>NC_050465.1:62976638-63344138 GCF_903995425.1 Onychomys torridus
TGTCCTTGTCATGGTTGTGACGTGCTGTATCTGATTGTGGTTTCTGTTCTCTTCAGAAATTCTCTTCTTTGCCAGCTTTGGTGGACCAGCTGCTTCATAGTACCTTACCCTATTGATGCTTTTATCCAGAAAGGAACCTAGATCCTCAGTGCACCTGTTTGCAAGGAACCAAATCCCACTACCACCTCCTTAGTGATCATGGAAGTGTGTCTTCCCTTGGTTGAATCTTCAGATGAAACCTACGGCCAACTGACTCTTTCTTTGAAGCTCAGTAAGGGAAGGGGGCTTTTCCTGGTTAGTTTCATAGGTGAATTTTTATTTATAGATTTAGTGTCTGTATATAGTGTTAGGAATTGGACTCTAGGCCTTGCACATGCTAGGCAAGTGGTCCATCACTGAGCTGTACCCTAGCCCCTGATGGTTAGCTTTAAATGCCTACTCACCACAACCTAGAGTCACTTGGAAAGAGAACTCGAATGAGGGATTGCCTAGATTGGGTTGTGCTGTGGCATTATTGTGGGAGATTGTCTTGCTTGTTCATTAAGAGAGGATAGAAAACCCACATGGAGTGTGGGCAGCACCATTTCATTGGCTGGGCCCTGAACTCCATGACAGAAGAAAGCTAGCCAAGACAGAACAGCTAGACAGCATGGGTGCTTTCTTATCTCTCTGCTCTAGACTGTGGATGTAATATGACCAGCTGCTTGAGTTCTTGCCTTGACATCCCTGAGATGATGGACTGTAACATTGTTGGCTTTAGCTGCCAACTGGACAAAAATCTAGCATCACTTAGGAAGAAGATATAAAACTTGAGAATTGTCCAAATCAAATTGGCCTATGGACATCTGTATGAGAGTATTTTCTTAATTGCTAGTTCATGTATTATGGCCTAGTGAACTGGGGGTGATGCCACCCCTAGGTAGTTGGGCCTGGGCTGTATAACAAAGATATCTGAATAAGCCAGGAGTACAGGCCTGTAAGCAGCTCCTTAGTGGTCTCTGCTTCAGGCTTCTGCCTTGAGTTCCTACCTTATCTTCTCTCAATGATGGACTGTGACCTATCTGTAAGATGAAATCACCCCTATCCTCCCCAAGTTGCTTTTGGTTATGGGGTTGGCACGGCAACAGAAAGCAAACTAGAACAGACTGTAACTGAGAATTATAAGCGAAACAAACTCTTTTCTTCCCTAAATTGCTTTTTGTCAGGATTTTTATCATAACAATAGGAGAGAAAATAGGGCAAGGGCCATGTAGGAGAGGGAAAAAAGGGGAAAAATACTGAACAAAGTGACCATCATTTGATGTCAATATGTACCTAGTCAACTGAAACTCAAGGTGAAAAGGAGATGGACTAGCAAAAGCTTTCTGTTTTGCTGAGAACTTGTGGTGCTGTGCAGAGATTCATTCATGTCCATCTTTTAACGTGCCATTTTAAAGTCCTGGGAAGATGTGTCAAAGTGGTAAGATGATTAAGAGGGGAAATAAATGTCATGCTTTGTGGGTGCCCCTTCTGGTAGGCTCCAGGGGACTTTAGGAAAGCAATGCCAAAGAAAAGCTGTCCACCCACTCTCTCCGCTCTCCCCCTGCCCAGTTGGCATGCTGACTGAGAAGAACAGGACAGCCTTGGCCAAGAACCATTCTTTGCACTGTGGGATCTGCCTGTTCCTTGTATATATATAAAACTTTGCAGTTTTCACACTTCCTTTCAACCCAATGCTGAAGCCTTGACCTTCTTTCTTGGATAAGGCCTTAAAAGTGTCAGCTAAAGGTAATTGTCTGCATTTAAAGGGACAAGGCCTTTCTTTGTGGTCATGGCTCCCATGGATATGAAGTATGGAGTACCTTTTCTCATCTTAAACCTTCCCTTTAGTAGTTATCCATTTCTCTTCCCTTTGCCTGGTTCTTCTCTACTCTATCCTGTGCATGTGTATCTAGCATCTCTCCACTATGTACCAGGTTCTGTTCTTGGCAGCTTGGAGACATCTGAGAACAAAGCAAGATAAAACTAGACATTAAAAATGAACCCTACTGGGGGGGGCAGAAAAAAAAATGAACCCTACCTTCACACAACTTACTTTCTAGTTGAATACCCCCACAGTCAACACAATCTAGGACTCTAACAAATAGAAAAGCAAGAGCCATAGGAAATGCAGAGTATGAGGTCATATACCATACTCAGTAAGGTGGTCCAGACACACCTCTTTGAGAAGATGGCAAAGAGCAAATAGTTGACAAAGAGGAAAGAGTTAGGGATGTGCTTTTCTGGGGCTGGAGTGTTCTCGACACTTTGGAGGTCCCCAAATACTGTGTGTCCAGTATGTTTGAGAATCAGAAAGGGTATCTTGTGCTAGGAACAGAGAGAGAGGGTAGGAGATAAAATTGGAGATGGTAGAAAGGAGACAAAAGAGTATTGCAGGTGATGTATGCTCTATTTGGACTGAGCGAGTCAAGAAGGGGGATTAGACACATGCTGATTCATGTTCTCAAAGGATGATTCACAACAGGAAGTTCTCATCAATATACTACAGGGCCCTTGTGATGCGCAGCTGGTTTCTGCAGATGAAGTGTACTGTGCTGTCTCATCCAGTGAGGCTGCAGGCAAATGATGCTGGCCTTCAGTGACCATTTAAGTCTCCTCTCTTAACAGCAGACACGCTCGGGCCCCGACAGTGTTTGAACTGCTGTAGGTGACTGCTTCTCAGTAAACCCTACCTGGCACTCACTGCTGAGGTTTGAAGATGAACTGGCTCTAAGAAACTCATAGACTTTATGTTCAATACCCGGCTGATGGTGCTGCTTTGAAAGGTGGTGGCCCCTGCGGAAGGAAATGAGTCTTTGAGAGTGGATGTTGAGACTTGATAGTTCACCCCACTGTCTGCCCTTTCTCTGCTTCCTGATGACAGATGCAGGATAACCAGCCACCTCACTGTGCTGCTAAGCCTTCTCTGAGATGACAGACTGTCCCTTCTTAAACTGTAAGCCTGGAAAAGCCCTTCTAGCTGAAAGACGCTTCTTGTCAGGTCACAGCAATTAGGATATAACTGATTGGCTCACCTTTGGTGCCTACACTCAATTGTCTGGACATTGCCTTTTCATGGTCCTCTCAACCCCAGCTTCAACAGATCCTCCATAGCTCTTTCAACTATTTGCATTTCCCCCATACTCTCCATGCTAGAACATTCTGGCCCCAGAAAAACACATCCTGTAGCTCAGGCTCCATCTCCAAACATCAGATTTCACAAGCCTGAATGGTATCATGTTCAGATGACATCACATGTTGTAGCATGAATCTTAAAAGGTCTTATTAATAAAAACAAACCCAAAGCCAGTTACTGGGGTGAATGCTGGAAGATCAGAGAAGCAGAACAAGCCACAGCTTCCTCACCTCGCCAATTCCTCAGCTGATCCTGTTTCCTCAGACTGGAAGCCTCTGAGTCCTCATCCAGAATGAATCTCAGCTGAATTGCTGCTAAAAGCCTAAAAGCTTAACCAGCCTCTGGTTCCTTCTCCTCACTCACGCCTTGTATACCTTTCTGCCATCACTTCTTGGGATTAAAGGCATGAGTCATCATGCCTGGCTGTATCTCAGTGTGGCTTTGAACTCACAGAGATCCATTTGGATCTCTGTTTCTGGAATGCTAGGATTAAAGGTGTGTACTACCACTGCCTAACTTTTATGTTTAATATTATGACCCAGATAAGTTTATTGGGGTGCACAGTATATCAATCACAACACGTTTCAGCCATACTTCTCTAGCTACACTCGTCCACGCCCTGATCAAACTGCATAACCCACCTTTGCTCTCTCCATTAGTCTCTACTGTGTCTTAGTCCAACTGTAGACAAGAGTTGATCAAAAACAGATGCATAGTCACACTGATCAAAGAATTATGGGTTATATTAATTATCTATGTCTGCGTGATAAATGATCACACACAGCATGTCAAAACATTAGTATTTCAGAGTTGTGTTTCTGTGGTCCAGGAATCTGAATGTGGACTAGCTAAGTTTTTAATTTATTAACTCTCATGCCTCAGTTTTCCTGCTAAGACCTTGTGAAATAATTGCATATATACTCAAAATGATTCTTCTTTTCAGCTAGGTGTCTATGAAACACATTAACTCCAGGTTTTTGGAATTTAAGAAGTTGGTTTATTTGACAAGAAAATGGGACTAATTCCTTTTTCTTGCCAGTTGTGAGGAGGAATATGTCTTAAATTGTGTTTGCTCTGAGAGAATTATTTATTGACAACGCTTTTTTAAATGTACCTTTTTATTAACTAAATTTTGTTTTTTGACCATTTCACACATGTATATAAGCATCTGTAATTACCCCAACCTCCTTTATTTACTCCTTCCCTCTGTCATCCCCCTTTGCCATGTTTAGGTCTTTTTTAACCTTGAATTTTTATTTATTGATTTATTGGCATCAATACAAACATGCATTTCCTAATATGTGGATAATAAAAACATTGGATCTTTCCTATGTAAAATATAAAACTCAAATTCTTTTGTACTGGAGACAGTGTGAGAGGATGGTGCACAGCCATAGGTTTGGTTTAATTTGATTGTTGAGGTTGTAGGATCAGTGAACAAGAGAGTCTCAATGCTTAAGGACCTTTGACTATCTATTCATAGGCTGGGGTTCTATATCCGTCCCTGGATATTTCATTTAATGCTTCTGAGAGAAGCATTAACCATGCAAACAATTCAATTCTTAACAGATGGGCTTAGGGGAATAAGAGGTATGAGTGAAGTGATTTCTTAGGTGCATTGTAATAAGTTTGAGTGAAACAAAGGCATCATAATATTTTTATCTTCCAAGATTAAATAATAAGTGACAAAATATGAATGTTGTACTTAAATGGTAAACTGAGATGAGAAAAATGGCATGCATCTCCCTTTTTACGTTTATTGAAATATTAATAATTTCAAAGAAATCGGAGTTTTAATACTATTTAGTATGAAGATAAGCCTCTAGTCACATTTTGTCATATCTCTCTGGAAGGTAGAATAATGGCCCCTATATTATGAAAACCCAAAGGTGTTAGTGTATGTATCAAAAGGGAGTTTCTATATATGACAGAGGTCTAAAACCTTGCAATTGAGAGATTCTGTTGAATTATCCAGGTAATTCAACCCAATTACATGGAAGTCTTTAAAGACAGAAAACTTTTCTGGTTGAAGTCAGCTGGAAATGTGGCCAGGGAAGATAAGTGGACTATTGGTGAAATTATTAAGGCCACTCCACGTAGTTAAAAGGGAGGTTTATTTTGTAGGGTAACTTACAAATGAAGGGGTAGGTTGCAGGTTCTGGCAAAGGTATAGCACAGTCCGGCGGTGTTCTCTTGAGAACTCTGCTCGGTCTACCTCCTGCGTCCAGCGTCCCCGAACAAAGAGAGCGACCTCCTCTTGATCCCTCGGTCTTCCACTCCCTCCTCTGCCCCGCCTTGTGGGCGTGATCATTACTGAAGCCTCAATGGGGGTTGGAACTTCCAGGCCAATGCTGGGATGGCTATACACTACAGTGGACAGAAGTGAGTCAAGAGCCAGTGTACAATCCTTCTTAGTTTCCTTTCCTGTTGCTGGGATTAAAATGCCCTGAGTACAGCAAGCTAAGGTAGGCAAGGTCTATTCTGCTTCCCAGCTGAAAGGTGCCGTCATCAAGGTTGGGAAGTCAAGGCAGAGGGAATTTGAAGCAGCTGGCTCATACTGCTTTCACCATCAAGAAACAGAAGACAATGAACGTGTGTTGCTGCTCAGAGCCTATCTCCATTTACACTACCCATTACCCTATCCTGAGAGTGGAGTCACCCTCAACGTGTGTGTTTTCCCACCTCAATTCATGCATTTAAGATAAACCCTCAACAATATGCCCAGAGGCTATCCTGACCTAGACAATCCCTCACAAGATAGAGACTTATCCCCTCAGTGAGTCCAGGTCCTGTCAAGTTGACAGTATTGGCCACAGCATTCTCCAGGTTGGAAGAATACATGAAGCACAGACAAGATCCTGTAGCCATCTTGATCCTAGCATGGTGAGGTGATGACTGCTCTTCCGATTTCCAGAACTGAAAGACTGAAATACACTGACTGGTTTGAAGCTACT
The DNA here is from genome assembly GCF_903995425.1 of Onychomys torridus. Classification (NCBI taxonomy): domain Eukaryota; kingdom Metazoa; phylum Chordata; class Mammalia; order Rodentia; family Cricetidae; genus Onychomys; species Onychomys torridus. Next base: position 62,982,747 of record NC_050465.1, read on the forward strand.
AAGTTTATGGTTAGTAGTTCCAGCAGCAACAGAAAATGAATGAACCCTTTAATGGAAAGCAGTGTCTGTCCAAGTCGTGTTGACCATGACCCTTCTATGCAGTGAGTTCTGCATAAGTAATTTCATGAGTTTTGAGAAATATGGATGCCAAATCTGTTCTGACAAAACAGAAATACTTCCTATTTGGGATTTGTGGCATTGTGGCATTTAAACTTATCTGATCATAAGGCAGACAAGTTTAAATCCATTAAATCCACGTCTTCCCTCACTTACTTTGTGGATTAGTTGTATCTCCACTTTGCCTGGATCAATGAAAGAATGTCTGCTCCTACAGAAAATATATTTCTGTCAGAAACATTTTTTATCTAAAAGATACATTTGATTGTTATTTCATATTCTGGATAATTCTTTCACTGGGGCATGGTGGAGGTCAGCAAGACATGGGGCAGTTTGGCTGAGCTGTTTAAATACTATGTCATGCTCCCTGGTGAGTCAGTCTCAGCTGGACTATTAAAGACAGGAAGTAAAAATTATAATGGGGGAGCTTTACACAGTGAGGGAGTCCAGGGCTGATGAGCAGAACTGTAAAGTAGCCAGCATCTCTGCAGGGGAAGAGACCACTATAGATAAAAGCAAGCAGCGTTGTTCCCACTGAGAAAATTACAGGATAGAGAACCAAGCCAAGATTCACTGGTTATTTCTCAGCAGCCACGGAATATTGGAAGAAAAGGATAATGTGTTATTATCTCAATGAGAGCCTCCCAGGAGTTCTCGCCAATTTTCCTCTCTTGATTTTTCTCCCTGAAGGACGGTAGGTAATAGGCTGCAGTTTCATGAAATTAGACCAAGGTAATCAGGTACTCTCAATGGCTACTTCTCTTTGGTCCTCTCCCTAAGCATTTTTGTCTTTTCATATTTTTTCATTTTATAAAAAAATATTACATTTATTCATGCATGTGTTGTGTATGTACTATGTGTACGTGGTGGTGGTGGTGGTGATGGTTGTAGTGTTGGTGGTGGTGGCAGTGTGTGTGTGTATGTGTGTGCGTGTATGAATGCAAATGCCATAGAATGTGTGGGGGTCAGAGATCAGCTTGCACATTTAGTTCCTTCCTCCACACAGGTCCTAGGTGTTGAACTCAGGCCACTAAGGTTTCACAGCAAGCACCGTTACCTACTGAGCCATTTCACCAGCTCATTTTTCCTAATTTAATATCATTTTTTGTTATATTTGGCTATCCATAAGGGATATCTGAAATTGCTAACTTAAAGGCAGCAACGTTAAATATCAGAAGAATATTTTCTTAGTGGTTTTTTTTTTTTTTTTTGTTTTGAGACAGGGTTCTTCTGTGTAGTTTTGTGCCTTTCCTGGAACTTGCTTTGGAGACCAGGCTGGCCTCGAACTCACAGAGATCCGCCTGCCTCTACCTCCCGAGTGCTGGGATTAAAGGCATGAGCCACCACCGCCCAGCTATTTCTTAGTGTTTTTAATGGCATACAGCAATATTAACTTTACACAGGGATAGATTAGTCTATGATATGTTAAGTGCATTAGTGTAATTGCTTTTGCTATAATAAAATACTGGATCTAGTATTTAGCTCAATAACTTAAAGATGAGAATCTGAACAGAAAGGCTCTGGTGATGTCTTCCCTAGGCCCATCATCCCCTCCCTAGGTAGCATCATGTGAGGAGCCTTGGAGACAGAGATGTCATGGTGAACCAGGAACTAATAGTGAGATTTAAGTTTTGCATTCCAAGAAAATTATTCTAACTACTGCAGAGGGCACACTCTCAGTGATCTAAGGACCTCCCAATATGCTCTATCTCTTAAAGGTTCACCACCTCTTAAGATCACTGACAATCCAACTTCTAACACATGAACCCAGAAGACACAGTTAAGCTATATTCAAATTATGATAGTTTCACTAAAACATATCAGAAAACTCAGTAGAACTGTATATAAGTTGCTTCTCTGTGTCCCATCCCTAAGGAAAATAGCCATAAAATATACTTGTTGTGATTGTGTTATTATTTTTAAAGCCAAAGTGGTAGTTTAATTACTAGCTTGACACAATCTGTGAAGAAAGTCATGTCAGAGTAGTTCATCACAGCAGTAGCAAAGGGACTAGGCTGTCACCATTGTCAAACATGGCAGCACACACTTGTAGTCCCAGCACTAGGGGAGCAAAAGTGTGAGGACTTATGGGTTCATGGCCAGCCTGGCATACGTATGGAGGCCTTCTTCCATAAATCCATAGTGATAACACCAGTAATGATGTTACTTTTTATATCTGTTGTACTGTCAGGAAAGACTTAATTCTTAACAAATCATCACATCCCTTAAACATAAGGGATCTCTACTTAAAATCTGTCTCCTGGAGCACTTGTAAGACCTTCAATTAAATAGCAGAGATCGACATTCACTCCTTATTCCTCCATCTGCATCAGAAGGTGGTAACAGAGAAGTGCATTTTATACAGATGTGTTTTCAATAAAGAGGAAGTTAAAGATGGTGCCCATCTGAATGAGTTTTACTATCCTGTCACACTCTGGTTCTCAGACCAAACTGTTTGGAGGCATCTTTGATGTCTCCTTTCTCAGATTCTCCATAGCTATTCAATTCAGTCAACCAATGCAATTGGATCTGCCCTCAAAACAGATTCTTCATCTACCATGTTTGTCCTTCCAATAGGTCTCTAGTTTAGACTTTCCTCATGTCATCCACACAGAAGCCCATGAAACTCTTTTAGAATATGAGTCATGCCATGCCATGCTTCTTTGGATGTCTGCAGCAGATTCATTTTTTTTGTGTCACTATAATTTTACACTCATCTTTTTTATACTTATTGCTACCTGACAATATATACATAGACATTTGTCTGTCATCTATCTATCATTTATTTATATGTATGTATGCATCTATCTATCTATCTATCTATCTATCTATCTATCTATCTATCTAATCTATCCAAGTATGTATTGTTTATCTTTATGTTTCTATCATCTATCTACCTATCCATGTATCTATCTATCATTTACCTTTATCTATCTATCTATCTATCTATCTATCTATCTACCTATCTATCTATCTATCCATCTATCATCTATTTATCTATCATCAGTCGTATATGTGTCTTATCTCCTAGAACGTTAGGCTTATCAAGAATAAGAAATCTACATATTTCGTATGTGCTAGTCTTTTTGTTTTTCAAAACCAATGCCTAGCATGTGAAAGACATTAAATTAATTTGTGTTGAATGAGTATATATATGATTGTGAGTGACTATATAAATATAAATTTATAGATATAAAACTGTGTGTGGTTCGTAAGAGGATCAAATTAAGTGGATGGAGCATATCGTCAAACAATTTAGGGGCAAGTAACAGTAAAAGCGGTCTCTCGAGTGTTCACTGTTGGCTTTGCATAGTAGGGAGGAGGAGAAGGAGAGAAACCAGAAGCCTTGTGATCTACTGAGTTAATCAGTATGGTCAAAGCTGATCTGGTTCCTCAGCATAAGCAGATTCTGGGAAGGGCTTCCAGGGATGCATGTGCTTGGCCATGTTCACAGTGTTTTCAAATCTGTCTTATCTTAGCTGGGTTTCAAAGGGCCCTTCCGAAGTCAACTTTGCCCAGCTCAGAAGGAAGGCAGCTACCTTCTGTATGTGACTGCAGTGAGCTTGCAAGGCTGATTTTGAGATACGTTCAAGAATATTAGCTAAGTTTGCTTTAATATAAGAGGAATCAGAAAAATGTAGTGTATCCAAGACATTGCTTTTCAACGCCATTTGTGGAGACGCGAGAGAAAATCCAGGTCTCAGGACGTCACAAAGAACTGTAGTGGCTCAGCAATGGAGCCCCCAGAGACCAGGAACCTCCGGTTTTTGAAGATCTGTGAAGAACACCTTGCCTAGCTGATGCGATTAAATTGTGTCAAGACACATAAGAAGCCAACAAGAGTCTTAGGGCAATTATTGTGCTGCGAAGGATTTACTTTATTGATCCTGTTTTATTACTTTGAAAATGAAAGAGCTGGGCTTTTGTCAATCATATGAAATGGGAAAGTAAAGTCCAAATAGTAGCTTGAGATTTCTCCAAACAAGAGAAAATAATCTACAGCAAAAATGAAATTAACTTTTTAAGTGATTTTTTTCTTTGCGAGCAGTCAGGAGTATATTTTTAAAAATAATTTCCCCAAACGGTGATCATATGAAAGAATAGCAATTTTATTATAAACAAATATGAACTTAAAATTAAATGCAGTGACTTGCATATAGTTACTTTTAAATGTATTATTAACCAGTATCAATTAATATTATATAGGTCTAAATTTAAAAAAACTTGTTTAAAAACCACATTTTTGTTGTTCTTTGAGTAGTATTGAGTACTTCTTTGTTAGTCTGCATATATTATCTGAATTTTAGTAATATTTAAAATCTAAAGCCTTTTTTCCTCATCTGAACTCCTTGGGTATAGTTATGATGTATTGTTTGATCTGAGAATGCTTTAAGAAATATATACACACGTGTGTGTGTGTGTGTGTGTGTGTGTGTGTGTGTGCCTTTGTATGTATGTATGGGTTTTTGTGTTTGTTTTTATAGTTGAGGAGGAAACTCTCACCTGAGTGAAAATGATTTTTGCTAGAGGGTTCCAAAGAGGAGATTAATAATGCGCTATTGTGACCCCAGCCCTGTGCTTCTCTACAAGGTATGAAAACAATAACTAGCAGTCTGCTTCTCTCTCATTATAAACTTGAATGTGTTTAAAAAAAAATTGGAGATGCAAAAAACTGTAAAAAAGAAAATTGGAGACAAGCTGCTACCTACACATTTCAAAATTAAATGTATCTTTTTATGATACCTAATTTTCGGTGATTACACTGTAATTGGTTTATTAAGATATTTTTAAGTTCTATATTTAACCATTGCATATATCCCCACCTGTGAATGGCAAGGTTTCTTGTTTCAGCTAATCTGTTTTTGTGAGCCTTTAGGTTGATTTGCATTTTTATCACTGTAAGGAACACTATAATCACTGGCCATTGTGTATATAAATCTGTTCACACATCTTTGCTTGTTTCCAAGGGATACATCTACCCAAGGACAGTCAGGTTCATCAGGATAAATCAGAAAAAAAATCTTTCAGCCTTACCATCCAAACTGATGATGATGATGATGATAATAATAATAATAACTCAAAGTAAACAAGACTGTATAACAATGTGACTAACTAAAACCATGGAAAATTCCAAGCCACTGAGCTTGCTGAGAGTGGTCTTTCAGACAGAATGAAGTCCCAGATTCTACACGCAGATTTAGGGAACAATAGGACATGATTTCAGGCCGATTGTAGGTCAGGTGCCAAGGGACAGATGACGAGGGAAGGGGGCACTGTTGGTTTCCATGCAGGCTCTACTATACCCTGCAGAAGGCAAGGTGCCACGAAAGGAGCTTAGGTATTAGTGTATGACACTCGGCCTTTATTTGTTGAAAGATAACTGGGCAAACTGGTTAGAAACACAGGGAGTAGGTAGCAACTTATTGAAGTGTCTCTGGCCTGGAATAATGGAGTGGAAACAAGAGGAAGAGAACCCAGCCCACAGGCTTGAACCAAAAAACTGAACTCAACAGTCAGAGAGGAAGGAAGACAGGGAGGGGCACTGAAACTGTACAGGGTATTCCATCTGCTCAGATCTTCCAAGAAGCAGCCTCTACGATGGAATCAGGTGCCAAAGGATTTAATAGATTAGGCCCTGCCTGGGAAGAAAGGTGACAGAGTAGGAACAGGGTCATGGTGAAGTCCTGAGAGCAGCATGGAAGGAAGAGTTGCTGTGGAGAGCTCCAGGCTGCAGCGTGCTTCTGAAAAGCTGTCAGTCACTATGAAGTTCATTCGGTCTCTTGAGTAATGACTGATGCACTCTGGAAGAGCCCCACTTCCAGTCAGAAGGAACTGGTACTAAGATGTCTGCCAGCAGAGTGGAGGAAGCGTATGTAGCCTTGGTGCAGGGCCACCTGTGGGGGTGTCATTCTGGAGGCTCTTAAAGGACATCTGAGTTTCATGCTTCCATGGTTCCAAGGCAGTTAGCTGCTGTCCGACTCATGTAACAAATGTTTGGAATATGGAAAATGCAGAGTAAAGTCCATCTTAGATGTAAGTCTTGGCTTCTAAGTAAAGTGAGCCCATTTTTTTTCTAGTTTGGGAAGAAAACATAGTGCTGTACAAAGACAAAGGACACCAAATCAACCATGTTTCCTATCCGTTTCTAACTATGGGAAGGGCACCAAATCAACCGTGTTTCCTATCCGTTTCTAACTACGGGAAGGGCACCAAATCAACCGTGTTTCCTATCCGTTTCTAACTATGGGAAGGACACCAAATCAACCGTGTTTCCTATCCGTTTCTAACTACGGGCCTGGGAGGGCTGACTCAGCTCTGTGATTCTCGGTTGTTTTTCATTCATGACGTGTGCATTAGGAACACATACCTCGTATTGAAATTGTGAAGATCATTTGAGATTTCAGACATATTCTGTCACATGGCATATGACCATCAGTGGCCACTCATTTCCTGGTAGCTGGCAGAATGCCTCTTGCTTCAGACTGGAGTCATACCAAGAGATATAGCTGTAAACCTTTCTTCTTTCTAGCCCCCAACGCAAGAGCACTTCCACCTCGGAAGCCCACGGAGAAGCCATGCGTTTGTCCTCTGGCATGCCCATCTTTACTCTGGGTCCCAGACAATTAGCAGATGAACCCTCATAAAATGCTGAGTAGAGAGAGCCACTGGGAAATGCTTGTGTTCCAGAAACTGGCTAGAGGCACTGGAATGTTCCATAGTCATTACATTTCTTGATTATGGAATTCTGGGTGCAGCTATACTGCTTGAATAGAAATAGAGGCCTGTGGTTTTTTAAGTGGTAGGATTGGCAGTAAAGTTACTGTAAGCATGGGTGTGGTGGTATTGTGCTCCCCAAAATATTGTGCACCCTAATAAACTTATCTGGGGTCAGAGACAGAACAGCCACAATATTAAACATGAGGACAGGCAGTGGTAGCACACGCCTTTAATCCTAGCATTCCAGAGACAGAAATCCCTCTGGATCTCTGTGAGTTCAAGGCCACATTGGAAACAGCCAGGCAAGGTGACACACACCTTTAATCCCAAGAAGTGAGACTTTAGTCCCAGGGAGTGATGGCAAAACAGAAAGATATATAAGGTATGAAGACCAGAAACTAGAAGCTTTTGACTGGTTAAGCTTTCAGGCTTTCGAGCAAGCAGTTCAGCTGAGATGCATTCTGAATGAGGACTCAGAGGCTTCCAGTCTGAGGAAACAGGATCAGCTGAGGAACTGGCAAGGTGAGGTAGTTTTGGCTTGTTCTGCTTCTCTGATCTTCCAGCATTCACCCCAATAACTGGCCTCAGGTTTGATTTTATTAATTAGAACTTTTTAAGATTCCTGCTACACACGGGTTTTGCTTATTGTACTACTGAGATTACAGATAGCATGGATCAGTCCAAGCACTGGTATATTTTACAAAGCTCCCAAGTAAGTCAACTAAACATTTGTTATGCTTTTATTCCTTTTGTTATGGTTTTGGAAGCTATGATCTTGATTGATAATATTGCCTTTTCACACAGATTCTTATGACCGTCAACACTTAAGTGCATTTATTTACTTTTAACATTTATTTTTAATGTATAGCTGAGATTTATAAAAGAAGAGCACCATGTTCTTTTCCATAGCATGGAGTCCTCTGATGGGAACACCACAGACATGACACAATTGGCAGACACAGCTATGTAATTGTACGTCTTCTTGGAGGCAACAGAACATTAGCAGAGTCTCCAGTGACCTTGTAAGCCTGATTCCTGCAGTACATCTCATTCACATCACTGTCCTAGGTGTGACGCAGGAAAAGGAAACAGTGATTTCATGTTCTTTCCGGTTGGCTGCCATGACTTAGCGTTTCCATTGTATATATAGTAAGGAGACGCAAACCCACTGAATTTGGCAAATGGCTTTGGAAAAACCAATACTTTCCACCCAGAGTGATACACAAACTTTTAAGAACATTCAAGAGAGGTCATTTCTTGGACTTGATACACACAGGAAATTACTAGGTTGTCATTTCAATGTCTTAGTCTTTCAAGTACCTGTTTCAGGCAAAATTGTTTGTCTGCAGTGAGGGAACTCATCTATCTGAAACAGTTTTCAGAGGGGATTGCTGGACCCCACTTCCCCAGCCAGCCTTCACTGCGTCCTCTGAGTCCCTATGCAGACTGCGTCCAGGTAGTGAGCTACAGAAAGAAGGCAGTATTGAGAATGGGCTCAGGAGTAAAATGCTCCTAACTTGAATTCTGGTTCATGGTAAGTGAATTCGCAATGAACATTTGGGCAAATCATTTTATGTATCTAACACCTGTTCCTCCATCTGTACAATGGAATACACCTTTATGTTCTTCCTGTCAGAACTGGGCATTGGGGAGGATTCAGACTGCTCGCTCAAACACTTGGGACTAGCATGAATGCAATGGTTGAGGGAAGGAGTCTGAGAGCCATGGCTGCTGTTCTCTGCTCTGGTCAGGTCTGGGCTCTACCGTCGTCTCTGTGTGACGTTACGGGAAACTGTCAGCTCTATCAGACCAAGTAATTGTGGACACTTCTCTGCCAAGTCATCTTTCTCACTTCCATCCACCTTGTCTCCTCAGAGACTATTGGCCACATGGTTTCACCTAGGCCAATAATGACCGACAGTTTAAACCTTGTGTCTCAAAGCAAGCAAGATGGTGCATCACGAGCAAAGTGGTGAGTTCAGGTAGGTGTAAGTGGAATGAAATGACACTCATCCTTTGGGTCTTCATCAGGATCCTCCATCCATCATTTACTGAGGTACTATTAAAGATCTGAGTTCTTCTAGAAATGCAGAAGCTTAGGATGGAGAGAGAGAGGTTTCTTTCTCTCTTTTTTTTTTTTTTTTTTGCTAAATCATATATATTTAGTAAACTTTTTTAGCATTTTCTAAGTATGGGCACATTGCAATGTGTTATATATTTTTTATTTCAAATTTTATTTTTATACAGATTTTTGTGTTTTAATTTTACATATCAGCCATGGGTTCCCCTGTCCTCCCCCCTCCTGCCCCCACCTTTCCCCAGCCCCCCCTCCCCCATTCCCATCTCCTTCAGGGCAAAGACTCCCCTGGGGATTCAGCTCAACCTGGTAGATTCAGTACAGACAGGTCCAGATCCCTCCTTCCAGGCTGAGCAAAGTGTCCCCACATAAGCCCCAGGTTCCAAACAGCCAGCTCATGCACTAAGGACAGATCCTGGTCCCACTGCCTGGGTTCTCCCAAACAGTTCAAGCTAATCAACTGTCTCACTTATCCAGAAGGCCTGATTCAGTTGGGGGCTCCACAGCTTTTGGATCATAGTTCATGTGTTTCCATTTGGAGAGGTTTCTGTTAAGCAAACTGTGAACTGAAAGTTGTTTTCTGACATCCTTGGGTTCACCACGGCATATACACACCCATCTTTACACCCATATTCTCACTTGTAATCAAAATAATAAATGAAATAATTTGTCTTTTAAAAAAGAGAAATTTCCAAGTTAAATATTTAGTATAGATAACTAATTTAATGCAAGGAAAACATATTTGAAAAAAATTAAATTTAAGTTTAAAAATTGACCCATTGGACAAAGGTTTAGGGGAGATTCTTTCTGTTGAGTTAAAGATACCACAGAAGGTTCCTTGGTCCATTGTTGGAGAGATATATTAAGCATGCTCCCCTGGCCTGCTTGAAACAGCTCAGCCCTAGCTCCTCCAGAAACTATGTGTCAGCTCTCATCTGAGAGGGACAAAGAATCAGGATAAACATCATTCTTTTAGTTAAAAGGGATGAGGAGGTTTGTATCATGGTGTACTTGTTACTGCTTTTGAAGCAGTGTAGCATTTTTCTATTTACTTACAAAGTACTTAAGACAGGGTTTCTCAGACAGCCACATGCCCAATTCACACCCAATATATTAACTTCGCTCTTTTCTTTGTTCTTATTTCTACTTTATGGAATGCTTCTATCCTCAGCATATGTCACATAGCAACAACATGTTTCCAATGAAGTTGGAATTTTGACACTGTTTCCATCTTCTCTGTCCAGGTCATCCCCACCTTGAAGATGACTTCCTTAACTTTTCACCCATTCTATATTCACAGAAACATCAGAAATACTGATTGAGATCGATATTCCATTTTACAATTGTATGTAAGTGCCAGAGAAGAGAACTGACTGGGTTTTTCTCAGTGAAATTCTTTGAAATAGAGCTGAAAGCATCCCATTATATTTTAATAGAGACCCTGTAATACACAGCTACCGATATACTTATCACTTTGCCCAGGAGGTCGTGGTTTCTGTTCTCCCTATGAATTAATGGGTTTGATTTGTTCAGGAGATGATCTTATGGTTTGAATATGTTCCCCAAAGTTTAAGTCTTTGGAACAATTAGGGATGTTGTTATCACAGGAGTGAGTTAGTTATTGCTGGAGTAAATTTCTGATAAAAGGAAAGATTTAGCTGTTTTTCATTCACCCCTCTCTCTCTCTCTCTCTCTCTCTCTCTCTCTCTCTCTCTGTCTCTCGGCCTATCTCATCTTCTCTCACTTGCCTTTGCAAATATGTCAGAAATACAACAATAAGAACTTCAATAGAGGCTCCCAGAACTCAGACTTCTCCCTCCAGAACGACAGGAAATAAATCCATTTTGTCGGTTACAGAGCCTCTGTGTTCTGTAACAGCGGCATCAGTGTGCTGAGCTGATAGTGTCACATCGGTTTCTACATTGTCTCCACCCAGAAATGGAATACATACAAATTTGTTCTGTGTCCTCAGAAGAAGTCACATCAGCAGGGCCATTATCATCGTCATATGGGACTGCTGCACATGTAAGGGTCCATTATAGCCCAAATGTCTCGTGAATGTACATGTGTAATCCAGAGGCAAAGGGCCAAAACTAAAAGCAAAATTCCCACACTTTGGGCTGCTGAGATAGCCTAGCAGGTACAAGCACTTGCTGCACAAGCCTGATAACATGCATTCTATTCAGATGTATATGTTAGATAATTGAAATTTCCCCTTTCTCTATACAGCAATATGTATGAATAGAGATGTTCCACTTTTTTTTTCTTTATTGGACTGATTTTTTTTAACTTTTTCTGCACACTTCCAGGCAATGATTATTAAAATTTCCCCCTAGTGTGCATAACTAAAGCAAAAATAGAAGAGCAGAATATTTCCTCATATTTTCCTTAAGCTTAAAAAAATGTCGTTGCATACTTTTTAAGTATTTATTTTGGAGAAAACTCAGGAGTCATGACCTGGTGGGAAACTTCCCTGTTATACCATTAAGTGTCTATCCCTCCTATGATTGCTTCTTCTCATGCTGTGAATTTTCATTTAGGTGGAGGTTGTAGTGCCTCATTGCCTTTGGAGCCAACCACACTATCGTAATGTTACCACAGGTGGAGGTCGTGAAGACTTCGTGAGTGTTGGATGTTGGGAGCAGTATTGTGAATGAACTAATCCCTTTGCAGTCTCTTTAAGTTACTGTAAGTCCTCAAGGACTTTTGTAAAGATGTATGAAAACTAAGCTTATGCAGACTTCCAAATTTAATCTGCAATAGTTAAGATATTGCTTCTCTCTACTTGTTTTCTGTGTGATGCCTTGACACCCCCCCCTCTCTTACTTGTGGAAAATGTGTAACTGCTTCTACTCTCACCCAGAGCTGCATATAATTGGTAGTGATAGAGCAATTATTCGTGTGAATTGTGGGAGTGCATCAATCCGTAATCACCAGGTAGTCAGAATTAGCTTGTCATGTAGGAAAAGCTCTATTCAAAGGGAGTGTTTCATTCGTGTGCATGGGAGTGAACGTGAGTACATTCTGAAGTGTCTCACATTCACAAGGGCCCAAACACTGAGGTAAGATACTCCCAACTTCATGTTAATGATAAGCGTATTATTTAGAGGAAATGGTCACTGAGTGCTCTTAATGCATACTGCTTGCTGCATAGAGGAAGATGGGACTTAAATGAAATAATAATGTTGTGGTTTAGTCATGCACACTCAGTTTTATTAATCAAAAGATAATACAAGTTTTAATAGTTGAATAATAATGCCTTCAAAATATCTTATCCTACATCCTATTTTTAGAAGTGCTAATAAAAATGCCTTGAGGATTAATATCTTTTGAATATGAGACTATAAGTTTTAAAAATATTTTATTTTAAATGGTGTTGCTTTTTTAAGAAAAAATCCACAAAAATTATGTAATAAAGCAAAAATGTTTCTTTACATTTTTCTCTTATATTCTATTTGTCTTATATTGTGATTTTTAAAAATTTTATCTATGAGATATTTCTTACAAAAAAGTTGGAGATGTTATAATATAACCTGTGTAATAAAAACAATTATTTTAACATATACTATATTATTCCAACACTCCATTTATCAGGAGAACACTCAGAATCAACAGAGAACAATGAGAATTGCCATTTCTTCTTCACACTCTAATTTCAACTTACATTGTTTTAATTTAGGGGTGTTGTTCTAATGTTGATCATCATTATGTGGCTATGAGAACACACTCATGGAAGGTCAGTACCTATCCAATGTCACATCATGAAAGCGGTAGACACAGAATTAAATAACAGTTGTTCTGATTCTGCCTTCTGTGTCCTTCTACTTTCAAATTAAACAAGGAATGGAGAGAGAGAGAGAGAGAGAGAGAGAGAGAGAGAGAGAGAGAGAGAGAGAGAGTAAAAAGCCAGGACAGAGACAAAAACATGACCATCCATGCCACTCCCTTGCATTTGGTCCAGAAAATTCAGGCTATTATTAGAGACAGATCAATCAACTAGGCAATCTTGAACAAGGAGAGTGACAGCTTATGTGCTCATCACAGATAGAGCGATGGGGCCATGGTACCCAGGCCTCACGGCTTTTATTTCCTGTCCTATTTTGAGTCATTCTGGTGCAGAGGTTCAAGGACTATTCTGTGCTGAGTGAAGCTTCAAGACACATAGGAAAGCAGACATCAGAAGAGAAGATGATTTGGACAGAGGGATATCACTTATTTGAGACTATATGTAAAAAATGTTTGTTGTTTGACTCTATTGTGAGAAAGGAACAATTGACCTGTGCACAGACCACTAATACTCACTGTGGAGAAAAGACATTAATAATATTAATAATAGAAGTTTGTATGAAAAGACTTTCTAAGGAGAGTGAAATCAAAAGAAGCCAAGACAAGAAAATAAGTTCCCTACCTATGACTTTGCATTATATATTTATGTTATTACAGGGCCCAATGAGATAGTATGTTAAGATGGATATCATATCTATTATCACATTATAAGCTAATGTCTAGAAAATTCAAAGAAATGTTTATTTTTCCCTAAAACCAGGACATAGGCCCATATTTCTAGATTCCAAATATATATAACAGAAGAATGGTACAGAATCTCAAGAACATCTTCTAATTAGCTGAAAAAAAAACATTAATGTGTATATGATTGTGACAAGTCTTTGATAGTGAAGAAATAGTGGGGGGTGGAGATGACTCAGTGGTTAAGAGCACTGGATGCTCTTCCAAAGGACCTGGGTTCAATACCCAGCACCCATCTGGCAGCTCACAACTATTTGTAACTCCAGATCCAGTGGTATCTAATATCCTCTGAGGGTACCATGCTTGCATGTAGTACACAGACATACATGCAAGAAAAACCACAAAAAAGTAACTAAACAAACAAATGAATGAATAAATAAATCTTTCAAAAAAAGAAATAGTGAGCTTCAAAATGGAGAAGCATAAGCAGAGAGATTTTCAAGGCCAGCAGGTCTCCAACTATACAAGATTTTATTGTTTTCCTATTAGAGAGTTCGCTAATGATACAGGATTCCTAGTGTTTCAATTTTAGCTCTGGCTTGCTTGAGGATCAAACTTAAGTTCTTTCTAGAAGAGAAAGAAACAAAATTAATATTATTATTGAATCTTTTATTGGAGAAATGTGAGAGAACTGCCCACAGTACTGCATATAAGCATTTTTATATTTTTATTTTTTTAACCAGCATACAGATTGTCCACCTTGTGTTACAGGCTATCATGGGCTCAATAAGAACTGGTTATAAGTAAGTACATGGAGAGAAACTGGGTAGATAGGCAGAAATAGAGACTGACAATGTTCCAGAGCACCAGATTGCCTGACTGTCTCCCACTTAAGTCATATCAACTAGATGTTTGCTTCCTCTTGTTGTTTACTACAGAAAACATAATTCATCACTAGGGAAGTTTGGGAAATTTCTGAGTATGAAAATGAAAGAACATCCGAGTCCTTTGGGAATCAGTGGCATTGACTAGCCTTTCAATTTAGTCTCTGCTGCGTATATCAAGCTGGACCCAAATGCCTTCTTTAATTGGATTCAGCTGATAACTCTGATGGAAAATTCAGTGTATTGGCCATAATTATTGAATTAGTCAGTCGGGGACATGGTTAGAAAGAAATTAACACAGCCACCTGACTCTAGTTAAGGTTCTAATTGATTTCAGTTATTGAAGTTGTTCTAATTAAATTAGTGATGTCCATCTCAAACTCCACATTCTTTCATAATGTTAAAGGGACTTTGATTTGAATAAAAGCTAGTCCTTTTAATATTGGGATGAGAAATGATCTCTATCTCTTAAATGTATTCATGTTAAATATTTTTTCTAGCAATAATATAGGTTCCTAACATTTCTTTCTTATGCAATGGAAATCCTATTTTGACTTCTGAAGAAGAAATTCATCAGTGACTCTAACCATGTATTCTGGACACAGCGTGGTATTGCATTAACCCTCTATAAACTTTAAATTCCACTCTTACATTGGTGAGAACTCTGATGTCAATCTCTGAAGTCTTTGGTCAGATTTGATGATGGGATCTTGCTTCTATGTACAAGCATGGATCATACACGTGCTAATTGTCTAATGACTACCTGCCAAGCTTCCTCATGCATAGGCAGCAATCAAAATAATCTCTGCTCTGGAGGAAATTAAAACAGAAAGTAAATTATCTATTAGTCTTGGACCTGCTCTGTGGGCTGCAACTGTAGCTCCTCAAACTCTGACCCTGCTAAGTCCCTGTTAAATGCCCCCTAAATCTTTTTCTTCTCATAGATAGTCATTGTAAAATGGTGTGTTTCTAAGTCTTTTTCCAACCTTATGAGTTTTCCTGGAGTATGTTTTCATTTCTTTCATTCCTTTTCAAAGACTTCTGCTCAGAGTGAAACATGATTCAACAGGACAGAGTGTTGTTTTGCTCATTTTTCCTTAAAATTACTTTAAAGCCTGTGTACGCCTTTGAACATTTTTAGAGAGAGATGGCTAGGACTTTTCCATCATGAATACTAATAGTAGCAGAAGATATAATTCCTAGAGTATTGGCAATATTGACATTAAAAATACAAGTTTTATATTGTTCTTTTTAATGTACTCAAGGAAATAAACATCAAGGTGATCTTTGCCCACCATTATGAATTTGGAAAACAAACACATCCTTTAATTTGTTCATGATTGGAATTCAGTTCTACTGTTCATTGAAGTAATTTTATTCCATTTCCTCCACAGAAATTTATGCTAATCTAATATACTTTCATACTTAAAATCTTACATATTAACATCACTAATTTTTCTCTGTAATGATTTAACTTTTTCTTTCTTATAATGATAAGGATTTATGTGTTAAAATTTTATGAGCATACATTAGAATAATAATAGTACACAATTAATCAAAGCAGAAGCATATTATAAATCCCAATAAATGCTTATTATTCAGAAAAGGTAAAATTCTTATTTTAATGCCTTTAATGGGCTAAATAAATCACTTGAATGAATTATGCTTGATTTAATGAATATCTGGCTGTTCTTTTTCTTTGTGTTTCAAACCTTTCTACAACATGCCAAAACAATAAAGCCAAGAAAAACAATGGGTGACTGAGAACTGTCTTCCATCATATGGAATGGAATGGCAGTGGTAGGCATGTGGCAGTGTAGAAAAGCCTTGGTCATGGTCACTTGAGGAGAAAGCATAGACTGAGAAAGAAGTGGATGTGGATGGAGATCCCCCAGGAATGGAGTCCTTTAATGGTATCTATGTGAGGTTTCCCTCTGCAGTCATGCATTTTTTTTTTCTCCTGGGTAATCATATCCCACCCTGAAGACCGGCACCATAGGATGTAGTCCAGCCAGAATGTGGTCGAATCAGACTTTATCTCCTGTATTTTAGAGATAATCCATTCATCATTACAACCGAGGATCATGTTAGATAACTCTGGGGATAGACTGTATTTCAAATCTGTACAAATCTCACATTATTGCATGCCTTTCTCACCCAAACTCTTGCTAAATTATATCCCTCTCTTATTACATCCTTATAAAAGAGCTTCAATTTATCTCTGTTAGATTTCATCTCCTTAGAGTTGGCCCATGGTACTGTTTGAGATTATGACTCCATTTTCAACCTACATGAAGAATGTTTGAGGATTGTGGACATATAATCTAAAGAATTAGAATTTGCAATGTTTTCTTCAGATTTTATTTTGAACAATGAAGACACAGTTTGGCTATGCTGGTGCTGAAGATAACATACTTTTGGAGGTAGTTTATCAGAAAAGACATAATAGGGCTTCAGAGCTATGCAAAGTGCTGGGCTCTAATTTCAGTTCATTTGCACCACCCATTTTCCTTCGCTTTTAACAAAGATGAATACCTTCTGCATGCTGGGCTTCCAGGTCCAGCACCATAAATTCAGAGATGAGTGGGTTCTGTATAAACACCACAAGCATCGGGAAGTAAAAAAGCCCATTAGTAGTAAAGTACTAATAATGGTGATAGTTCAGTATCAGTAAGAAGTGTTATAAGAGCTATTACGTCCAAGGTGACCTAGGTATACCCAGAAGGGGTGCCTGTTCCATATGGGTGGAGGTAGCCCCCAAAAGCTTCTCATAGTTGGCCACAGAGGAATTAACGGGGTAAATAGACACAAATGCAGAAAGCAGGGGCCATGGAATGGGTGAAAGTGAAGGTATTGTGAGAAGGAATTGTAGCCCATAATATGCAGGACGTATCTATTCCAAGCTATTAAACTGTGGGCCAGGAAAGAAAGACAAAGACAGAAATGAAATGCAACTTCTAGAAAGAAGTCTTAGGAGGAAAAAGACAATTTATTTACTTTGATGTCAGACCACAAAATCCAAAGATGATAGAGATCCTTGAATTATATAAAAATGAGAATTCTCACTAAGTATGTACACAGCACAGAGGCAACTGAGACCCTGCCTTGTGATATTAATGCTTTCAATGTTGAAATTATAAGGGCTTTGGCCACTGAGTAAAGACACAGTTCTTCCTAGGTCTCTATCTTGAAGAATTTATATTTTTCCCCCATGTGTCAGATAGCAGGGTCCTCAAACTCCTACTTTCAGAGTTCATAGGGACACTAAACTTCGTACCTTATGAGTAGCCATAATGTCATCTTATAAAACATGAAGGATTTGTTTCTTCAAGGAAATCACAAGACCTTTGATCACATGGCTGTGTTAGCTCTGTATTCTTGTCACTTACAAAGATATCTGCTATTTTGGAAACTTCAGTAATGAATGCCCTTTGCTTGAATATAGTAGGAACACTGTAGAGACTGTAAATGCATGGGTATAGTGAAGCAATGCTTATGTTAAGAAATGGTACCACCACTAGGAAAGGAAATAACACTGAAAATATGGCCTCTGAGTAAGAGGCTAAGACATTGTAGATTAAGAATGTAATGTCACTTGAGGACAAGTTGATTTGGTAGGGTTCTCTGGAGTATCTCCCCTTTAAAGTCTAGCTTCTCAAGAAAGTGCCACTTCGGGCTGAGCCTTCATTGGTTTAGTTACTAGCTTGTCCTGTAACTTACCCAAGGCCCATCAACTCATGTTATCAAGAATAGTGTATAGTGCTGTAACTGGAGTCCAGACAGAGGTAGCTGAACGAACTGCAGAGAGCTGGCAATAGTGAATGAACTGCTTGTTGGGTATTTTGGAGCCAGCTGCTGTTTTAAGAGTCAATACTGCAGTCAGCTATCACATAAAGAACGGTTGGCTGCTTTTATTTTTTTTTAACTGAGGACCGAACCCAGGGCCCGCTCTACCACTGAGCTAAGTCCCCAACCCAGTTTGGCTGCTTCTTGAGGCAGAGTCCCAGGATCCCAGGACCTTTGTTGTTGCTGACATTGCTGCTGCCTCTGGGCATCACATGGACTGCTGAGAGGCTGCCCACTAGTGCCCTCACCTCACACCCATTATCCTGCCGATTCTCTGCCTGAGGGAAGCAGAATGGCTCTAAGGGTGGTTTTTCTTTTAAAAATCCTCTCTCTCTCTCATACACACACACACACACACACACACACACACACACACACACACACACACACACACGCAGCTTTTTCAAACAGGGTTTTACTGTGTAGCTCAGACTGCTTTCCAGCTCATGATTTTTCTTCCTTAGTCTCCGGAGTGTCAGGATTAAGGTGTTTGCCACTGTGCCTGGCTTCTTCTATTCTCTTTTCTATGAAGGAATTCTTTTGTTTTCACCTTTGAGTCTTACAAGCTGGCTTTAAACCTCAGGAAAGCACATGTGCATTCTGTTTTAGTTCTCTGTGGGATTTATTCCCCTGAAACCCCATAGCCACATAACGTAATCATTAAGGTGTGAAAGAAGAAAATTTTGACGACATTTTCCATCATGTAATTCTCTTTTGCTAATAATGAATGGCACCTGAAGTCCAAAGGGAAAGTCATGTCTGTAAAAAGCTTGCAGATTTTCATCTTGGGACTCAAAGTTGAGAACAAGGACAGCAAGCTAATCCTCAAGTACTTCAGCTCTCACAGGCAAAACAAGCAAATGGAGCCCACTAGGGTTTGTCTTAGAGGGGGTTGGATGTTGGAAACTCCTTAGAAGAGAAACCTGCTTTCCACCCTAAAAGAAAAGTCCATGAATGGAACCACCCAGTGTAAAATGGAAAGCATAGGGTATCCCCAGTGATGCAGGCTCAAGTGCTTACCTTACCCAGAGATGCCCAAGCATGAGATGCTTCTTAGGGCTTCCCAGATGGTAGGGCCCAGAGGAAGGGGGTCAGTAAGTGCACCTATTAGAAATAAATCAAGGCTCTCAGGAATATCTTTCAAGCACATGGATCAATGTTCAAAGCAAAGCTAGAAGCATCCTAAAAGAGCTGTGACCTAAGTGTCTAGGATAGTGAGTTTTATACAACACTAACTGGACCTCAGGGTGCCCAGACATTGGGTCAAATATTTTTTTCTGAGTGTGTCTGTGAAATCACATTGGGTCTCTAATATTTCAATCTGTAATCTCCCCCATCAACTGAAGACCTGAACAGAACAAAAAGGCAGAGTCAGAGGGGATTCCCCCTGCTCACCACTTGAACTATCAATCTTTTCCTGCCTTTAGATTCACATGGAATAATTAGATCCTCTGAGTCTTGAGCCCCCAAGTCTTTACACTGACTCTCACATCATTGATTCTCCTGGTTTTCAGGCATCTGAACTCAGACTGGAGCTACACCATCAGCTTTCCTCAGTCTCCAATTTGCTGACAGAAGGATCCTGCAAACGGCAGGGTGCTCCTTTCTGGACCATGGATTAGGCACAGACCAGACCCAAAAACCAATTATTAAACGTGGCAAAGAGACAAGGTAGCTAAATCTGAATGAGACAAACAGCAGCAAAAAGCTTTGTAAATGTTAATTTTAAGAGGGAGAAGGGTTGAGGTGGGGGTCTGCGTTAGAATGAGCTAGGATCAGTTGGGTATTTTAATTAGGATAGTCGAAATAATGAATTTTGATTGCTGAACCTCAATGTTTTGATAGTTGGATCCTGGTGATCAGCTTCAGGAATGAGCCAGGCATAACAAAGTGGCCAAATAAGGGAACAGACCTTGGTGGCTAGCTTTAGGAATGTAATCTAACAGTTTAGCAAGGGAGAGGGGAAGGGAAAGGGTAAAACCTGCTGGTACCATGTTTGCCATGCTCGGGCCTGCTTGATCCCTTCCCTGACTGCTGACCTCAGATCTTGTCTGCATGCTTCTATAAACAAACACCTAAGATCTATTATCTAAGACTCCAGAGAAAGGAGAACAGGACACTAGCTGCCCCCAAAAACCATATGAATATTTTTCTAGTTCCTCAAAGAGTTTCAACCTTAAAAACTGACCTGGGTTCATGAGATGTTGTCACTAATTCGACAAGTCCTTTTCTGGTTTCTTAAAGAGGATCTCTTGCCTTGAATTATTTTGTGCCCCTGGAGTTGGCTAGGGAGGGACAAGAAATAACAGCTAAAGGGCAAGATCTCAAGGGAAGATTGGAAGAGAGAAGGCAGAAGTGATGAGTCAGAAGTGAGACTTCAGATTGATATTAGATTGGCTTGATCTTCACCTTAAAGTGATCAGAAAACCATAAAATTTATCCCAGCTTTCCTCTAAGAGGGCACAGTGTGGGAAAGAATGATACCCTTGGAAGAGAATCGGGATGGTAGTGGTGGGATAACGTAATGTTTGATGCCTAAGTAAGTTGTGTCTCCTGCAGTAGAGCCTTACCATCAGGTTGTAGAAGGTAATCAATAGCCTTCACAATAGCCTTTGATGTTTGGAGGATGAACTGTAGAACCCCATCGGCTAACAATTCAATAAGATGTAAGTCATTCCAGGTACTGGAGGTTCCACTTGGTAGAATAAGATGTCTGTTGTCTCTTCCATTTTGTGGTGACTCCATTTACATTCCTTTCCTATATGCATATATTTTAGGAAGCCCCTATAATAATAGGTATCCATATGGCTTTGCAAATGGCCTTTAGTGTTGGTTGTCCCTCTCAATGTCCCCTCCTTTACTCTGCCTTCTCTTCTCTCTTCCCATTATATTCTAGTTTCCCTTTTATCTCTTTGTAACACTGTATTCTATTTCCCCTTCCTTGGAAGAATTCCCTCTTTAACCCTTGGACATTTACTTAACCTCTGTGGATACTTAGATTGAAACATACATAGTTTTTAATTTCCCTCTTGATTTTTATCTTAACCCACTTTTCATTCAGTAGTGAGTTGCTCAGCTTCCATGAGTTTGTATATTTTCTGCCATTTCTATTGGTGTTGATATCCAGCTTTAATCCGTGATGGTCTGGTAGGATACAGGTTACTATTTCAATTTTGTTATATCTACTGAGACACTTTGTGTCCTGATATGTGGTAAATTTTGGAGCAAGTTCTTTGTTAGATGCTTTCATATCTTGAATTGTCTTCATGATTTTATTCTAGTCTTTGTTGGGGTATTAAATGTAGTGGCTGGGTGGTCCCTGAGTCACAGCCAAGAGTAGTGGCTGTGGGGTCCTCGGCAGAGAGCTGTTGTGTGTATTTGTGGGCCCATTTAGGAGCTCTTCCAATGACAGCTTATGTTCGCTGTCTAAATATAGCTGATGGACAGCAAATCACATCAATAGATTCAGAGACAGGAGCACCTGATGCTGCCATCTAACTCATTCAGTACAGCCATCTGCCAGACTTGAAATGCTGACTTTTCAGCTAATGGGACATGCTGTATCACTGTAGGGCTCTATAAGACAACTTAGTACTACGTAATTACTCTATTACTTCTGGTTTCATAAATTAAAATACACTTGATTAGAAATTATCTCCCTCTCTTGGGAGCCCAAATAAACTTTATGCTTATGAGATAGAGGAACATGTGACTAAAGACTATACACAGTGCTGATGACCACATTAAAAAGGCTGATAGCTCAGTCCTTCAACACAAGTTTTCTCCCAGTAGTCCTTACCCAACCCAAACTTACTGCTGTTACTTTACATCGAGAATTGCAATATTAAAAACATAATGTTAATTGATTTGGTTTTAAGAGTAATCCAAGCCTGGCCTAATTCATGATTTCAACAGTCTGGAGCTTCAAAACTTTTACTGATTTTAGAGCAACGCTCTCAATGTTGTTTTCATATCTCCTAGTTCAGGGGGCTCTCAGTGGCCACCCTCAGTTTTGTATGCTTTCTGAAAAACACGAATTGGCTTAGAGGGCATACACCTCCCATTTCCCCAAACGCTGCCATCTTCTAATATGTTACCTTTGACTTTTTTGTATAATTGTGGTTGCTGCTTTGGTTTGATGATCCTTCTGTTGGAATGCAAGAATGTACTCTTGTTTAGCTTAACAGATTGCTGGCCTGGAAAGTAGACCCATTCATTTTTCGGTTCAATTGGAAAGACTTATGTTTAAATATTAATTAAGAGAAGTGGCAAGATTGAGTGTTTAAACACAGGAAATACTGAGAGATTGATATAGATGGAGGTCCCTCATCACTAAGCATGATGGTATGGGAAAATCATAGGATCATCGGGTCCCATCAGGAGTAGAAACTGTGGAAGAGGGATTCACATAGCTGAAGTGGGTGGACACCTTAATCCCCATTTCTACTGTGCTAAGATTCCTCTTTGGTTGAAGTCACACCTAATAGGAAGCTATCTTAGCCAGGGAATATTGATGGAAGCTGTAGGAGTCAGATGTTCGAGATCCTGGGAAAGATATGAGTGAAAAAAAGTCTGATTGAAACACAAGCTTAGTTCATAGCTCGTGGATGACCATAGCTGCCTGTGGAAACTATTTAGGTAGTTATTTCCACTGGGGATAAGTCTATGTTGCTTGCATTAAGAAATCCTATATAAATTTGGAATGTTGGGCACTTGAAGAAAATAAGTACCAGAAGGTATCTGCCCACAGTGATACAGGGTAGTTAACACTGAGAGTTCTAGTATTATTAAACTCTGCTTTACTCAGACAAAAGACAAAGTCTTGAGGCATTCTCTATGATTTCAAACCAGATCTTACCCAGGGAAGGAGATTCAGTCTTGTTCTGACTGAATAAACTGTACCGGGTGGATGGATTTTCTCACATTAATGGGGTCTGTGGATTTACACCGAACAAGGAATTCAAGGATATTTGATTACCTCTAAAGCAGTTCCATGTCACATGGGAACTTTAAATATTCTGAGTCCAAAGGTTCACCCAGGGTAGGGCTAAGACTACTGGGAACGGCCTCTCAATTGCTTGAAAGTTTGCCTTCTATAACTGGATACATACAAAGTTGAGTGAGAAAATGTTCATTGTAATTTATTCCAGAGCTTTCTTGCAATCCTATTCTATTACCATTGAGACTGAAGAACTAATATTTTTGAGGCTATGTCTCAGTATATCACTTAAGGTTCCTGTGAACTCACAATCCTCCTGCCTTGTCCTCCTGAGTGTTGCAATTACATCCCTGTGTCACCATACTTGGCTTAAATTGGATGTCTCAATCACTGAAATTATGTCCCCAGATATATCTGACGAAACATTTTCAGACCAACTTCATAAAAGGTTCTAGAACCCAGAAACAAACATTGCTATTCTGTTTAAACAACTGAAGGAATGGATCATAACTATTTATAAGATCCTTGTAGGCATAGAAAATATTTTATTGGAGTGAAAGGTTTTCCATTAGCATGAGTCAAGAGAGTTGATTTTTTTCTAGATACTAGTATTTCTCTTGTATAAACTGTTTTCAGCTATCTCCAAAAAGTATAATTCTCTGGCTATACTAAGAGTTTTGGACAAAGCATGCTAACTTAAATGGATATTTCTGACTTATTTCACAAAATCCAATTATTTCTTTATTACAATCCTTCTTTGGAAGGCCAGGATGATCCCAGGGCTATTATGTTGACTAGTTAAATTGGAGAATTAAATAGTTCTCTGCTCCAACCTCCTAAAGGCTTTGCCTTGGCAGTGGTGCTCAACAAATGTTCCATGATGAGTTAGCATCTGAGGTAAGCTTTATCAATTAGTCTTGCTGTGTGTTCCTCCTATGAATACAGGAATCATTTTCTGAGTCCATTGGTAACTTTTAATGTACATTAGCCTCTCTCATCTTGTCAAGATACTTTGCTTTATGTATGAAAGATGTCAGTGACGTGAAAGGAAGAAGTCACATCTCAGTTTTACTCAGTAAAGGTTTTATTTTCTTAACTTGCTCATTAAGGAATGTGTGTGTGTGTGTGTGTGTGTGTGTGTGTGTGTGTGTGTGTGCGCGTGCATGCAAAATTTGCATATATGTGCAACCTATTATAAATTGCAAGCCTATTCAAAATGTTGTTATTAAATCTAAGCATTGGATGTATTTGTCAAATATGAGCTTCATTTTCTTCATGTAGAACTATGCAAAATGAAGGGAAAGCCACTCTCCATATGCAAACTTCCACCAATTCTACTTAAGTGTGATAGACTAGGCATCAGTACCTATCTGTTCCTTGGCTGGCTGGTTCCTAACAAGCATGTACATATCTGAATCCCAGTGACAGTATCTGAGGAACATTGAATGTTGCTCTTCTGAATACTTTCAACACATCTAAGATATTTAAAATGAAGCAGTCATTCATTGTAGAAAAGAATAAAAAAAACCATTATTTATAGTTAGGGCCAGTCAGTTGAGTTTAATGCAACCTTTCTGAGTAATTAGGTTCCACGAAAGATCATTTTAATATGGAGGGGTAAGATTCAAACAAAATTCACTTTAGGAACAGAAGAATGAATTACAAGCTAACTAAGGCAGACTCTCTTGGACAACTTGGATGTGAAAGTAGGCAGCTTTCCAGTTTATCTGGGTGAAAGATTTTACTGTTAAGAAGCCTCCACCAGCAGCTACTGTCTCACCCTTTCCCCTTCACACTCATCCAAGCTTCTCTCATTTGCTTCCTTCTTCAGGTTAAGAATGTGAACTTTCCAGAGACTGGTATATCATGGAATCATGTCTCCAGAGGACTGCATGCTGAGCCATTAGCTTCTCTCCACACAATTAACCCAAGGCAGCTGATCAGCTTTAATGGCTATCACTCAGCTGGGCCCAGGAAAAATAGGACACCTCATCTGCAGGACTTGGTGTGAGAAGCTGGAGGGAGGAGTCAGGAAGAGAAAAATGTGAAATGGGAGAATAAGAAGGAATATGGGTCAGGGTGGAGGATGCCTACAAAGAAAGGAAGCAAGACCGGGTGACAGATGGAAATGGAAAGCAGTGTGGGGAAAACTTGAGGCCAAGTAGGATGTCTTCCTGTTTTTGGCCTCATTGCTCTCCTAAAAGGTGTTTCCTCTATGAGAGCCTGTTTTGTGATTTCAGGAAAGGACCTTTCCTTACTCATCAGACTGTGAGGATGCACTAAATATCCAGGGACTCATAACTGATTATCTATCTCTTCATGGCATTGTGAGTAATACTAATCATACCATCAACTGTTTTTATCCTTTGATGATTACTAAGATTTGATGCCATCTTTTCCTCACTCACGCATTCATGTATTAGAAGCGAATACCCAGTGTGTTGGTCTTCAGGGGAAGAACTTTTATTTAAGAGAAACAATCATGAGGGCGGGTCTTCATGAATGGGATTAGTGCCTTTTCTAAAGATTTATTCTTACTGTGTGTATATGTGTGTGTTTGAGTGTGTGTATGTGTGCCATACATGGGAATGCTCACTGTGGCCAGAGGGGATGTGGGACCTTCTGGAGTTGGATTTATAGGCAGTTGTGAACTACTTGACATGGATGCTGGGGACTGAACTCAGGTCCTCTGGAAAAGCAACAAGCACTCTTAACCGCTGAGCCATCTCTCCAACCCCAGGTTAGTGTCATTATGACAAAGTCTTGAAGCAATATAGTTGCCTTTTCCGTCATATGAAGACTGTAATAAAAACATCACAGACAAAGCAGATGGGCCCTCATCAGACCTTGAAGCAACTGGCACCTTGCTCTTGAACCACAGTGTTCTTTTGTTGTTTATAAATTACCCAGTTTAAGCTGGGGGGTGGTGGTGGTGGTGGTGGTGGTGGTCGTGGTGGTGGCGCCTTTAATCCCAGCACTCGGGAAGCAGAGGCAGGTGGATCTCTGTGAGTTCGAGGCCAGCCTTGTCTACAGAGTGAGTTCTAGGACAGGCTCCAGTGCTACACAGAGAAACCCTGTCTCAAAAAACAAAACAAAACAAAACAAAAAATGAAAAAAAACCAAAACAATCAATCAATCAATCAATCAATCAATCAATAAATAAATAAATTACCCAGTCTAAGCTATTTCACTTAGTTTGGATCAATAAAAACAGTGGTAATTTTCAATTTATTAGATTTAAATTATCACCTGTATTTTTATTACCTACAAAAATTTGACAATTATTTTTCTTTATAAGGGATTCCTGAAGCTCCCACCAATGTCACATAAAGTTATTATACAAGTAGAGTTATTGCATAGTATTTGAAAGGTGAGTGATGCATAGATCTTTGAGTTTAGAACCTGAGTTCTAGATTCCATCTTTAATTCATATGTGGGACCCTTCCCTTAACACACATCCAACATGTAGCCCAGGGACCTCATGTGTCCTTACTTAAAGCCCTATGAGATTCAAATAAAAGATCTCGATTGTGCTCTAGAGCATGAACTTTGTAGGTACAGTGTATACTGCAATGTCAAACGGTTAGTCATGTCTACCTAAGTCTGTCCCGTGATCACTGCTACCTACCTGAGGTTCTGAACCGGCAACAGTTAGTTAGCATAGTAAAGAGACTTTTACTGCATCCTAGGCTTCATATGCACTATTTTCTTACAAGTTGGTTGTTTCTTCTCATACAAATGAAGAAACCAAGGCATAGAAAAATGCCAGCATTTGCCTAAGACCACAATACTTACAACAAACTTGGTCAGGTTTGTTAATGTGTCCAGGATCTCACACCTGACTGCTTCTCTTGCTGCCTCCATTAGTCCACTCATTTCAGATGCCCTTTAACTGTTTTATTAGTCCTTCGAGAATCTCATACAATGAGTTTTCCATAATCCCACTCTCCACTCCTCCCAGATCCACCCCTCTTCCCTACCCACCCAGCTCTATGGCCCCACCTCCCCATCAAACATAGTTTGCACTGTCCGTATTTTCATGTGTGACATGCCCCTGGGGTGTGCTCACCTTATCTGTTTTCCTGTGAGAAGATGGTAGATCCTAGGAGAAGGCAGAGGTAATGATGGTCCTGTGGTCTGTCAACATGGATTTATTTATTTTTTTAGTTTCTTACTTCACACACCTGTTGGGAATTACTCTTCTTAAAACAATTCTGTGTACTTGGAGATTGTATCATTTCATTCAGACCCCTCACCTTACCCCAACTCTTGATCCAAGTGAGGTAATCAGCTTGGAATGGAAGGTTGTCTGCAGTCTCCTTATACATGTAGACATCACTACTTTGCTCCATGCATCTTTACTCAAGTGTGTCCAATGAGTCTCCCTCTCCATCTCCTTCCTCTTCCTTCTCTCTCCCTCTCTCTCCTCCACAACCTCTCTCTCTACTTTCTCTTTCCTAGAGGCCATTTTGGTTGCCCCATGGACCTGTTCATGGCATAGCTGCTTCCTTTCCCATTGCCCCAGGCAAAATCCTACATCTTCCATGCTGGCTTTTCAGAAACTGACGGATCCATTTGGGAGCAGCATCTTCTACCTGATACATGATATTCCTAATCCTCTATTGCACAGCACATTGCAACATGCTATCCCCCAACTCTGGTTATTTCTATAAAGCAAAGCTCAGGCAACTTTTTTTGTTTTATTTTGTTTTTGTTTTTGCAACCAGACTCATTTAAAAATTTTAAATTAGTGACTTTAAAATAAAACATTGTTCCACCATTGAAAATGGAAAAGCATTTCACTTGTTCTAAACAAAAAGCATCCACAGTGATGAATACAAATGGAGCAGAACGATGTAATTAAATTCCAGCTATATGCTGGCCCACCCTGTGAGTCTCAGCTTAATGCTTGTTTCTTTGAGGTTGTAAAAGGACATGAACCAAGTATGAGGATAATTATTATGAGGATCCTTTGGCATGAAGCTGGATTTGTCTCCTGAGAGTGGTCAGAAAGATAGAAAACAATGCTTTAAAACAAAAAAAAGATTTGTTTTGATTATTTGCAGTGTGTGTATGTGTGTGTGTGTATGTTGTGTGTGTGTATGTTTGTATGTGTATGTTGTGTGTGTGTATGTTGTGTGTGTGTATGTTGTGTGTGTGTTGTGTGTGTTGTGTGTGTGTATGTGTGTGTATGTGTGTGTGTTGTGTGTGTGTATATGTGTGTGTGTATGTGTGTGTGTGTTATGTGTGTATGGTGTGTGTGTATGTTGTGTGTGTGTATGTGTGTGTATGTTGTGTGTGTGTATGTGTGTGTGTGTTGTGTGTGTGTGTGTATGTGTGTGTGTGGTGTGTGTGTATGTTGTGTGTGTATGTGTGTGTATGTTGTGTGTGTGTATGTGTGTGCGTTGTGTGTGTGTGTGTGTGTGTGTGTGTATGTGTGTTGAGACTGAGGGGTATGTGAGTGCAGATGACTGTAGATGCCAGAGGCATTGAATCTCCCTGGATCTGGAGTTATGAGTGGTTTTAAGTTGCCTGGCATAGGTGCTAGGAACCAAATTCAGGTCCTCTGAAATTTCAGTATGCATTCTTTTTATTATTATTATTCCTTGTGTATTTCATATCATGCCTCCCAATTCCAGCCATCTCCTGCCCCACCCCAAAATAAAACTTAAGA
This sequence comes from Onychomys torridus, assembly GCF_903995425.1. Classification (NCBI taxonomy): domain Eukaryota; kingdom Metazoa; phylum Chordata; class Mammalia; order Rodentia; family Cricetidae; genus Onychomys; species Onychomys torridus. Next base: position 63,011,468 of record NC_050465.1, read on the forward strand.
GGAAAAAGAGGAAAGAAAATAAAAAGGAAGAAGGGGAAACCACTGAGCCATTCCCTCTCTAGTCTCCAAGGGGACTGGACTCAGAAAATACTTGTTTCAATGTCATTTTATAATTTGTATTTGCTTAGCAGGGAGTCCTCCTCATGGCTCATCTCACTTCTGAAAAGCCCCAAATTAACAGATGTCATCCTATATTGTCACTTATATTTACACATTGTTTTAATTCCCCTCATTCTAAAGACCATACCCTCTTATACAGTTAGCAAGTATTTCAGCCCAAGAACTGATTGGAAATGGATGAGAAAGATAATCTGTTATTTCTTATTGTTCCTATATCTGGAGCAGCAAACTCTTACTATTTAGGGCTACATTTCTATGGGGTGTTTGTAGTGCAAGTGCTGGGCATGCAGTGATGAATAAATAGGGCAGAAGAGGAAGAAAGATGCCCACAATATCCTGGCAATAGTAGAATGAACATACATTTGAACAATGGGTTTGTTTAGAGCCTTGACATATGGTCCAGTTCTTATTAAACAACTGAATGCAGTAAGCTAAATCCAGGAGGAAATTGCTCCACCAGAATGAAAAAGTAGTATGTCAGACCTCAACAGGACAGTGGGTGCTTTATTCGGTTTACTTCTGAGTGTTAAAAATATTGTTCCATGGTCACCTTCTTTTGGGGTTCTGGCATAAGGGACCTGTAGCTTATTACATGACAATATGTTATTATTAAGAGATATTTACTTGGAAATAAAAAGAAAGTGGATACATTCTTTAGCCATTTTTCAACTGTTTTGTTGTTGTTCTTGTTTTTATCAATCTAGAAGCTACAGACTCCTGGGCTGCAGTTACAGACTAGCTAATGTGTGCCAGCTCTTAAAATATGCCAGATAAATTTCTAGTACTTTATATATTAATGAATTGAATTGTCACTAACCACCTTGTGAGTCCATTCCTTTTCTATTGGTGCTATAACAAATTACCATAAACTTAGCAGCTTAAATAGCAAATAGAGTTTATTGACCTGCACGTGTGGGGTCAGAAGCCAGAGTGGCTCTAACTGGGCTAAGAGATGGTGTCTAAAGAGCTATGCTTCTTTCTGGAGGCTCAAGGGAAAAGTGTATTTTCTTCCTATTCAAGTTTGGCAGAACAGAGCGTTATGTGGTTGTTAGAGGGAGGTAGCCGTGCATTTCCCCTGTCAGCTGAGGGCTTCTCTCAGCTTTGTGAAGCCACTCAAGTCCTTAGCGATTGGCCCTTGTAGTCTGTCTTTATGCATTGTATTTTCCCTGCTTTTTTGTTTGTTTGTTTGTTTTGTTTTGTTTTTCGAGACAAGGTTTCTCTGTGTAGCTTTGTGCCTTTCCTGAAACTTGCTTTGTAGCCCAGGCTGGCCTCGAACTCACAGAGACCCACCTGCCTCTGCCTCCCGAATGCTGGGATTAAAGGCGTGCGCCACCACCGCCTGGCTCCCTGCTCTTCTTTAAAGCACCACTTTTTATTTATTCTTTGAAAATTTCATACAGTCTATTTTCATCATATTCCCCAGATCCTCCCACTCTTCCAGTAACTCATGTCATGGTTTTTCTCAGAGAGAGAGAGAGAGAGAGAGAGAGAGAGAGAGAGAGAGAGAGAGAGAGAGAGAGAGACTAAATGTGGAGTCCAATTTGTGTTTCTCAGCTTCTCTTGAGCTTAGGGATGGCCCTGAAGTGTGGTTTATATACTTGGTGTCATCCCTTTAAAAATGAACAAACAAACAAACGATTTTTACTTCTTCCAGCAGTTATCATTTGCAAATAGCTTCTCATTTAAGGGTGGGACTTCATGCCCCCTCCCCCTCCTTTTGTGCAAGCATTTTGTCTGGCTTGGGTTTGTGCAGGTCTTGGGTGTGACATCACTGTGTGAGTTCGTATGTGGATCTGCCCTGTTGTGTCTAGAAAATGCTGTTTCCTTAAAGTTGTCTACTACCCCTGATGTTACGATCATTCCACTCCCACTTCTGCGTAGACCATGAAGGGATGGAGACGGGCTGGGAGGAAAGCCTGAGGAGGCTAATGGAGGCAGAATTCTTACTCACATTCATTTATTTATCTGAGGGGGGAGGGCATGCCACAACACTCATATGCAGGTCAGATGACAACCTGTGGGGGTCAGTTCTTTCTTTCCATCATGTAAGTCCCAGGGAGGGAACTCAGGTCATCTAGCTTGATGGCAAAGCAACTTTTCCTGCTGAACAATCTCACTGTCCCCTCCTGCTCTTCCGTGCATCCACCTACTCCACCCTTCTGCCTTCATTTGTTCATTTTTAAGGATTCCTGTGATTAGATTTGACCAGATAATTCAGGATAATCACTCAATTTCAAAATCCTTAACCTTAAGAACAGCTGAGAAGTCCCTTTTGCTGGGTAAGATAGAGATCACGGATTCCGAGGAGGGTGTACACATTTTGGGAGGAAGACATCACTCTGTGGCTCACAGTAAACCATTTTTGGTACCTCTATTTTTCAAGTAGAAGCTATGCTACAAATAAATTTTTCTTCTTTCTCTCCTTCACAATGGCAGGGGTACTTTCCTACCAACCTTGTTTTCGAGAAGAATCTGACATTCAGGTGTCTGTACCTTTGTGTGGCTATAGGACAAAGTACAGCCTATTTCTGGAAGCATTCACATTAGAATACATTTGCAATTAAACAAAAGGGGTTCTGTAGAGCTATGCGAAGCAGCAGGTTCATTAAAAGAGTTATTATTTGCTTTCTAATTGCTTCTTATTAGCAATCACATATCCCATTTATACTAGGAGTTGCCCTGGCAAGATCTAAAGGAATAATTAGAGTCTCATTCATCTACCTGACCCAGAGCTGATGAAGAAACATCACAGGCTTTCTAGAAAATTCTCAAGGTTTGTAAACTTCAGTTGCACATATAGCTTAGCTCTAGACAGTCCAGCACTATCTGCATCTCTCCAAGTCCAGATTTATCACTGTCATTATGAACTCACCAACATATGCATGTGTTAGGAAAGACTGAGCCTTGAGGCCCTGGTAAATTTCCTTTTAGCTTTGTTTCCTGCCTCTATCTTATGGATGTTCCTCAGAGTTTCATAATTCAGGCTCTTAATCCCTGACAGTGAACACTAGGAAGGAACTGGCCTTGTTGGCTTGGTTTATCACATGTCTTCAGCATTGATACATACAGGGCTCTCCATGGAGGGGGTGCTGGACCCCTTCTTCCCAAGTCTATTGATGCCCTAACTTTGGAATTCACATCCTCACCCTTGTGTGATCCCATTCCCTTGGATGTGGTTGGGACCTATTGCTTGACTTCAGACAATAGAAGTTGGCCAAACCAAAGAGATGTCACTTCTGTGATTTGATGGATAAAGATTTTCAGCTCCTGGTTTCTAGCTGATTCTTCCTCTTGACGTCTATGCTTTCCTGAAGAAAGTTGGCATGCTGGAGAAACCCATGGAACAGAAGACCGAGGTCTCCTGGGTAGCAGCAAAGACCTTGATGGTGACAAGATCACAAAGCTTAGAAATGGATCCTTCTTTAGTCAAGATGGAGATTAATGTAGCCCTTTGCTTATAGATCCCAAAGCAGAGGACTCAGCTCTCCTGAACCTGGATTTATGATTTAGAGGAACTATGGATTGTAATATAATAACTACATAATGTGTTAAACCACCAAGGTATGGGTTATTTGCTATGCAGAAACAGCCACTTGATACAGGTAGGCACTCTATATATCTTTGAGGAATGATTCAATAAAAAAGATTAAGTGGAGGACTTTACTTCATGGTTCATTGGTGGTTGGTTCACAATGACAGTGACAAATCTGGCCTTGAAGAGGTTCAGAAAGCACTGTAATTGTTTATGCCTAAGTTACTTTTGCAATTCAAGTTTACAAACCTTGGAAAAATTCTAGAGATGAATACTAGGGAATATTTTATGGCCTAATTCCTTCATCCATGCTTAAAGCAGAATTGTGTCCAGTAAATGGCCTTAGCCTCTCTTTGTTTTTAAGATAATGCATTTTTTTTTTTTTTTTTAAGGAAAGAATATGTAGTCTGAGGACCCTGCACCTCTAACCTGGGGACAGCAGCCTGCTTGGTTTTTTTGGTGCCCTAAGTTTCCTCACTATGACTCTGTTCATGCCGCCCCCTTTCCTGTTGTGGGTAGCTGTAGGACTAATGAAGGTTCTGAAGCCTTCCTGGGGATGAAGAAGGAGTACTCATTTTCTTCTGACAATGCGTATCCTGCCTGTCTTGAGGAGATCAATGTGCTAAAACCAACACTGATCTTTCCCCAAAGAGTACAAATCTCATTGCTGAATGGATGCTATTTCTCAGTATATTTCCATTTTCCTCTCTGTCGCCTAGTAGGAAAACTACTAATTTTCACTGTAATTGGACAGGAAATTAAGAGAGTAATTGTGCTGGGTGGTTTTATGTCAACTTGACACAGGCTAGAGTTATCTGAATGGAGGAAACCTTAATTGAGAAAATGCCTCCATAAGATCCGGCTGTAGGGCATTTTCTTAATTATTGATTGAAGGGGGAGGGCACAGACCATTGTGGGTGGTGCCATCCCTGGGTTGGTGGTCCTGGGTTCTTTAAGAAGACAGGCTGAGCAAACCAATAAGCAGCATTCCTCCATAGGTTCTGTATCAACTCATGCTTCCAGGTTCCTGCCCTTTTTTTTAGTACCTACCCCGACTTCTTTTGATGATGAAAAAGGATATGGAAGTGTAAGTCAAATAATCCCTTTCCTCGCCAGGTCGCTTTGGTCCTGGTGTTTCATCACAGCAACAGAAACCCTAAGACAGTAATTTAGCCCAAGACTGATGGGCTCAGCAGTTTCTATGTTATCCCCTTCTCATTTAAATTTACCTGGACTAAAACATTTCTGCCAGCATTGGCTCTTTAGAACTCTATGAAAGCCCTCTGTGGTGGAGAGATATTCTTATGTATGTGCTATAGGTGACAAGTTGAACAGTTTGTTCGGGTGCACATGCTGTGGATGATTCATTGGTAAATAAAACACTGATTGGTCAGTAGCCAGGCAGGAAGTTTAGGTGGGACTAAGAGAGAGGAGAATTGGGAGAATAGGAAGGCAGGAGGGGACACTGCAGCAGCCGCCAGGACAAGGAAGATGTAAGGTACCAGTAAGCCATGAGCCATGTGGCAAAGTGTAGATTAATAGAAATGGGCTGAATATAAGAGTAAGAGCTAGACAATGGTAGGCCCGAGCTAATGGCTAAGCAGTTTAAATAATATAAGCATCTGTGTGTTTATTTTATAAGTGGGCTACCAGACTGCTGGGGCTTAGTGGGACCTGGAGAAAAATCTCTCCAGCTACATGCACACTGCTATGTTAGAGAGTGGAAGCTATGCCTAGGCTACTAAGTGGACACGGCCTTACACTATTGAATGGGCAAACTCTATACAGAGGCTGTTTGTCCATTTAGAGCAGAGACCAAGAATGGCAAGAGGAAGACCAGAGAAGAAGTCATTGCACATGAAACTTAAGGGAACTCAAACCCTCCCATTGATTGAGATAATATTTTGACACAATACTTCTAAAATTCAAAGATAAAAGAGTTTTAAATGAAAGTGGCTATTATCAGTGGATCTTCCTTTAAATTAGGCTCTGTTAGACCTAGGTGGGCTATTCACTTTTCATCTGTCGCCATTTTTTCAGGGACCCCAGGTACCTTGTGACCTGCTCCCTCCTGTAGCACAGATGAAGCCCAGCAGCCTCCTCTGTAATGGTGACTCTCAGCAGCTCTCTCCTCTCAGTTGACTAGGCCTTCTTCAGTTGCACACTCTACAGATCAATCTTACTTCCAAATGAACTTCCTCCTTCCCACCTCTCCTCTCCATACAGCCCTTGGCACCTCCATTCTGCATTCCATTGTTGTGGATTTGTTATCCTCGATATCTCATAGACATGAAATCATTGAACATGCATTCCTTTATTTAGCATTTAGCTTTCAGGTCTACCCACATTTTAGCATGAATCAGTTCTCTATTTCTTTCATTTTATAGATATTCTACTATCTGTTAATTAATGGCCACTTTTTGACTATTGTGAATAATGCAGCTATGGACATGACATACAACTTTTGTTTAAATGTCTGTTTGTCAGGTTTGGGATCTATATCTGAATGCGGATTTGTTGAGTCATTGAATGATTAACATAAAAATCACCAAATTACTTCACACAGTGACTATGACATTTAGCATTGCCATTTAACAAGCTTAAAAAATCTAATAGCATAATTAATGAAAATTAAAACTACACCTACTTCAAGAACACATGCATGTCTAAGATATTCCTAAATCTGTAAATTCGCCACATGTGGGTGTTCCAATAGCTAGAATGAAGCTGTCAGTCATGAGGTAAACGTTGCATCAATTTTCTTCCTATTCATTTTTGGAGATCTCTAAAAATCAACTGAAGCCCTTGGCTCCATTTTTCCAATGTTTAATCCTAGTGGGATTTCTTAGATATCTTATTATTAGAGATTTATGAAAGAATATGATCCCACTATATGGACCTAGATATGCTATTCTTAGAAAAGTGCCCATATTGACTATCCCAACTACCTCTAGAACCCCCTATAACTCAGAGTTCCAGAGTTTAGTCCACCACTTGAATAAATGGCCAAATCATAACCACTTTTCTTATTTTCTTCACATCTTAACATACTAGAAAGCAGTGGCTCCTTAAATAGCAATAAAGTGACCTTGTGTATGCAAGGTAAAGATCCATGATCAAGAGTTGGGTGACCTTATCAAGATGTACTACTTCTATGAGACCAATAATAGCCCTGTCTTGGCCCATTGTGGGAAGGCATGTTAATAATCTGCACAGGTTTGTCACTCCCATTACACACACACACACACACACACACACACACACACACACACACACACCCTACACCCTTCTTTGCTGTGTCCAATTGTGTACCTCCAGTCATCCTACTAACTCTTTTCTTATTCTTCAAATTCTTTCTCTCTGACATCACCTCACTGTGCTCAATGCACAGTCTACCAAGCCCACAGCATCCTCATCATGTTCATGTATCAGAGCCAAAGTATTAAGAGGCTCATGTAGCTACTCTAAATTGCCACTGAGCTTTGGGGATGCTCTTTCTTTTCCCAGAACCTGGAAAGTGTGTCTGGAGGTTAATGGAAGGCAAGAAGGACAGGATGACCCAGGACAAAAGCCATTGCTTCCATTGTGCTCCCAGCACAAGTCCAGGATCCTATCCATCTACAGTGTAAGTCTGTATCTTCAAAGTAGCTGTTTCTCATCAGCACATTTGCTGGAATCCCAAGTGCTGAATTCAGTGACAAAAATGTCAGGCAAAATGACCAAGCTTATGTTTAAAAGATCACCTCAAAGTGGAAAAGACATTGTTGTCTACCACATACATGTGATCGAACCAGGACTCAATAAAGAGAGGTTACCTCTTACACCCACAGCACTGTCTATGGCACACTGCCATTGTCCTGCACAGGTCTCAAGGACAAAGCAAAGGGAACACTGAATATTGCTGTCTAGCTTTGTGTTCTCCCTTCTCTCTTTCAGAAGAAAAGCATAGAGTTGGGTGTAATGTATTCTGATTCATGTCAAGAGGCTTAGGTACAACACTGAAGAAGACAGAGATGCTGACAGTTTCACCTTAATAATCTCTCCTCTTCTTTCCCCTGGACACTACAGCAGAATTGTGTATCGAGGAAGATGTTCCCTTTCGAGCAAAGAAAATGCAAGCTTGTTGGTGAAAATCACCCAAGCCAGTGTGTCCTATGTCATCATGGCTGGATGCCATGCTTTATCCATCAGTGTTAAGGTAAGTGCTAGGAAGTAAAATGGCTGCCATGGGAATGCACTGCAGCACAGCATGGAAGCTGGAGTTTAGAATTGTTTCTAATAGAACATTGGTTTGATTTTGCTGATAACTATTTTTTCTTTAAATTTTCAATTAAATTAGCTGGCGAAGGTGGCCTGAAACTTGTCTGAGCTGAATCAGTAGCTCCAGTGTAATAATAAAAGTGTATTTAAAGTACAAAGCAAGATGAAAATATTTGATTACGGATACTGAACTAGCAGAGGTGATTTGAAGCATCTGCACTTTCTCCAGCCTTGCTGAGTATATTGTAACAAGCACCACAGCAGGAGAAGCACAGCATGAAGCCAATCCCTTGTTAAAACATCGACACACTTTAGTACAGTACAAATACTTTGTCCTGAAGGCTGCATGGACCTGCCTCATTCCGAGATGCTCATCTAGGGCCTGGGACCTGTTAGATTTTTTTTTCCTGATGCGTCTATATGGTGGATACAGTCCTTCACAGCAGGTTTGCAGGACCCCGCTTGAGCACTAAAGGCAGTAGCCAGCCTTCTTACTAGATTGGTCAATTCCCCCTCTTAACAGTTAACACTGAATATCACTCTTAGATATGGACATAATTTACAAGCACTTACCGCTCTCCATAATTCTTTTGTTGTAATTCAAGCAAAAATTGTAATGATGGATAGCAATTACATTTCACAAATCAGTTTGTTTCTCTTTTAAAAATTAACTCAACAAAAATAAAGAAGGGCCTGCATTTCCAATTAATTGAACATGAAAATAGGCTTTGGTGGTTAATTCACTGTGTGATTTTAAACACTAATCTGGAAAGGGATTTAAAGAACTAGATCAAATTACTCTAATAAAATTCCCATTCCCAACTCTATTTAATTTCTTCAGGATTATTTTTTTTTTACTAGGTGTTTAAAATTACATTTATTTACTTATGTATTTATTTTGTGGGATGGGTTCACATATCCTGGCGTAAGTGTGGAGGCCAGAAGACAACTTTTGAGAGTTGATTCTCTCCTTTACTGTGTGGGCCCCATGAATTGTACTCTGGATGTCAAGATTGGTGGCAAGTGCCTTAACCCACTGAGCCACATAACTAGCCCATTTATTTATTTCTGTACTGTTTTGGTTTCTTATTGGTTTGTTCTGTTTTTTATATAGATTCTTGACATATAACCCTTTCTATCTTATTCCTCATTATGCAGTCCAGGTTGGCCTCAAACTGAGGAAAATTCCTTTGCCTCCACCTCTGAAGTGTTAGGATTATAGATGCCTGCACCTCCATTCCTGGCTGTCTGGGTGTTTATATTTAATAAATAGAAATAATATTGTACAAAGTCATAATTTCTTCTAGAGCTAAGAAATTGTTCACAAATATATGAGTTAACCATACGAAAACAGCAATATCATTAGCAAATGTATGTAGAATAAAATGTTTCCTTATATGAATTAAGCATATAATCTATGAGGTAGTATAAACATACAGTTTTACATATGTTAGGGTCATATAAAAGATAAATTTACTTAGAAATGTAATATAAAATGTAAGTGTGATTTTGTCATTTTGCTCAATTAGTATTTCATAGAATTACAGCAATTCAATTTCAAGGAGTGAGATTACCATTCAAAGTCTTACAGGTGTTGAGAAAAAGAAATGTTAATTTTCATATGTATTTTTATTCTTAGAGCAAAGAAAATGCAAGCTTGTTGGTGAAAATCACCTAAAGCCAACGTGTCCTATGTCATCATGGCTGGGCGCCATACTTTAACCGTTAATGTTAAAGTAAGTGTTAAGAAGTGAAATGGCTGTCATGGGAACGCAGCATGACCACGGACATCAACCTCAGCCCTCCACGGGCACATTCAAACACATGTGCATGCAATTTCACACACAGGTTTGCATACACACATACATACCACACACACACACACACACACACACACACACACACACACACACACATATATATATATATATATATATATATATATATATATGCATGCAAGAATAAATACAAATTAAAAAAAAACTTTTAAATAGGAGATTAAATTCCTTGATTAAGTTAAGATTAAGATGAAATGACATCCTGGGTGGGAACATGGTACTTGAGACCTTATGGTACATGATGAATCATTACTAAGTATGTAGTGTGGTCTTGGAATGTATTAAAAACACAAAAACACATCTTCTACTTTATATTTCTCCTTGCCTTGTTTTCTCTCTCTACTTCTTAATGCATTTGTTTACTCTGTTGTTGCCGATGTCTTTGATATCTCCTTCCTTGGTCAATGACTTACAGGAATGATTTCCACAGTGAGCCTTGTGAGATTCTTTCAGGGAAAGTTGAGGTTAAGGCTTAGGAGGAGAGAAAGCTATGGGGCTCAGATGAAGGCTTGTTTATCTCCACGTGTGCTGATGACTATTAGGACAAAGTCTATCTATGGACAATTTAAATTGAGCATCCATGGAGTCATAGCACTTTCAAACCAGTAGTACTTGAAGGTGAGAATTTATGTCATAGGGTTTCTCTATTTGGGGATATATTATGGTATTGGTTTGGGGTTAGAACAGGAACTCTAGGTAGGAACCTGGAGGCAGAAGCTGATGCAGACAGAGGTCATGGAGGAATGCTGCTTATTAGCTTGCTCATGTCTTGTTCAGCCTGTTTTCTCACAGCACCCAGGATTACCTACCCAGGGATGGCGCTGTCCACAGTGAGCTGGGCCCTGCCACATCAATCATCAATCAGAAAAATGCACCACAGGCCAATCTAGTGGGGGCATTTTCTCAACTGAGGTTCCCTTTTCCAAATTAGTTTAGTTTCTGTCCATTGACATAAACGTAGCCAGCACATGGTAGAAGGAAAGAAACAATTTGTTGTTGTTTCTTTGTTGACAATCTATAGGCTGGTCCAGCAACAACTAACAACCTAAGGATCAATCATGATTAGCATACAGTGCACTATATGGAATATCAACGCAATATAAAGGGAACTTGGGATTTGCACAAGCAGAAACCCAAGCATCTTCATAACATTCATGAGGGTTTTCCTAATTGGCTTTTAACTCTGAGCCTATATGTATGGTAGCAGTTTTGCCTATTTTTAATCTCTGTGACAGATACTCAGAAGACATACCTTAAGGGAGGAACAAGGACCTTTTTTGGTTTGTGATTTCAATTCCTTGTTAGTTGGTGCAATTTCTTTTAGGGCCTCAGCAAGGCAATAGCATAAGGAAAGGCATGGTGGTAAGAAAACCATTTACCACATGGAAACAAAGGAAAAAATAGTAACAGGATGGGGCTAAGGCCAAGTTATATCTTTTATGAACACCATGGGAGACCCACTTCTTTCAACTAAGCCCTGTCTTTCACAGTTTCCTCTCCGAAAAGCCCATTCAACTGTTAAAACCATTAATGGATTAAACATCAATGACACCCCCCGCCCAGAAGTTTGCTTTACTGATTGTAGGTGTCTTTCAACCTAATCAGGTTGAAATGAAAACTTACCATCAACAGTGCACTTATCTTGTTCTGTATTACCTTGTGAGTGAGACCTATGGGTTTGCTGGAGCTGTGTCCTGTGTGGGTGGTTGGGATACTTTTTCATTTTCCTAACTGGTTAAGTCAAAGAAGGGTAGTTGAGAGTGGGTAAGCTTATTTTTCTGTAAGTAGAAACAATGTCTAGGAGTTTCAAAGTGCTTGTTAATTTATTCTTTATTACTTTTACATATTTCTATTTTGTCCTTTTCATAATTGAGTTGTAGGCATTCTGCATGCCTTTGGCCTTTTGAAAAAGATGAACTTTTGTACTCTTCAGAGATAGAAAGTAAATATTAGATAGCAATAGATTCTTCATTAAATTAGCCACCAGAATGAATCTGACTGGAGTACTCTAAACCTAACAGACATTCATTATTGGGATTAGGAGAAAGTATGTCTCTGCTATGTAGTTTTATGTCAACTTTATGAAAACTAAAGTCATTTGAGAGGTGGGAACCTCAATTAAGAAAATACCTCCATAAAACTGGAGTGTAGGTAGGCCTATAAGGCATTTTCTTAATTAGTGATTGGTGAAGGAGGGCCCATCCCATTGTGGGTAATGTCATCTCTGGGTATCTGAGGCCCAGGGTTCTGTAAGAAAGCAGGTTGAGCAAGCCATGAGGAACAAGCCAGTAGGCAGCACCACTTTATGGCCTCTGCATCATCATCTCCTGCCTACAAGTTCCTGGCCTATTTTAGTTCCTGTCCTGACTTCCTTCAATGATGAACAGTGATATTCTCTCCAACTTGCTTTATGGCGTTTCATCACAGCAATAGTAACCCCAAGTAAAACAATGTCCTTTTCTCTTCATTCTAAAGTCTGCAGGGGAGGATCTTGGTATTCCATATTTTTTTTTCTATTTTTATGAAGGTTCTTTGGAGTTAAAAGGGCCCTGACTATCCTATTCCTTTCTTGTCTTCATTCCTCTCCACTGCCAGTCTAGTCATTTAAGTTGTATTTTCCAAGCCCCTGGGAAAGTGAGATCTACATTTTTTTTTTTTTTGGTTTTTTGAGGCATGGTTTCCCTGTGTAGCTTTGCACCTTTCCTTGAACTCACTTGTTAGCCCAGGCTGGCCTCGAACTCACAGAGATCCGCCTGGGTCTGCCTCCCGAGTGTTGGGATTAAAAGCATGCACCACCACCACCTGGCAAGATCTACTTCTATTGGCAACACAGACTGCCTCAATCAAAACCTCTCTGTCCAGTTATTTCTAGGCATTTCTAGGTGATGGTCTACATATAACCACAAACAAGTATAGCTATAACCTGTTAACCAACCCTGTTCTTCTTTTCTGAACCATCTAGCTCGTGTGCATATGTTAAATCGGCAGTTCTTATTGCTGTGAGTACTTGGAAGGGTTGGCTAGGCATTCTTCATAGGCATCTTTTACTGTGAAGCTTCCAAGTCAAGGCAATCACCAGTCTTTTTACTAACTTTGGTTCGTGTGTGTATGTGTGTGTGTGTGTGTGTGTGTGTGTGTGTGTGTGTATTTGTATTTGTGTGATAAGTATAGAGAAATAATCAAAGTATATGTGTATTTGTATTAATGTGATAAGTATAGAGCAATAATCAAAGTGTCATTATTTGTCTTACAAAAGTTGTCTTCAATTATGTATATTTACATATATTTCTGGAACATTTTCTTTCTATCCTTCCCCATATATACTTCTGTATCATAATGAGGGGATGTATAAACTCTGATTGTAATTTGAGTGTGAAATAATTAATTCCTTGAAAATAATACTAGCATATTACCTTAAAAACATTCAGGTCAAAGGAAATAATGATGGCCAATTAAGAGAGGGAAAATAGGTTGAGCTATAAATATATTTACTTGTGGGAGCCCAAATAACTCAGTGTCAGAGAATCTAGGCTTGTTTTACCCAGCAGGGCTGCATAATGGGATGATTTGATCACAGGCATGGTTACCGGTGTTTGGAAGCGTTTACACTTGGCTGTACGGTGTGTTTTGATAATGCTCAGGGGAGGTCTTTTGCCCCTCCCCTTAGCATTGTTATAAAGAGCTCTTTTGAATAAACAAAGTGGCTGCTGGATATTGACCCAGGCCCTCCCAAAACTATCCTGTGTTTCTGTCTGTCTCCTCATCATCTAGGTCTCTCTTTCTATCTGATATTTTCTTATCTCTCTCTTCTCCACCTAAGAACCCTTCAAAGGGTGAAAGCAGATCGAAGCTGGACTCCCACAGTCTCCCACATTTGCTAATAATACTTGTGGAAGTCAAGGTTTGCATTGGAACACAACTGGCACCTTCAAATGGGTGATCTGAGAAAAATATAATAAAGGATTTTATAAGGGCATGTGCAACCTTTTTTTCTTTTTCTTTTTCTTTTTTCAAGACAGAGTTTCTCTGGGTAGTTTTGGTTCCTGTCCTGGATCTCACTTTGTAAACCAGACTGGCCTTGAACTCACAGAGATGCCTCCTGAGTGCTGGAATTAAAGGTGTGCGCCACTACCGCCTGGCTTAATGTTTCTTTTTGCTTGATTTTTCTTTTATGGAAAAGTTTAATCAAAACCTTGGCATAAATTTTGTTAGCAGAACAGACATCTCATCTCTGTGTAGAGACTTTAAAACTCCCTAAGGATTTTTAATATTTTTATTTATTAAGTTAAAAATATTAATACTTTCCTAATTAATTTATATGTATATGTTTAGGGGTATTCCCTTTCTAAAAATCACTTATGTATTGCTAGAAAGAATTCTCCAGTAAAGACATCTCTTTGATCAAGAAAGAATATATGTAAAAAAAAAAGTTTGAAAACTAATGTGTCGTTTAGATGAAGGAATTTCACACACTAATTAAAACATGAATTCCATTTAGTATGTGCTTCAACCTGTCAGTATATCACACACACACACACACACACACACACACACACACACACACACCACTACTACTACTACAGGAAAATTAAAATGTTGTAAATGCAGCTTAGTTCTGGTTGGTCATCTGTCTTCACTATACCTCTTAGATTTCTTATTATCATGAGTTTCACAACCACAAAACACATTTATTCCTTAAACATGCCCAGTCAATGAACCGTGTGCACTAGCAGGGAGATGATTCCTTGTGGAGAGTGAGTGCCTAAAATAAGCGGAGTATCATGGGGAGGAGAGAGTGACCCCTGCATTGTGATTGAGATAGTGTGAGGAAGAAATGTGAGTGAGAACAGCAAGACAGCAAAAGGTTCCATCTTGGTTTCAAATGTGTCCACTTGTATAAATCACTTCCTTTATCTACAGAAACAAATAATTGCTCATTGTGTCTGTGTGTTGTTTATGTGTGTCTGTGTGTCTGTGCCTGCTTATATGGGGTGTATGTGTACATTTGTGAGCAAGCATGTGGGGGACAGATATTATGGTTGGTTTCTTTCTCAATCACTTTTGACCTTAACTTTTTTTATTAATTAAGTTTTTTTCATTTATTTTACATCCTGATCACAGTTTCCCCTCCCTCCTCTCCTGCCAATCCCTCCTCTCTCCCCCTCCCCTCTCCCCTCTACTTCTCCCCCATCTCCTCTGTCTCCATTCAGAAATAGCAGGCCTCCCATGGGTGTCAACAAAGCATGGCACATCAAATTGAGGCAACACCAAGCTCCTGCTTCTGCATCAAGGCTGGACGAGGTAATCCAGCTTGAGGACTAGGTTCCCAAAAGCCAGCTCAAGTGTCAGTGAGCCCTGATCCCACTGTTAGGAGTCCCACAAACAGTCCAAACTACACAGCTGTCACACACGTGCAGAGGGCCTAGGTCAGTCCCATGCAGGCTCCCTAGCTGTTGGTCCAGAGTCCATGAGCTCCCAAGAGCTCAGGTCAGCTGTCTCTGTGTGTTCCCTAGTCATGACCTTGACCCCCCTGAGTCATACAATCCCTTCTCCCTCTCTTCAACAGGACTCTCTGAACTCGACCCAGTGATTGGCTGTATACCTCTGAGTCTGCTTCCATCAGTCACTGGATGAAGGCTCTCTGATGACCATTAGGGTAGTCACCAGTCTGATTACAGGAGCTAGCCAGAGTATTACTCAACTGTCAAACCAATGACACCATGAAATTTGCAGCAAATGGATGGAACTAGAAAAAAAAATCATCCTGAGTAAGGTAACCCAGACCCAGAAAGACAAACATGGTATGTATTCACTCATAAGTGGATATTAGCTGTAAAGGATAAGGAGGTACAATCCACAGGCCAAGAGAGACTAGGTAATAAGAAGGGCCCAAAGAGGGATGCATGAATTTCCCTGAGAATGGGAAATAGAAGAGATCTCCTGGGTAAACTGGAGTTGGGGGTGGGCATGGGATGGAGGATGGGAACATGATGGATCAGATTGGGTGGGGTGGAGGATGGGGTGGAGGAGGAGAATAATGAAAGAGATGTCTTGATGGGGGAGCATTTCGGGGTTAGGTAGAAAACTGGTGCTAGGGGAACTCCCAGGAATCCACAAGGATCACCCCAGCTAAAACTCCTAGCAATAGTGGAGAGGGTGCCTGACCATTATGTTTTTTTTTTTAGGTGTGATCACTCTCCACTTTAATTTATTTTATATATAAGAATGTTTTTGTTTGCATGCATATGTGCCCTGCATGTGTGGTAGAGACCAGAAGAGGGCTTTGGATCCCCAGGGACTTGAGTTACAGATGGTTATAAGCCACTTTGTAGGAGCTGGGAACAACCCTGGTCTTCAGGTGAGCGCTAAGTACTCAGAACCACTGAGGCATCTCTCTTCAGACCATCACCTTCTTGTTTGAGAGAAAAATCTCTCTCTCTGTATTTGTGTTCACAGATTCAGCTAGACTGGCTGGGCTGTCCAGCAAGCCCTGGAGATTCCCATCTCATCCTCCCCCAGTACACATGGAGGGGTTACAGGTGTATACTGCCATATGCAGCTTTTTATATGTGTGTTGAGGGTCTGCACTCGGGTACTTGTGTTTGCATGGCAAGCACTTTTACTGTTTTACTGACTGTACCATTGCCCTCACTGTTTAAATCCTCATTTGATGGCTTTAAATGCAAGTGTCATTTTATTTTATTTTGTGTGATATTTTGCCTGCATGTGTATGTGCACTGTGTGCATTCTTAGTGCCTGTAGAAGACAGAGGAGGGCATCAGAGCCCCTGGAACCGTAATTATAGATAATTGCAAGCTACCACTTGGATGATAGGAATTGAAGCCAGGCCCCCTGGAAGAGCAGCAAGTGCTCTTACTCACCGAGTCAGCACTTCAGCCATAAAAGTAAAATAATTTTATCTAGCTTTAACTAGTAGCGTAACAGTGATTAAAACATGGCATTAAGATGGCAAATGTTTGCAATATAAAATCTTTCCTCTGCATCCTGTAGGAAGTCAGGTATTTACAGCGAAAGCTAAACAGATCACTGCAGAATCTTAGGTTAGCAACAGGCTTCACATCAATATATTTGAGATAGACTACTTTAGCTGAGTCCGCTGAAAGCCTTAAGGGGCTCCCTATCATGGTAATCACACAAGTGATCAGTGAGAAGCTAAGCTCTAGATGTAGAATGTGGCCTTTGTAGTTTTGCCAGTTACAGACATTTCAATTGTCACTAACACATGTTTTGAAACTACCACTGAAGTGTGCGATATTTTACCTTCCATGAAGAATGTTAAGAACTACAAGATCTCTATATTGATTGATTTAAAGAGAATGAGGAAATGTACGTTCTGTATGGTTTGAGGAGCCTGTTTGGTATCTTGAAGACTCTGAGGCATGGGCAAAGGGGGTACATTAGTTGCTCAAGATCAGACACAAATGAGACCAGCATCCTAGGGTACCACATGTTCCCTCCACCATCAGGGTTCTAGAAAGCTTTTCCAGGGCCCCTCTTCCTGCAAGCTACCCCTGGGTTGTCTTCCTTCTGAGCACCACCTGCTCATTCCTTTCCTCTATTCTGGAAGCTACTCAGAATCTTTTAGCTAAACGTATTTCTACAAGTGATTCCAGAGAAAGTCTGTTTGTGGGACCATACAACCCTGACTGTTCCAGCCAGAACAGGTCATTTGGACTGCCTATGTACCACAGTTATTGAGCAGATGGGGCACAGTTGTCCCTTGATTCTCTAGGAAGTGATTAATATTTTAAAAGCTTTGTAGACCAACTTCCCAAAATATCATTTAATGTCCTTTCCTTGGTTAAGTATCAGTTATTTCTTTTTTCATTCTTTTAGAATTTCATACAGATATATGTGCTTTGATCAAATCCACCCACCATTGCCTTGACTCCAGTTCCTTCCCTAGCACCCTCCTACATTGTCTTCCCAACTTCATGTGCTCCTTTCAAAAACCTGCCAAATCCATATAGTCCTATCAGTATGTACATAGGTATTGGGGTATCTACTGGAACATGGGGCCATATCTCTGAAAAAAGCTGGTCTCCCCACCCCGTCAGTTGCCAGTACCTCCTCAGATGGGGATGGGACCGTTCCCCCAGCTTAATCTTGTGTGGGTCTTATGTACTCTGTCACAACTATTGCGAGCTGACATGGGAAAGTAGCCCTATGGGGTCAGGGAAACACTGCTTCACCAGAGCCACCCACTACCCCTGGCTCTTACAAGCTTTTCTTTTCTGCAATGATCCCTGAACCTTCAGAGAGGGAAGTATAATATAGATGTCCCATTTAGGGCTGAATATGTCACAGTATCTCATTGTCTGTGTGATGACCCATTGTGGGTCTCTGCATTAATTCCCATTTGCTGCAAAAAGAAGTTTTTCTGATGAGGGTTAAGAGCTATGCTAACTCAATATATTGAACTTGTTGGTTTATCATTGGTGTGACAGGCCAAACTGATACTCAGAAAATATGGCCAATCAGCTTCCATGAGCTCTGCATTCTCATCTCTCTCAACAGAATTATTTCTTTCTCTCAAAGTGGTTTATTAGATTTGTCTCACTATTTTACGATCTTTTCTTCAGAAGCCGGTGACTCAGTCATTCTTTTCAACTGTGTGTGGTGCCCATGTTCCTGTTCGGACTTGATGGAGTGAGTCCTTGATAAATATGTGTTGGTTGCTTTATTTCTTATTAACAGCAAAATAAACTTGGGCAATTCAAAAGAGATAAATATTCACAATGATAGCTCTGGATAATGGGGCTGGCATGTCACAGATTTTATTAGATTCTGCCCTGGATAACATCCAACCCACCTACCTCAGAGAATAAGGCATAGATGAGCATAATCAATCTAAGAGGGCATTTCAGAGAGCATCATATACGTTTTAGTCACACAGAGCTCTCAATCAAACCACAGTGATTTGATTGCTGTATTATTTCTCCTTTATTGTCTAATTCTGTCTTTCTTATTTAATAATATACAAAGCACCCACAGTGATAAGCATATTGAGGGTTATTAGTTAAACTCTAGACAGCCAAAGAAGGATTTTGAAATTATAGAGTTACCTTTTGGCAATATGTAAAATCTATGATGATGACAAATACTTTTATATCTGAGACAGTTATATTTCTCTGTAATTCTTTTTTTTTTTTTTTTACTGTAAGTGGTAACCTAAAAAAAAGTAAGCTATGCTATTCAAAGTCTTTTGGAATTATGGTAATAATTTTGATAATTTATGTATCTTCCCCCCCCCCAAATATTACAGTGTTTTCAGAGTAGGAAGTATTCATCAGGTATCTGCTCTGTACACATCATTCATATGCTGGATACTGACTTGATGACAAGAAGCTTAGTTCCTTTCACATAGCATGCACAGTGATTGAGAGGCAGGTTCTTGTCCAGTGGGGATCTATAAGTAAGGAATATTAGACAAATAAACAAATGCCTATTGTACTAGAAATAAAACACACTATAAGAAAACTACACTCAAACTTCTGGCTTTATAAGTAGATTTTGTGTGTGTGTGTGTGTGTGTGTGTGTGTGTGTGTGTGAGAGAGAGAGAGAGAGAGAGAGAGAGAGAGAGAGAGAGAGAGAGACAGACAGACAGACAGACAGACAGACAGAGAGAGACTTGTTTAATGCTGGTTTACTTGGAACTCACTATTTAGATCAGGCTTTCTTTGAACTCTCAGATACCCATCTGATTCTATTCTTCAGCCCCAACTGCTGGATTATATGTGTGCACCAATACACTCAACTAAATTTTGGCTTTAAAGAAGAGAGAAATTATATCTTGAAAAAGAAAGATTTAGGATCCTGCATTATTATGGCCAGGATAAACTATGCTACACTGGAAAGTGAATGACAAAAACAACTCACCAGAGCAAAGGGTAGTATAACTTTCCTATTGTGTACCCATTGTGTGTTCAGAAAGTGTTCTGTTCTACACACTCACTCAAGATGATAAAGCAGCCACTGTCTTGCATTTTGCTCTTTAAGACCACTGGCTTCTAGGTTCTCTGACATAAGGGACACAAGGAATTGTATATGAAATCTTAACTCAGTTCTTAAGTGCTGTGTGCCACTTCCAATCACATGTGACTGTTTAGAGCGGGTCACGTGTTTCTGCTTAACTGTGAATGGGCTAGAAAGTTTGGTGTACTTAGGTATCCAGGGAAGGGAGAACTGGGCATGAATGAACACTGATTTCAAATGCGTTTTCTACCAGGGTGTTGAGGGCATTTCATGTGATCTTTGAAGAAAGAATGGAAGTGCTGTGGGATGTTCTGTATGTTAAATGTGTTGCTCTGACTGTTTAATAAATAAAACACTGATTGGCTAGTAGCCAGGCAGGAAGTATAGGCAGGACAAGGAGAGAAGAGAATTGTGGGAACAGGAAGGCTGCCAGCTGCCTCCATGAGAATAGGATAAGATACCAGTGAGCCATGAGCCACATGGCAACTTATAGATTAATAGAAATGGGTTGATTTAAGATATAAGAACAGTTAGCAAGAAGCCTGCCATGGCCATTCAGTTTGTAAGAAATATAAATCTCTGTGTGTTTACTTGGTTGGGTTTGAACAGCTGCAGGACTGGTGGGTGAGAGAGATTTGTCCTGACTGTGGGCCAGGCAGGACTGGAGAAAACTCCAGATACATGGAAGTTTGAGTATTTCAAAAGAGGAAATGGCATGTATACAAACAAGGACTATAGAAGGGGTTGGAGGGGATATTCAGAAAGTCATAGCCATCTTTTTTCATGACATTCAATGAGAAGGTAGAGTAATGTTAGAGATATTAATGGATACATAGCCCTAGAAATACCACACAAAATCAAGTGTGTAGAGGAAAGCATGGTGTAATTGGAATTTTCTTTGGGCTACCAATCAGCTCCCAAGTAAAGACACAGAAACTTATTAATTATGAATGCTAGACCTTAGCTTAGACTTGTCCCACCAGCGCTTTTAACTTAATTTAACATGTTTCTATTCATCTATGTTTTGCCTCAGGGCTTTTTACCTTTCATTCTTTATGTCCTACTTCCTCCATGTTTCTGGCTGGCTCCTGCTATCTCCCTGGCTTCTCTTCCTCTTTCTTCCCCTAGCTTAAATGCCTCCTCCTACTTACTCTCCCTTCCTGGAAGTACTGCCTACACTTTCTCCCTCACTATTGGCCCTTCATCTTTTTATTAGATCAATCAGGTGCTTTAGGCAGGCAAGATAAAACAGCAATACCTCTTTACATAAACAAACAAATACAGCACATCTTTACATAGTTAGACAAATATTCCACAACATAAATAAATGCAACACATCTTTACATAGCTAAACAAATGTTATGTAACATCATGGGCACCAAATTTCATTGGCCATGGGTTTATACTTGGACCCTTGTTTAGAACTTATAGAGCTTTTCTTCACACAGCCACTTGGGGTGAAATAAGTGGGGAGAAAAGAGACATAGAAAACATTTGCAAGATGATACAGATGATTCAGAACTTCAGAATGTGTAAAGAAATAGAAAAGAGAGAAAATTTAAGAGGGATGCAGAGGTAGCATCTACATCACCCAACATATGGCTGAATTTGGAGAGATAGAGAAAATGAGTAGGTGTCATTGGAGCTGGTGCTCTGGGGTTGGAATCTATGTTTTAACAACATTGCAGGGGGGGGGGAGGAATGCTAGCTTATCAATTATGTGTTTAAATACAAGTCACCCATGAAAGAGAGCAGCAATATCATATTGTGGTTAAGATACAAGGCTGAGGTTCTCAATGCCAAAGGTCTTTGTTTTAAAATCCTAACTGTATCACTTATTGTTTGTGGAGCTGGCCTAAACTCTCCCAACTTTGTTATCCTCATCAGAAAAGCAGGGGTGCCAAGGACACATTTGTAGCTAGAGTTTTCCTGCCTGGCCCACAGTCAGGACAAATCTCTCTCACCTGCCAAGCCCATAGACACTCAGACCCAACCAAGTAAACACACAGAAACTTACATTGCTTACAAACTGTATGGCTGGGGGAGGCTTCTTGCTATCTAGTTCTTATATCTTAAATTAACCCATTTCTGTTAGTCTATAAGTTGCCATTTGGCTTGTGGCTTACCAGTACCTTACATCTCGCTTGTCATGGCGGTGGCTGGCAGTGTCTCTCTGACCCAGCCTTCCACCTCCCAGAATTCTCTTCTCTCTTGTCCCACCTATACTTCCTGCCTGGCTACTGGCCAATCAGCATTTTATTTATACAGAGTGATATCCACAACACACTTTCACGATAGGCTTTCTCTAACCATGAGAGCAGTTCCTCATAAAACTTTTGACACATGAAATGCATACAAATGTTAGGTTAATAAAATAATTATTGAGGTAAGATACAAAGACCAGGATTATTGCCGGGATGTAGGCAGAAGAAGGAGCCTCACACCAGAGTCTGGTTGAAACATGTTGCCAGTTGAGTGGTTTTGCTCACTCCTATTTCACCCCACAAGCTTATGTAAAGGGAGTTTCTGTAATACATGATGCAAGAATGCTAATATAGTTACATCTGCTGTGAAGGCTGCTGTGGTGGTTTGAATACTTACATATTTGAATGCTTAGTCAACAGGAATGGAACTGTTTGAAAGGATTGGAAGGAGTAGGAAGTGTGCACTTGTTGGGGGAAGTATGTCACTGGGGTAGACTTTGGGTTTCAAATGCCCATGCCAGGCCCAATTTCTCCCCCTCTGCCAGTCCCAGGATCTTTCTCTCCTCTCTGCCTATGGACTAGGATGTATCTCAGCTACTGCTCTGGTCCTTGCCTGGATGCTGCCATGCTCCCCACTATGATGAAAATGGACTAAATCTCTGAAATTGTCAGCAAGCTCCTAATTAAATGTTTTCTTTGATAAGAGTTGCCTTGGTCGTGGTGACTCTTCACAGCAATAGAACACTGACTTATACAGTTGCTGACAAAGGGATACTATTTCTTCTAATGTAGAAATATTTTGAAATAGTAATGTTATAATTACAATAAACCAGGCTCCAAGTCTGAGCAGATATGACCTCAAGTGTGGCCTCACTTCTTTCCTGAAGAGTTTTTGGGAATGTCCTAAACAAGATGTCTGAGTTTTGTATACAGTGACAACCATCTTAACTCTCCTGTTAGCTAGAGTTTCACCTTCCCAATTGTATTCCAGTGGTGGTGGCTTAAAGGAAAATGGCCCCCAAAGGGAATGGCACATTAGGAGGTTTGGCCTTGTGGCAGCAGGTGTCTCCTTGTTGGAGGAAGTGTGTCATTGTGGTCTTCTATGCTCAAGATACTGCTCAGTATCTTGGTGCTTGCAAGTCAAGGTATAGGACTCTCAGCTCCATCTCCAGTACCACATCGGCCTGCATGTTGACATGTTGCACCATGATGATAATGGACTAAACTTCTGAAAATGTAAGCTACCCTGATTAAATGTTTTTCCTTTATAAGAGGTGCTGTGGTCATAGTGTCTGTTCACAGCAATAACTAAGACACTAGTCCACTGCAAACCAAGAACCACTCAGTGATCTTATTTCAGGATTTTATAAACACTTTGAGAATAACCAGAATTCATCAAAATTGTCTATATGACTATTGTAAAGACAGTAAAGTATGGCTCTCCCTTGAGAAGCCCATACTCACACTGGTTATGTCTTATGGTTTCTCTGAGCATTTCTCGAACCTCTATGCTGGTTATTAACTTCTTTTCTGTGATGAAGCATAAACCCTTGACTATACCTGAGTGCTGGTGCTTTAGTTTCTTTTTCTGTTGATGTGATAAAATACTCTGGCCAAGCAACACAAGGCTTGAGATTATTCTGTCTCATAATTCATGGGTACAGTCTATCAGGGTAACAAAGTCAAGGCATGAAGCAGTTGGTCACATCATACCTACAGTCAAGAGGCAAAGGGTAATGACTACATGCTTCTGCTCAATTTCCTTTCTCTACTTATATAGTACAGGACTCAATTAATATAATCAAGACAATGCCCAGCTCCCAGGTTATTCTAGATTCTGTCAAGATGACAATTAATACTAACAGTGACGGACAGTCTCTAAAAACTCAGGCTGCTCCCACCACCAGCTGCAACACTTGGGAGACCAAGCCATGTACTTTATGTGGTCAGCACAATAGAGCCAATCCTATTGGCGGAGGTGTCGGTGAGCCGGACCCAAAGGTGTGTACCCATCAACACCTGAGGTACTTGGTGATGCTGACCCTGAGGTCAAAAGGGCAGGAGAGCTGCCCCTGCCTGCCACCACCTGCAGCACTTGGGAGAACAGGTCCTGCACCTCATGTGGGCAGTGCAATAGAGTCAACTCTATTGGCAGAGATGTGGGTGAGCCAGCCCTGAAGTTGTGAGCATGAGAGAGTATTGGTGAAATTATTAAGGCCGCTCCATGTAGTTAAAAGGGAGGTTTATTTTGTGAGGCACTTACAAATGAGGGGGTACGTTACAGGGTCTGGCAAGGGTATAGTGCAGTCCGGCTGTGTTCTCTGGAGAACTCTGCCCGGTCTACCTCCAGCGTCCAGAGTCCGGGACTCAAGAGAGTGACCTCTTCCCGATCCTTGGTCTTCCGCTTCCTCCTCCACCCTGCCTTGTGGGCGTGACCATTACCGAAGCCTCAATGGGGGTTAGAACTTCCAGGCCAATGCTGGGATGGCTATCCACTACATCTCCCCCTTTTGTCTAAATAAGAAAGTTCTAACCTAATACAAGACTATATACAAAGAGATGGTTATCAAATATTGTCCAGGAGTAATGAGGGATAATGACCTAGATAAGTTGGAATTACATTGTAAAACAAACAATATCAAGCAAAAAACACATAGTAAAATCCAGGGAAGTCTAGAGCATGGGTAGGTGGCATGTTACAAAGATCATTCTAAAAGGTGTCCTATCCTAAAGTACCTGAGTCTAATACTTAATATATTTTATCTAAGATATTATATATGTATATATACTAAGTTGTAACTATAACTGTTAATCTCCAACCTCATCAAAGACCTGAGAAGGAATATAATAATACCTGAGAAATGGGAGAAGGACACAAGCAACTTTAGGAGTCTAATCAGCCAAGACCACCTGAAAGGTCTCCAATGACACCATGGCCCAGATGATCCAACATCCAAAATGGTTTCAAGGCAACTGGTTCAGAAGTTTACCCTCACAGACTACTCCATAATCCTAAAATTTTCTTTGTATCCCCATAAGATACAGCACCCCCCTCCAGCAGGAAGTAGTAAGAGAAACTACACCCACATTCCCAAAATTATCAAGCTGGCTTTAGAGATGGAATTGGCTCACTCCTTCTCTAAACCCAGACATATTGCTAAAAGAAAAGGTTAAGACATTCTTATGTCCCAAATCAGAAGAGCCCTCTGGTGTGGGACAGAGAAAAACCAATATTTTTCTTTAAAGTATATTGATTATAAATACGATCTCTTTCTAAAGAAGAAAAGGGGATGCAATATAGATATAATAGGATAAAAGGGTAGTTTAAGGAACTTACTTCTAAAGAGCAACAACCTGTTTAAAATGTTTTACATTGGTATAGACTTTAGTCTATTGATACAACCTTAAAGTTAATTTTGTTATACTGTGTGCATATTTCTACTCATGTTTAAGGTATTATGTTTGTATAGCTCATTTAAATTGTAATAGATAATTAAAAATAGATTAATAATTAGTCATCTATGATAATCATACTCGTAGCCATATTAGTTAAGTCTTCTAGGTATACATAGAGATATTTCAGATAGACAGGAAATCTTCAAATACTTCAAAGACCTACAGAATATGGCATTTAAAATACTTTTAAAATTTAGACTTTCTGGACAGTGAGACATGTCTACTCCTGGCAGCTCCGATTTACTTCAGAGAGGAGGATGGGCATTGAAGACACTTCATTTGGAGTTTATCTTCACCTTGGCAAAAATAGCCATTTGGACAAGAAACTGTTCTTGCCTGGACTGCTCGATCACCTGGACATGCAGGACCCGTAGAAAGGTGACCACTGAACTTTGCTTTCAAAATGGTCCTTCAGGTTCCTGCTTCACAGAGGAAACTGCCAGACATTCCACAAGACAGTGAGAGACTCTAGCCCTGTGGGCTGAAGACAAATGCCCCAACTTTATAAAGGAACATTAGGTGACTGTTCAGGCTGCCAGCTGTCTCTGTCTACCCTGCCAGACTCCCAGAAGTTGCTTGCATCCTTTTCCCGGTTCTCAGGTAATATTATATCCTTCTGAGGTCTTTGATGTGGTTGAAGACTAGATAGTTATAATTTCCTCAGTTATGATAAAAGATAAGTTAGATATAAAACCTTAGACTCACAAATATAAGATAGATAGGATATCTTCTTTAATATCGTAACTGTAATTCTTGCTTGATAATTGTTTTGTTATATGTAATTGTACTATGTAAAAGTTAAAACCTTCCTTAAAAAAAAAAAAAAAAAAGAAAAGAAAAGGGGAAGTGCTGTGGATATCACTCTATGTAAATAAAGTTCTGATTGGCAGTGGCCAGGCAGGAAGTATAGGCGGTACAAGAGAGAAGAGAATTCTGGGAAGTAGAAGACCGGAGGGAGACACGGCCAGCCGCCGCCATGCAAAGGAACATGTAAAGACACTGGTAAGCCACAAGCCATGTGGCAAAGTATAGATAAGCAGAAATGGGTTAATTTAAGATAGAAGCAGCAGATAACAAGAAGCCTGCCACGACCATACAGTTTCTAAACAATATAAGTTTCTGTGTGCTTTCTTGGTTGGGTCTGAGCTACTATGTGACTGGCGGGGAAGAGAGATTTGTCCTGACTGGGCCAGGCAAAAAAACTCTAACTACAAGAGAGCTATCCCTATTACCCATCTGTGCTATGGTAGGAAAGATGCCCTCCTCCCTCCCATCTATCAATGCCTGAGGCAGGTAGCAGAACTGGCCCTCAGGTCGTAAGAGTAGGATAGCTGTTGCTGCCCCTCAGCAGCAGCAGTACTTGGGAGAGTGGCCCCTATGCCGTGCCTGAGTAACATATTAGAGCTGCACCTTAAGGTGTAGATGTGGAAGAACCCAACCCTGAGGACATAAAAGCAGCAGAATTGGCCCCATCCCTTGCTCAATGAAGGAGAGCTCACCCTGGTGGTGAGGACAAGGGAGAGCTGGTGGGCTGACCAAGCCTGCAACTACCCATGCCCAGAACCAGGATTATGTGTTGGCCCATCCCAACATCCACCTATCTGTGATCTTCTGGAGCATGTGAAGGGACCAGTCCTACAGACCCAAAGCTTCAGGATTTCCACAACACAGAGTAACAGCAGTGCTGCAAACTGCAGGAATATGTAGTAGGAATTCAGCTACTAGGACAAAAGCTACTACCTGAAAGGTCAAGGACTTTTCCAGAGGTCAAGTCAAAGTTCAAGGAATCCGGTGATATTTAGCTTTTGTACATGTATTAGCCGATTCCTGCAATGATTTTCTTGTGTGTTATGTGTGCTTCCAAGAACTTTTACAGTGTATTTATCTGAAATACCTCTCAAGCATCCAAAGCCAAAAGACAGATAGGACAAAGCATTGCAGACAAACTGCTGATGTGAATTAAAGTAAACACCCTTAGGGAGACACAACCTGTCTCCTAGGCCTAGGAGTTAGGTGCATAGCTGTGTTTCTTGTGCAAATGAAGCTCAGACCCTCCTTTCTCTTACAGCTCAAGCAGCATTCCAGATCAATTGACTCAGAACAAAAGGGCTTTTTTGCATACTAGGTGCAGTAAAGCCATGAGGCAGGTTTCCTAGCTCTACACAGAGCTACCCTGCCCTGCCAGTATACAGTGACATAGAAATAGAGAGGCAGTTACATTTTAGTGACTTATAGATTCTTTTACCTAACCACCTGTAAGATTGTAGTTTGAGCACATTTATGATAGACTTATAATGTTTCCCCTAAGCACTTATAAGAATATATTTTGAGCACATAAATTCCCTTTCTGACTTATTCCAGGCCTTATCTGACCCCACCTCCTTTATTCACTTTCCTTTTGGGTTGCAAATGAAGCTGACTCTCATGGCTCTGGTGGGAACCTTGAAGGCCTGGCTTGGGATGGTAAGAGTTACTGCTGTTAGCATACAGGCTGGTTCCCCAAGAGGTGGAGGAGAACAAAGATGGACAGAGGAGTGGATGGAGACAAAGATGAGGTCAGGGTGCAAAGAGCTTAGTTAGAACTAGGACTGTGAGAGGACAGGAGGTGAAGGGGCAGAGAAGAGCTAAGCATGAAAACAGAATTGAAGCTGTGTAGATAGAATTTTATTTCAGAGAAATAAAATGGACAGACGAATGCACTTAGATTCATTCCTTCAGATTACCCCCAACACTTGTAGGTTCTTCCCCAGGACTCTGGGAAAAATCTCTTCAGGGCAGGCCCCCAAGGAAATTTCAATACAGCAGGATAACCAAGAAGCGTTTCAATGGGGATCCAGCATAATAGTGTAGCAGAAACCAGAGGCCTAGAACCAGACCAATAACTCTTTGCAATGAACAGGTTCAAGTAAAGATATATGGACAAAAGGGTTTACTGCGTGACTCACTGTGTTACATACAGCTTCCATGATGAGATTTAATTTTTCCTTTTCTTCTTTCTTTTTTCTCTTAAATTTTATTTGGATGGGGTGAGGTGGGGGCTGCAAGGGCAGAAGGTAGATATGAAGGGATGGGAAATGAATAGGATTGAGACACATGTTGTTGTTGTTTTGTTTTGTTTTGTTTTTCGAGACAGGGTTTCTCTGTGTAGCTTTGTGCCTTTCCTGGATCTCACTTGGTAGACCAGGCTGGCCTCGAACTCACAAAGATCCGCTGGCCTCTGCCTCCCGAGTGCTGGGATTACAGGCATGCGCCACCACTGCCTGGTGAGACACATGTTGTGAAAGACATGAAGAATAAAAAAAAAAAAGAAAATTAAAAAAAAGAAAATGTCATAAATTTTGTTGGGAGTATAGGGAATACAGGAAGAATTGGAATAGGAAGAGGGAGGCATGGAAATGATATAAATAATATACTCATGTATGAAATTCTCAAAAAATATATTTTAACAATTCTATTTATTAAAGTCTATTCATGTTCCATTCATTGTTACTGCTAATATCAAACTTTGTATACAGTGTTTTAAATGTCTTCAGAAATAAAATGGTATAACTGAAATTTAAATAAATCTCAGGCTGCTATGGGTGGTATTGTGGGCTATGTCTCTGGCCTGCCCCCACTGTTACAGCATTATGATGTAGAAAGGATAGGGCTCATATCTGTTTTACAGAAGAAAGGAATGATAATTATCTCTGGCCAAAAGTGGGCTTCCTGTAATGTCTGCTTTTTGATGTTTGAAGTCCTCAAGAAAGTGTAGTATACTTTGTTGGTATCAGAATGAATGAGCGTTTCTTCCCAACACCGTCATCCAGAAGACATGTGGACAGCCTTCATGTGCTTCAAGAATTCTTCCAGAAATCAAATACTTTTTCCGTACAGCTCCTCACTCTTTGTTGTAACAAGTCCAAGTTTATTGACATGATGATACTGCCTGTACCCAAGGAAGGACAAACAGAGCAGTGAAGTGCTTTGAAGCCAAGGGAAGAACAAGATGAATGATGTTCCCTGGACTTGGGAGAGGTTGAGGGCCTTTGTTCCTGCAGATTTGAGAACATGGATTTATTGTCTGTCAGCATGTTCCCAGAGGGCAGGGAGACCTACTTGACTGCAGAAGTAGGTCCTGGAATTGGAGAACCCAGACTTGCTGATTATTGCTTTGCCCCAAGTGCAAGTTAAAACCAGAAACACAGCGTACCCTGATGAGTTCTCTGAGCTGGGATGGAGGCACTAAAGTGCTGAGAATAAGGACATGTGACAGAAAGACACTTTCAAATATTTTCAAACTCTGTGATGTCCTCTGAAAGCAAAAGATAGCAGCAGTGACTGAAATTTGGGATCTCCTTTGACTAGTCAGTCACAACCAGCTTCAGGTAGCTAACCATCCAAGAAAAATGAGAATTTCTTTCACACATGGATTTCCAGTGCAGAATTCCCGGCACCACTACATGTACACACTATTTGCTAGTTAAATAGGAAATGTTTTTTAGTTTTGGGTGGTGCTGGAGACCAAGGCCAGGGTCTCACACAGGAATGGGGCTGCTGAGCTGCGTTCTCTTGGGCCTATGAGCTGCATACTTTAATTAATAAGGCTCATCCATATGGGAGTGTCTTACAAAAAGCTAATAGAAAAGGTTAAGCAATATCAGCTCATCAACTAAAGAAAGGTCCAATAAACACTCCAGGAGTACAAAGACAAAAGTCAAATCAAATATTTAGTAAAAATTGGAATGTGTATATATGATAGTTGAACCTTCTGAAAGACAGACAAAGGTCATCTGAAATACGTTTTGCTTTCCTAAAACTGCCTCTATATCATTTTAATCCTTTTTAAACATGTTGAAAATTATTTTATGGTTTATCTTGGTGAAAGGACAAAAATATGCATTAACCTTAGGGGATTGGTTACAGTATACTACAAAATAATTTAGGTCAAGATAGATGATAGTGTTGTTTAATCATCTGTGTTTATAGTCTCCTTCCTTCTTTTCTCCCTCCCTCCACTTCTCCCTCCTTCCCTTCTTTCTTCCCTCTTTCTCTTTCTTCCTCCCTCCCTTTCTTCCTTTTTTCCCTTATTACATTATTTATTTTCTCTTTTCTTGTTTTGTTCCTTTTGGTGCAATAAACCTAACAATTACTAAAAGATGAGTATATTGTAATTCAATGGCAGAATTGTCTGTTTCTCTCTTAACACACACACACATACATACACACACTCACACATACATAATGCTATGTTTAGGTGCATACAAATTTAAATGTTTAGGTCTTTATGAAGAAGAAGTGTGTTATTATGGAACACTATGTCGGGATTTACTATTTACCTGAAGACTTAATTGCTCATGTTATTATATCCTCTACAGCAGTGGTTCTCAATCTTCCTAAGGCTGTGACCCTTGAATTCAGTTCCTCGTGTTGTGGTGACACCCCTCAACCATAAAATTATTTTCATTGCTAATTAGTAATTATAATTTTGCTACTGTTATGAATTGTAATGTAAATATCCATGTTCTCTGATGGTCTTAGGTGACCCCTGTGAAAGGGCTGTTTGACCCCCAAGGGGTCATGACCCACAGCTTGAGAACTACTGCTCTGCAGTCTTCTCTTTTGTGGGACTATGTCTTTCCAACCATTCAACCTGACTATGTCTTTGTATTTGAAGAGTATCTCATGTACAGAACTTAGAGTTGATTCTTAAATTTTATTTATACTGAGAATCTCAGCACCTTAGTTCTTGTACAGTTATTAGAGTGATTTGATTAAGATACTTTTAGTTTATTATTTTTAGATTTTTTTTCAGTTACCATTTCAGGTTTTATTCCCCTTTTCTTGTCTTATTTTATGTCATCAGCATATATTTTTTTAAAAAAAATTGTCTGTTGGCTTTTAGCTATATTAGGTCAATGTATTTTAAACATTGAAAATACTATATTTAATGGTTATAATTAGATCATCAAAGTATTGTTTATGATTACATTTAGTATTAGGTTCTTCCAGAAAACTGAAACTCTTTTTAATCTATATAGTTTTAGAAATGTGCAAAACTTATAGGAAGCCAGGGGAGAAATCTGAAATGACAAAAGAGCTGGCCCAGGCGCCAAAGAAGATAAATGGGCAGACCCATTCAGCCTGCAGATGGAAAAGCTCAAAGATAACATTTGTCTTTAAATCAATGGGGAATTTCATGTGGTGACTAGATGTTCTCATCTCTACCCACAAAAAAAGAAAGTAGCTCTAACTGTAATGAAGTGGACTTTATAATTTCTGGGGGCAGGGGAGGTATATTAATGCCTCAGATGTGCCATGAAGGTAAAGCTCCTGAAAAACAGTAATATTTATGGTGATGAATATTGCTTTATGAATATATCCTTTGTTCTTGATGTCTGTTGCATTCCTTTTATTCATAAAGGATGCCCACAACAGATCTACCATTGATAATGTTTATCAGGTGTGCATTGCCTACAAGAAGAGAAAAAGAGGAAATGAGACTGGTAAAATACTAAAATTTTGCAACCAAATGTCCATGTTCTGCTCCCCTTAATATGATTAAGATAAAACACATAAAATAAAGCCACAAGTCTATTAGGCATAGATAGGGTTACATACAGATTTGATAATTAAAAGTGAGCTGTCCAGTCAAATGAGTGCTTTACTTTTAATTAACCATGTCCCAGGGCTGGGGAAATGGCTTTGTCAGGTACAGTGCTGGCTGCCCAAGCATGAAGGAAACACCAGGCATGGTGGCATGTGCCTGTCATTCCAGGGATGAGGGGGTGGCAACAAGTGTATCCTTAGGGCTCACTGGCCAGCCAGACAAGCCTAAAAATGGTGAGCCCCAGTTCCCATGGATCTCTCACTGTCTAAAACAATAAGGTGGATGACTCCTGACAAATGATACTGGAGGCTGTCCTCCAGCTTACACACACACACACACACACACACACACAGAGGCATGTGCAACCACACATACCATATGTACAAACATACTTACACATTCATCCATCCATTTATCTATACATACATATGAGTACATGAACATAGTTAATTTTGTCTTTGAGTCTACCTTTAGTGTTTTATGAACTTTTTTTTTTACAGCCACCAAATCTTTCCATGTTCTTTAATTGATAATATTACCTTCTTAGAAGACTTCCCCTTCCATTTGGATGTCTATTATAGACTAAGCAGGACAACTCACAGAAAGATGTGCATGTAGATCATCCATCAGCTATATGAAATTCCCAAATATTTAGTTTTGGAAGTCAATATATGACTTAGCATGAGGCTATTATGAAACCCTCTAAAAAGATTTGCCACCTATTGCACCCTCCAACTCCTCGTGTTAAATGGTAGAATAGAATTCCTCTTTGTTTTGAATCCAGCCTTGTCTGAATGAGGAGTAGACCAATACAATATATCAGCAGTGACATCCCAAGACCTCTGGGGTTGGCTCAAAAGAAAACTCACAATTTCTACCTGTATCTCTGGCAATGCTCACTCTTGGGAATTTCCTGAAGACCCATTTATGATGCTATGGAAGGCTCAAACTATATGGAAAAGCCACATTTGGTGACCTAATTGTCTTTGTTAGATCCTCAGTCAGCCAACTGAACATCTGTGAAGTGATCCACCTTGAACACTGACAAAGACTCTGTCACTAACTGATTCTCAATCAAAGTGCTCTAGGCCTTATCTACTCAGCCTCCATTTTTGCTGTTGATTTTTTTAAAACAGCATTCAGCCCCACTAGTCCCTCAGGTGAGCAAATCCCCAGATAACTGTAATGCAAAACTGGAAGTGTAAGCTTCCCAGAGGAGATGTTCAACCTTTCAAACTGTGACAAACAGCACTAAATCATTGTTAGAAATGGCAAATTCTGTATGGCTTATTTTGTGATATATGCTTGTGATATTTGCTGAGAATTTTCTGAAAAGTTATAAATTTTCATTAAAAATACACCTCAGCACAGGGACACAAACATGTACCTTCTTATTAATGACACCAAAAAGCACATATGCATATGTGTATATATATTTTTTCCATGTATGGAGAAAAGCCTAAACTTGCAAATGAGAACACAGCAATTTAAATCTCAACCAGGAAGTATTGAGTAAATTAAGTACTTCAGTTGTCTATGTTGTCTTCAGTGAGGGAAGTAAAGACACCAGCACCACTAATTTCTTAAACACACACACACACACACACACACACACACACACACACACACACTTTTTTTTCCTTGTTAGAAAGTAGAGAGTGGTATTACAGAGATGACTATAGTGGATATCTGTTCTGTCTATGACCTTGAAACACTGCCCTTAGAGATGTAGCAGGTCTTAACTACCTATGATCTTAAAGTACCTGCCCCTGGGGCAAGGCTGGGTGCTACCCTTAAGACC
This sequence comes from Onychomys torridus, assembly GCF_903995425.1. Classification (NCBI taxonomy): domain Eukaryota; kingdom Metazoa; phylum Chordata; class Mammalia; order Rodentia; family Cricetidae; genus Onychomys; species Onychomys torridus. The sequence goes on from NC_050465.1 coordinate 63,045,265, forward strand.
TGAGATGCACAAGGCATCTCTTCTCTTCCTGGTGGGACTTGGATGCTTGGACAGTCTCAGGCAGAAGAACAGTGTGGGCCTGTACCTCACCTTTCTGACCCTGCAACAATTCCTCTATTCTGTCTTGTGAATTTTCCTTTCTTAATAAATCCCTTTGCCCTTTAAGCAGACTCCCTGGATTTCTCACTTTAGACGACTCAGCATTTAAGAGTGCTTACTAATCCTGCACAGGGCCTGAATTTGGTTCCTAGTACCCCCAGTAGGCAGTGAGTGCATAATTACCTGTAATTCTAGCTCCAATGGATTTATAACCTCTGACTTCATTGGATACCTGCACATACCCAGACAAAGACACATATACACACAATTAAAACTAAAATAAATCTTTGCTGTGGAATAATCTCTTTGTACACTGTGAATATTTGTTGCTGTGATTGTTTTAATAAAGAAACTGACTGGCCAATAGCTGGACAGGATAAGGTTAGGCAAGAGAAGCAGATTAAGGACCCTGGGAAGAAGAAGGGTGGAGTCAGAGGAGTTGCCAGGAGACAAAGAGGGAGTAAGACATGCTGGAGAACAGGTAAAGCCATGAATCATGTGGCAGTACATAGATTAATAGAAATGAGTTAATTTAAGTTTGTAAGAGCTACTTAGTAATAAGCCTGAGCTACTGGCCAAGTATTTATAATTAATATTAAGACTGTCAGTAATTTGGGAAGTAGGAAGCATAAAAGAAAAGTCTGCTCATAAATCTTTTTAAAAGAAAGTAAGTAACATATAATATCAGATGACACTTATAGCTGGATTAACATGAATGGAATCACTATTATTTATCTGTATTATATAGCTCAAAAAAATCAAAGAAAAAGTCATACCAGTGATGAATGTTCTTGTTTTGAGATGAAGTCTCACTGTGCAGCATAGGCTGGTCTTGAACCAATAGTCTTTCTGCTTCAGCCTCATGAGTGCTGAGATTACACTTCTATACAGTCCCCCAACAAACACTTCCTTGCATCTCTTTTCCATTATTAGTCTCACAAGCATGCTGATGTTCTTTAATTTGGGACTCTTAAGAAATGAGTGGTGCTGATGTCTTTACTTCCCTCACTGTAGACAACATAGACAACTGAAGTACTTAGATAATTTCTTCAGTACTTCCTGGGTGAGATTTAAATCAGTGTGTTCCCATTTTCAAGTTTAGACCCTTTTCCAGGGATCTCAGCCCAGACTAAGTTTAATAAACCAACACCAAACCTGGAAGCATCACTCTTGGTTTCTGAGTTCTGAGGCCATTACCACTCTGAGGAACGAATCTTGTCTCCCTTCTGGGAAACACACATTGGAAGAGTTTGATGTTTTCACAAGGAATCCCAGAACAAAGAATTCAGATCAAATTTCACTCTGAACAGCATAGTGTTGGTGGTTGTTTTTTTTTTTTCTGACATTAAAGTTTGAATTTTGTTCTAATGAAAACAGAATGTGAAATATGAGACCAAAAGAGGGAAGAGTCTGGGTCGAGATCTCAGGATAGAATGACCACAGAGAAACTTCTAGAATCCCCATCTCCTGTTTCCAATTGCAAATGCCCCCCACTTTGCCACAGATCTGAGTCAAAGGACTCTTTGGCTAATACAAGTGGATTTTACAAGGAACCTCAGCTGAAATCCTCACATGTGTTAAATCAACAGAGTTTGCTAAGTATAGAGATGAAGGAACATTGCTAGTGTCTGGCTGAGCTTGACCTCTGCTCACCCGGAAAGCCTCTTTTCCAGGCAGCCTCTAAAATATTGCTTGACAACCAACTTGTCATTTATTTTTCTTAGAAGACCACCCCTTTACAAGATAGATGATCTAAACCAGATTTTTTTTTCCTCAATAGATTTTTTTTTCTGTTTAGTGCAGTTCAATATGACAGCCTCTAGCCACAAGTGTCTATAGGGTGATTGAGATATGGCTAATGTGATGTGAAAAAAATGGATTTTAAATTGTGCTTTGTTGTAGCTAATTTAAATAGACTATGTGATTAGTGGATACCATATTAGACAACCCAGTCTAAGTGACAAGAGGAACTTGTCTAATTTTGTAAACGGGGGTTTCCTTTCCTTTTCTATTGCTTTGAGTAAGGATGCTAATGAAAGAATACACCATTGGCTTTGAATCTCAAGATTTTTCAAGGATTTTTAAAAAATATTCTCTTAAAGATTAAGCCAATGCACTAGACAAAAACAAAACAACTTATGCCACATTGGTTCTGGTTTCTTTTCCAGGCTAGTTTGTTGTTCCTCTTTGTCCCACTCTAAATCCAGAGAAGGAAAAAAGGAGATGTGAGTAGGAATATCAGGTCAAATACTAAATCCCAGCTATAGGAACTCCTAGTGTGTAAGACCTTGGGAAGCTTGGAGAACTCTGAGTTCTTAAATGTCATAGCCTCTAACCATGGGTCTAGCCCATGAGTAGGTTCAATCTCCAAACAAGCAACAGAAAACTGGGAATAATAGGTTTCTCAAAAGTGTTTCACATCCTAGCTTTTAGCCATCTCCCTACCCCCACCCCTGGCCATTCTCCTCAAGGATACTCTACAGACAGTAGTTCTACCTGTTTGGAGGCTTTCTAGAAACAAATCCAAGTGCCTTTCATGGTCTAAGTTTGACTCTGGAACAAGCAGAGACCCACTTCTGATCTCTCAATGTCTGATTCTATAGACCTGTGTGTCATTTCTGCTCCCTCCCTACCCCATGCCTCTGCTCCTAGTGACACCTGAATCTTGAATTTTGTCTCACAGACCCCTGGCTCTGTCTGACATTCCTGTTAGCATCAGTCTTACTAGGAATCATTAAATACTTCTCGGTGAAAAGATTCCCCATGCTCAATTTTATGGGTGTCTACTCTTAAATGTGTTTTCTTAAATCTCATTTTCATAATTCCTTGTTATTTTGTGAGTTCCATATGCCTTCAGAGTGATGGTTGCTTTTTTTTCTTTTTTCTTTTTTGATTAACTAGTTGTTCTTGGGAGGAGAACCAGTAGGTCTGGATGACCTACTCTGTCTATCTTAGTCACTGTTCTTTTTTGGTAAAGAGGCACCATAACCAAGGCAACTTACAGAAGAAAGCATTTAATTGGGGGCTTGCTCATAGCTTCCAAGGGCTAGTCCACTTTCACCATGGCAGCAGTGATGCAGAAGCAGAGCTGATGCTATCTCACCAGCCCTAACTAGAGCAGGAAAAATCCAGTGATTAGTTGAATTATGCTACAATGATTTTTCTAAACCTTATTCATGACTCAGAGTCATGAGATATTTGTATTTTCTCTACAAAAAGAATTGAGCATTATTAGTAAATCATACAGAAGCATCTTCTTATGGACAATGTATTTGTTAATTCATCAAAATTGAATGATTGAAAACATGCTTGGATCTTTGTAAAAACTAGTTTTGTGTATCAATGAGGAGTTTAAGTCCTTTCTGATACCCTGAGTTTACCTTTCTACACAGAAATCTATCACATGGAGTTGCTTCCAACCACCTGCATGCATGTTCTTGTCTTTCTGATTTTTCTTGGGTTGGGCTTCCTACTCTACCAACAGTTCCAGTATTCTAGACTCTGGACCTCGCAGCAGAGGTGGAAACTGGAAGGTGGTTCTGGTCTGTTTTCTAGGAGACTTCTGCATTCTATTATCTTTACAAATATGAGAAAATATATTTTCAAAATCTTTATAAAATGAAAAGAAACTCATATGGTTGATTAAGGATGGTTGTTATTGTTGGGTGCTTGTGGGATTGTGCATTGTTTTGGGTTTATTCTTTGTTTTCCTTTTCTCCTCTTTTTAACATTAACTTTTGAGTTGAAACATCTCCAGATTTGGGGCGGGGGGCGCATCCTCATAAAATGAGTCCTTGTGTTTGCCTCTGGGCCCGAGGTCCTGAGCAGATGAACCACCACATTTGTGTGCACATTCTATATCTACTGAGCGCTCTTCTTCCCCATCAGCCTTTGCTCTTGGGTTGTTGTGCAAGTAGCACCCTTACTCTGGTGATTTATAGTTAAGTTGGTTTTATTTGAATGATCTATGTTTAGGGAAACAAAAGGAAAACACTTTCAAAATTTTGCTTCAACTCCTCTTGCAAATAAAAACAATAAATGAAATTATACATGTAAAAACAGAATTTAATGACTAAATCATAAAAATATGAGAACTCCTCCCCTCAAAATATATTTTTGTTTAAACTCAATTTATTTTTATTTTTATTGAGACTCATTTGTCTTCTTTGTGTGGTACATTTTGGTAATTCAATACATGTACAAAATATACAATAACAAGGTCAAGATCAGCTTTTCCATCTCTTCAAACATGAATCATTTTTATGTGTTGCAAATTTTGTAATTTTCTAGACATTTTAAATTTATAGCAGAGGTTATTTTAACCAATATTTGCTATGCTGTGGTATAGAAGAGCAGAAAGTAATGGCTCTATTCTGTTAAACTCTCAAATATACTCCTATGTTGGGCTGGGTGCATATGTTACATATTATTCTTCCCAACTCTTCCAACTTAGTTTCCTATAAATCTTAAATTCAGGGTCATACATAATAGAACTTATTAATGTTATACTTATTTGATGAATATTGAGCACTGTCAAAATGTTTTTTGAAGTGTCATACTGTGCCCTCAGTCAGACCTGTGAAATAAATCTTTGCCTGGTCTTATTATATATTTTTAAAAGATCTTAAGAAAATAAACAAAAATAAAAGATACTCTAGTGCTATTTTTTCTGCCCAATGCCTCCCATGATAACAGCTGAAAATAAGATCCAATGTTGAAGCTCATATGAGATGGGTTGAAATATTCTTTATTTGTTTCCATATCTTGTGTTACAATCATGGTTTTAATAACTTTCTGTCTGACTCAACAGGAAGAGCTTTGACATATTTTCAATCCAAGTTTCTGAAAGTGTATTTTATTTCCCTGTCTCTGGACTTTAATTTTCTTCCTGCCTTTGTCAGTGTGGAAAGCTTGTCAGTAATTTTATTAGCTCTCATAGACAAAAGGTAGAAAAAATTATTTCTGGCACAGTGTGTGGAAACTATGATATGGCCCAGTAAATAATTCATCAGATTTCTTTTAGAATGTGATATATTTTCTGCAACTCCCTGACTCTCAACCTCCTCTTCTTTGAAGTAGTTTCATTAATGCTACAGTGACTTAACTAAGGTATTTTTCCTTGATTAAAGTCACATGTCATTGCTGTTTCTTAGATTGCCTTGTGCTGTTAAACTAGAAGAACTGCCCTCCATGGATGCATGAAGCTCTGTCCACCTTCTTGGTGTATCGGTGTATCCTCCATGTTTAGAACTGGGTGGAACAATAACAGCCTCAGTAAATATGTGGTAAATTAACAAATAAACAACACTATAGAACTTCAGACTACTAGAGAGTGGATGGACATGAGAAGTCCTGGCAGTCAGCCCCCACAGAGTAAGTAGGGAAATTGTGAAGATAGACGTCCAGGTCATAGTCAAGGTCAGAGATGGGAGAACTATCTAGAGCACATCTGACCTGTGGTTGCTGCTCTTTACCTCCTACTACCAAGCCCAAGTCAATTCTGAGGAGTTTGAAACTTAGATGTAGCATCCAGGTCCTACTACAAGGTATCTGAAATCAGTTGGTAAGCTTCCCCCATCAACTTAGGGTCTTCAAAGAACCACTTCATCTCATACTTACCCTTCCACCATTCAGACTTATCACAGTCATCATTCAGCTACTTTATTTGGAGAGATAGAAAGGTCTGGCCACTGGTCACTTTGCTTGTCCTAGAACAACCTGAGGAACTGTTGTGTCTAAACGCCTAGCACTTGAACTCACTTGAACTTATGCCAGTCTCATTGATTGTTAAATTTTGCTTTTTTTTCCCTCCCTTCCTTCCTGACGTTGATGTCTAAAAAGTTACTGGCCCCCAAACTCTTATTCAGTGCTTATTTCTGAAGAACCCAAAATTTAACAATTTCCTTTATGAACACTTTCTTTTTCTAAATACAAGTGAGACAATGGAATTACTTCACTCAGACTCTGGCCTATTGCTTCTTCAAAACCTTAGGTCACCAGTATCATCACTGTCCTTACACAGATACCAACGGTCTCATTGCCCTATGTATTTCACATTGCAATTCTGACTGATCTCCTTTACCCACTAATTCTAAAGCTAATATTTCTTCTGTGTTGCTCTTTCTTGGGAATCTATATCTACCCTAGGTAGAGAGGACAGTGATTGATTAATCTTGGTAGTCAACTTGACATATCTAGGGAGAGGATGTGCCAATTAGATTTGCCTGTGGGTTTATGATGGGACATTTCCTTGACTGCTGATTGATGTGGGAGAACTCATATAACTGTGGGTGGTAACATCGCTGGGCATGTGGGCTTGTGCTGTATAAGGTAACAGAGGCAGACAGTGGAGGCAGGCCAGTAAGCAGCATTCTTCTGTGGTTTCTGCTTCTAGATTTCTGCTTTGAGCTCCTGCTCTGTCTTCCCTCAATGATAGACTCAACCCACAAGAAAAAAACAAAAAACAAAAAACCTTTCCTACTTGGTCATCATGTTTATCATGGCCACAGAATAGCATACTAATACAGTGAAAATGGGTACAGTAGAGCATGCCTGTAATCCCAGCGCTTTGGAGGTAGAGCCAGGAGGAACAGAATATCAAAGTCATCCTTGGCTCCATAGACAGTTTGAGGCCAGTCTAGGCTGTCTCTAAATTACTTTTTATTGATTAAAGCCTTTATGTTAGAAGTGTACATGCTGTAAGTATCTACTGTTACATTGACTGTATCACATTTTCATTGTAATAGTTATGCACAGCTGCACTTAGTTTGGCTGCAGAGCTGAGTATCAAACCCAGGGCATCTTGTACGCCAAGTGAGCACGCTACCAACTGACTTACTTCACTAGCCATAAAACTGTACTTGGAAGTTTCTAGTTAAGTACTGAAATGACGTGAGCCTGATGTGCCAGCCTGACTCCATCTTAGGATTAAAAGCCCTTTGGTTACAAAGTCAAAATACGTTTGCTCCTGTAAAACTTGGATTTGACCAGGTCTTAACCCATTTTGTGAAATTTTACATGTTCCACACTCTATACCCTAATCTCCACACCAATAAGATGTTCTACCAAATAATTTTGAAATGTTCATACAAGTTCCCACATAACCAAAATTTTGCTGGGAATCCCCCAACCTTTGAAAACTCCCTAGTCTTTCAGGTTTTGGGGGCTATATAAACCCCATTTTTCCTGTGTTTGATGTTGTTTTCTCAAACCTCTCTTTAGGGAGATATCCCCGTCTGACAGAAAATAAAACTTGTTTAATTTGACCAAAGAATTTGGGTAATGGTCTTTACTCTCATTTGGTAAGACTAACAAGCACATGGACTCTAGCTTTGTACTAGTCTAGTTTGTTCTTCATAACTGATAGATTCTTAGCCTTTAAGAGAACTGAGAGCACTTCCTGTTTTTGAGAGTTGAGTAGAACAGAATGGTGCAAGCTTAATCACAAAGCAATGTTGCCTATAGAATGATATTTCAGCTTAATTAAAAAGTAAATATTTATGATAGAGTCATAAAATGCTTTTATTTCCCCATAAGTCTATAATTTAAAATATTTACATTCTCAATTATAATTTTTATTTAGGTTAGCAGATATAGTTTTACTTAAAGGATATAGCTGGAAATGTATAAGGAAATGAGTCATGAAAAATAATTTGATTACTTTATGTGGGGTTTTTTTGGCTATCAATATTAAGTGATAACCCCTCTTTTAAAAATCTGGTGATCAGATTGGCCAAACACCCAGCAGTCGAGCTGGAACTCTCATCCAATAAATGATGGAAGTGGATGCAGAGATCCTCAGCCAGGCTCCAGGTAGAGCTCCAGGTGTCCAAATAGCCAAATGAATGGAAGCACATGAATTATGAACCAAAGGCTGTGGAGCCCCCTTTTAAAAATCATTCTTCTGCTCACTCATACATCTCTACAAATTCCTTGTTCTTAATGTGGTATTGGCCTGCAAGTATTTGTGGTATATGACTATAATCAGTTATAATAACAATTTGAATAGTATCCCACTAATCCTATGTGATCTAGAGTTCAATAAAGCATGTGACATGGAAATTTCATGGGCATAACAAGCAAAACAAAGATAGGCAAGACCACAATCTGGGGAGAGAAGATCAAGTTTAAAGAGCCAATTACCTAGTCAACACCTAATTCTCCCCTTGTCCATAATTATGTCCAAAGACTATGTTGAGTTCATTTTCTGTTGGACGTCTACTACTGGGCATGCAGCTTACCATTAAGAGTAATTTGTCTCCCCAACCTAGATGCCTGTCAACTGAAGAAATGTGATACACACACACACACACACACACACACACACACACACACACACACACAATGGAGTTATACTCAGCTGTAAAGAAACAACGACATCATGAAATTTGTAGGCAAATGGATAGAACTAGAAAATATCATCCTGAGTGAGGTAACCCAGACTCAGACCATCATGGTATGTATTCACTCATAAGTGGATACTAGGAGTAAAGCAAAGGATAACCAGACTACAACCCACAGCTCCAGAGAAGCTAGCTAACAAGGAGAACCCAAAGAGGGATGCATGGATCACCTTGGGAAGGGGAAATAGATGAGATCTTCGGAGTAAACTGGGATGAGGGGGAGTAACAGAGGGTAGGGGATGGAGGATGAGAACATGAGGGAATAGGATGTAGAGCTGGGGGAGGGATGGAGTAGGAGAGCAATGAAATAGATATCTTGATAGAGGGAGACATTGTGGTGTTAGGGAGAAACCTGATGCTAGGAAAATTCCTAGGAATCCACAAGGATGACCCCAGATTAGACTACTAGCAATAGCATGCAGGGTACAGGCTCTATGTGTACATTAGCTCAACTTCTCCAAGTTCAATGAATTGTGTAGGTGTTATCTTCAACAATCAGGCCTGGCTGTCTGTTTGTGGAGACCATTCTATAGTATTGGCAAGAGTTTGGTTTGTTTGGGAGTTCCCATTTGGGCATCAATAGCTAACAACTCAATAGGATGTAACCCACTCCCAATACTGGCAGCTTTGTTTGGTGGCAAGAGATATTCAAGAGCTCTATCTCCTCATTATTTGGTGATTTATTTAGATAACCTGCATATATGTATAAATTTTAGGAAGTTTTGTCTGTATTCGGTTTCCATTCTATCCCTCAAATGGCCTTAAATTTTAGTTTTTCTCTTCCTTGTCCTCTCCCCTCCCAAGTTGATCGACCCATTTAAGTCCCCACACCCACCCATTTGTAAATCTGTTCCATTTCCCTTTCCTAGGGGGATCTATCTTACTCTATACCTAAACTCTGTGGTTCTATGGATTGTATAGCTTTGTTGCCATTGACATAATAACTAACATCCACATATAAGCAAATACATACCATATTTGTCTTTCTTGGTCTGGGTTACCACATTCAGGATGATTTTTTTCTAGTTCCATTTGTTGTGAATTTCATGGTTTTATCTTTTTTAAAGGCTGAGTAATACTCCACTGTATATATGTATCATTTGTCTGTTCAGGGATATCTAGGCTGTTTCCAATTTCTGGCTATTATGAATAGAGCAGCAGTGAACACAGTTAAGCAAGTGTCTCTGTTGTAGGACGAATTGTCTTGGGTGTATGCCCAAGAGTGGTTTAGCTGGATTTTTAGGTAGGTAGATTTGCATCTTCCTGAGGAACCACCACACAGATTTCCGTATGAGCTTGCACCCCTACCAGTAAGAGATGAGTGTTCCCTTTACTCCACTTCCCCACCAGGATGAGCTGCTGCTTGTTTTATTGATGTTAGGCATTCTGACAGGTGTAAGATGAAATACCAAAGTAGTTTTGATTTGCATTTCCCTGATGACAAATGATAAAATGTTTTGTGGCTTTTGAATTTCTGCTCATGAGACTTCTGTGTTTAGATCTGTACCTCATTTTTAAATTGCATCGTTTATTTTCTTGATATCTAGTTTTTTGAATGCTTTATATATTTTGAATATTAGCCCTCTATTGGATCCGTAGTTGATAAAAATATTTTCCTATTCTGTAGGCTGCTGCTTCATTTGAATGATGGTGTCCTTTGGCATGCAGAAGCTTTTTAACAGAAGCTTTTTAATTTCATGAGGTTCCGTTTATTGACTGTTGACCTTTGTGCCTAGGCTAATGGTGTTCTGTTCAGAAAGTCTTTTCCTGTGTCAATGAGTTCAAAGCTCTTGCCCACCTTCTCCTCTACATCAGGTTCTGTGTATATAATTTTACGGTAAGGTCTTTGATCTATTTGAGATTTGCGCAGCATGATAACCATGGCTCAAGCTGGATTCTTCTCTGTGCAGCTCTCCAGCTTGACCAGCGCCATTTGTTGAAGACACTGTCTTTTTTTCTCGTGTGTATTTCTGGCTTCTTTATTTAAAAAAAAAATCAAGTATCTGTATGTATGTGGATTTATATCTGGGTCTTCAATTTGATTCCATTGATCAAGTGGTCTGTTTTTGAGCCAAAACCATGTGATATTTTATTACTGTAACTCAGTAGTAAAATTTGAGGTGGGGGATGTTGATGTCTCTTGCAGTTCTTTTATTATTCAGGGTTCTTTTGGTTATCGTGGCTTTTTCTGTTTCCATATGAAGCTGAAAATTTTCCTTTCAAGATCTGTGAAGAATTGTGTTGAAATCTTGATGGGGATTACACTGAATCTGTAGATTATTTTTGGTAGGATACCCATTTTTATTATATTAATCCTACTGGTTCAGAAGAATGGGAAACCCTTTTATCTTCTGATAAATTCTTTAATTTCTTTCTTCAGTTTCTTAAAGTTTTATCATGCAAGTCTTTCACTTGCTTGGTTAGAGTTACTCCAATATATTATATATTATTTAACATATATTATATAATTGTAACATTATTGTGAAAAGTGTTGTTTCCCTGATTTCATTCTTAGTACATTTGTATGTAGGAAGGTTATTAATTTTTGTGAGTTAACTTTGTATCCAGTTTCTCTGCTGAAAGTGTTTATTAGCAATAGGAGTTTCCCAGTGGAATTTTTAGGATCACTTATATAGTTTCATTTTTTTTTAATGAGAAATTTTCTCATCACTATTTTCTCATCAGCATATAGGTACTTTGACTGTTTTTTTTCTATGTATATCTCTTTGATCTCCTTCAGTTTTCTTATTGCTCTAGCTAGGACTGCAAGTACTATATTGGTTGGTATGAAGAGAGTGGACAACTTTGTCTTATTTCTGATTTTAGTGTAACTGCTTTGAGTTTATCTCCATTTAAGTTGATGTTGGTTATGGGCTTGCTATAAACTGTCTTTATTATGTTAAAGTATGTCCCTTGTATCCCCAATTTCTTAAAGATTTTCACTAGAAAGTATTAGATTTTTGTCAAAGGCCTTTTCTTCATCTAATGAGATATTCATATAGTTTTTGTCTTTCAGTTTTTTATATGGCAGATTGCATTTATTGATTTATGTATGTTGAACCATCCTTGCCTCTCTGGGATGAAGCCTGTTTGATTATGATGGGTGATCTTTTTATGTGTTTTTTTTTTTTAAACTTGGTTTGCAAGTATTGTATTGAGAGTCTTTGCATTCATGTTCATAATAGAAATTTGTCTGTAATTATCTTTCTTTTGGGGTCTTTATGTGGTTTGGGTATCAAGGTAATAGTGACATCATAAAATGAATTGAGCAATGTTTTTTGGGGGCATTTTTTATTATTATATTTGTGTTTTAATTTTACACATCAGCCATGGGTTCCCCTGTCCTCCCCCCTCCCGCCTCCACCCCCACCTTCCCCCCATCCCCTCTCCTCCAGGGCCAAGACTCCCCTGGAGAATCATTTAAACCTGGTGAATTCAGTACAGGTAGGTCCAGTCCCCTCCTTCCAGGCTGAGCAAAGTGTCCCTGTGTAAGCCCAAGGTTCCAAACAGCCAGCTCATGCACTAAGGACAGGTCCCAGTCCCACAGCCTGGATGCCTCCCAAACAGTTCAAGCTATTCAATTGTCTCACTTATCCAGAGGGCCTGCTCCAGCTGGGGGCTCCACAGCCTTTGGTTCATAATTCATGTGCTTTCTTTCCATTGGCTATTTGTCCCTGTGCTTTTTGCAATCTTGGATTCAACAATTCACGCTCTTGCAGACCCTCCTCTTTCTCCACAGTTGGACACCTGGAGCTCCACCTGGGGCCTGGCTGAGGATCTCTGCATCCACTTCCATCAGTTATTGGATGAGAGTTCCAGCTTGACTGTTAGGGTGTTTGTCCATCTGATCACCAGACTAGGTCAGATCAGGCTTTCTCTCGATCATTGCCAGCAGTCTACAGAGGATGTATCATTGTGGATTTCTGGGGACCTCTCCAGCACTCTGCCTATTCCTGTTCTCATGTAGTCTTCATTTATCATGGTCTGTTATTCCTCTTTCTCCCTTTCTGTTCTTGATTCAGCTGGGATCTCCTGCTCCCCTAAGCTTTCTTTCCTTCAAACCTTGCCCTTGGGGTCTTTTTTTTTTTGTTGATAGACTTTTAAATACTGCTTCTATTTCACTTGGGGCTAAAGGGCTGGTTAAATTTCTTATCTGATCTTGATTTACTTTTTAATTGGCTTGGCTTACAAGTTTGTACATGGGCAGGGTGGTGGTAGCGCATGCCTTTAATCCCAGCACTCGGGAGGCAGAGGCAGGTAGCTCTCTGTTAGTTCGAGGCCAGCCTGGTCTACAAAGTGAGTGCCAGGACAGTCTCCAAAGCTACAGAGAAACCCTGTCTTGAAAAAAACAAAAACAAAAACAAAAACAAAAAAACAAGTTTGTACATGGGTCTGCTCCTTTCTTTCTACTTGGAACAAGAGTAGGAGTTAGCCACTTTGTAAGCACAGGACAGGCCCAGTCTAACATGGCTTTGTGCTAAGAGAGAGGGCTGGGGATACTGCTCAGTGTTTGAATATTTACGTAGAGTGTATGAGGCTCTGGGCTCAATCTCCAGCCTGGAAGAAAGTGAAGTGGTGGGGGGGAGAGGAAGGGGGTTATAAATGAGAGGTAATTCTTTCTTATGCCATGGAACTATTTTAACAGTCCTGGGCATCTTCTCACAGGATTCTAGTTCTATTGGAAGAAACAGCAACAACAAAACCAATTTTTAAAAGCCTTTTTCATTATGTTAAAATCACTCTTTCCCTTGTTTCAGTAACCAGATGCTAAATGTGATTTCTAAGTGGTGAGAGCATATACTTGGCAAAAATAAACTAGACAGGTCCATTTTTCCTCTAACATAAACTACAGACAGAAGAACTAAACCAATCTTCTTGGCTGTCAGTAAAAAGTAAAATATAAAAGGAAATCTTAAAGAAGACAGAGGAGGAGAAATGCTAGAGTGAGAGACATTTGGGAGTGGAGTCTGCTTTATTCTCAGTTGTTTCTTTGGTGCCTACCCAAGTCCAGACACACTGAGATGTGACCCCCTTTACCGGTCACCAGTCCAGTGTCAGTACTGAAAACTCACATCCCCAGAAATGGAAATGATGGACTTACGGAAGGAATTCAGTTCATTCTGTGGATGGATGAACAAAGCTGGAAGGGTCTGTAAGGCTATGCCACAGGAATCTCATTAATTAACTGTCTGGGTGTGTAACATGTTAATGGGATAAAGTCCAATTTGTAGAAAACAAAAGAGTTGGAAGAGAAAGCTGACACTTTGGAACCCCAATCCCATCATATATTTAAGCTCTATGATTAGGGTTAGGGTTATCTTGTAGCAAATCTATTAAAAATATAGAGTCAATGGGTGGATGGAATATAAGCTGATAACTGGAACTCTCTTTATACAATAGTTTCCACAAATGCTAAGACACTCTCAGCCTTTTATAGATGGGCATAAATAAAGTCTATTTTAATTAGGGTTTTTACTGCTGTGAAGAGACAGTATGAACACAACAAAACAAAAAGGAAACATTTAATTGAGACTGGCTCACAGTTTCATGGATTTAGTCCATCATCATCATGGTGAGAAGCATGGCAGCACATGGGCAGACATGGCAGGCAACAGGAACCGAAATGTCTACCACACTGGGTATAGCTTGAACTTATATGAGACTTCAAAGCCTGCCTCAACAGTGACACATGGCCTCCAACAAGGCCACACCTTGTAATAGTGCCACTCCTTATAGGCCAAGATTCAAACACATGAGTTCATGGGAGCCATACCTATTCAAACCACCACAAGGTGCATGCATGAGGTGAAATGCTACTCAGGCCCACAGATGAACTCTTGTATTCCATAGTAGGTGACATTAAGTACTGTTCCAGTCAAACCATCTAGGGTCTGGGAGATGCTGGCCAGGATGGCTAGGCACAGAACCACAGCACTTGATGAGTAGCTGGAGAACTTGGGAATCCTCAAAGAAGAAGAGTAAGAAACCCAGAGAAACAGAAGAATGCTATTTGGATTCTTGGAGGAACCTCTTAGGTTAAGAGGCTCCATGTCTTATATGCCTGAATTTCTATCACCAGTCTAAGCAAATGAATACATCTCTTAGGTTCATACAATGGATGAGTCCTTGTGGGGGGCCAAAGATGGGGTGGGGTCAGAGGCTAACATGGTGTCACCAGACTAAAATCAATATAAGACAGGTCTGTGACCTTTCTGGGTGGTCCAGGAGAGAACCTTTCTTGATTTATTTCCCACCTGGTTTCTAGAAGCTGCTCCTATCTTCAGCTCGTACCCTGACAATCTTCAAAGCCAACAATGCAGCATTTCTCTGACCCTAACACTTCTCATACCTGTTTTGTCGTTACCCTCTTCTGCCTTCCCCCTGCATCTTTAAAAGACCCTTGAAGTTACAATGAGCCCAATTAAGTAGCTCAGATTAATGTCCCCTACTGAGTAGCAATTGTGACTCTGAGGATGCTGAAGTCACAACCATATTAAAGATCCCAAAGACTCTGACCTGGGCTTGAGGCACTGTGGTAGTGGGGAGATGGAGTGTTCTTATAGGTCTAAAGTCAAACTTACCTTGGGCATTGTCTTTTCAATAACCAACCACTTTCTATCTCTGTCTTAGAATGCACGTGATACAACTCCCAGACAGTAGCACTAAGCTTGGTGCCATCTCTAGCCCCAGCCGACCCTAAAGCTGAGAACACAGAAACATACAAAACCTGAAAGAAAAGATCTCCCTGCTTTGGTGTAGCTCACCAAAGGAACACCTCCACTGCTGTGCTTGTTAAGTATAAAGGTTATGACTTCCATTGTTCCGTGACTACAGAGGTTCACATAACAACTTTCCATGGTAGAGGCTGTCATTCAGAACAATGGGAATCTGTGTCTCAGCCAGTCACTTATGTGTCTCAGGGAAAATTTTTATTTTCGTATTTACTTTAAAGTATATCTGTCACTTTATGTCAAATGAATCTGAAGTTCATTTACTACCTTAGTCCCTCCTTGCTATGTAAAATATATTCATATGTCTTGAAAATTAGAAAGTGGTAAAAATTATTGCAAATCAACTTCAATATTTTGAGTGAGTTATCTTAGTAAGTAGAAAATTGTCTATCTCTACAGGTCCTAGAGCATAGACTTGATTAGCAAGAAAACTCTAGAATTGTGTGAGCCTTACTGTAACCATTCACCATATGTAATCATTTGAATTTTAATCTTTATTAACTGATCATTTCAAGAGCCTAGAAGCCACCCAGGGTTGGTTGCTACTCAACCAGACAGTGCAGAAACCAAATAGTTGTGTTATTGGCAAGTCTAGTGGACAGCATGTCAGTTCTGCTGACTTATCTGCTTATACATTGAAATATTATACAAACATTAGATGAAATTCTATGGAATTCTGGGAAATCTTCCATGGGTTCTTTATTTTGAATTTTTTTTTTCTGGGAGGTAGAGGGATTGCTCAGTGGTTAAGAGTTATTGTTGTTCTTCTAGAGGACATGAGTTTGGATCCCAGTGTCATCTATCATTGGGCATCTCATAGACACTTGTAACTCTAGCTTCCTGGGACCTGATGCCATCTTTTGGCCTTCATATAAATATGCATGCATGTGTGCATACATACATGATGCATACATACACATAAATAAAAATGAAATAAACCTTTAAAATTGATTTTAAGCTTGATTGTAATATCAGAGTAAAATTAATCTTTTGATAGTTTTTCATTTATCCATTTGCTTTATTGTGAATGCAAAGTATGATAAAGTTTAGAGAACTATGTTGTATTGTGATTATACTTAATTTGAAAGAAAAAGGCACTCCAAAACAGGAGCAAAGACAAATAAATGCAAACAAAAGCAAATGAATACTGGAGGTCAGTGGTCACCCTCCTAATGTATATAATGAAATACTTAGAAGCATGAATGCTCTTACTCAGAGAAATACATTTCAGTTACTATTGCTATGTAGCAAATTATGCAAAAATGTGGTACAGACAGGCCCTGAAGCTGGGTGGGCTGACTCAGTATGTTTAAACTTTATCATGGTATGCACATAATTATGCATTCAGGAATAATGAGGTTCAAGTTTTGAATTTTGATTTCTTCTGAGGACATGTGGCATAATACTCTCTCATGATGCTGGGCAGCAGCAGGGGCCTCAGCTTCCAGTCCTCCCCATAATCACAAGGGCAAACATGTTTTCTACACTATGCTGTTTAGCTATTTATCAATAGATTAGTTGTCTTTAATGAATTTTTTTGTTTACTATATTTTTAACTTATAATGTGTTAATGTGGATGAAATCACCTTGCAAGGTGTGGCCCATCTGTTACCTAATCAACTGGTAATTTTGTGTGTCAGCAAGTCAGGAAGGATGCAGGTGAGTAGCTCCCACTTGGAATGTCACATACAAGCTGATATTGTAATTAGCTGCAGTCTCTATTGTCTGGAGAGTTGAGATGGCACGTGTGTCTGGCTGTGGATTCTGATGGCTGAGTCTTAGCACTTGTACCTGCAATCTTCTGTCCAGTCTTAATGAAACAGGATTTCTTGTGTAGTGACCTCTTTCCTTCAAAGCATGGACCCCACAATTCCGTGGCATTTGCTGAATTAGCCTGATAAAACTTATACACAGTTACTTCTACTAAGTCTATTTGGCACAAAGAGTTACTAAGGAATCATTGAGTCCAACAAAGATGAAAAGGGATAGGGCGTGGAACTTACAGAAGGTGACCTACCAGGCTAGTTCTAGGAATGTTTTAAGATATCATGAGCACTAATAAGTAGACTGAACTCAGACACTCTGACTCCTCTGCTCACACTATAAAACACATATCACAGTTTTGTTTGTTTGTTTAGAAAAAGCAAAAATACAGCTCTGCACATTCTCTATTAATTATTAAGAAAAAGTAAAATAAAGTAGGGATTTAAACTACATATTAAAGTGTTGGCCAAGTAGTCCTTACCAGATCTATACTGGTGATCAGAATTGGTGACAGCACACTTGCAAAGAAGCCCAGGCACACATGACTTCTAGCCCAGTCTCTGCATGCTCAGACTTTCTTTTCTCTGCTTCTTTAAGTGTCATCTCATTTGCAGGCTTGTCTTAGCTCCAAATGACCTGTGGCTCACACTAAAGAACACAGTCCCTGCCTGAACTTTCTGTTGAACATTTACTCTTCAGTCATGCAAACTGCATGTCATACCTTGCATTTTAACAAGAACTGAAGGAGAAAAAGCTAAGAGTAAATTACTGAACATTGTTAAGATGAATAATGGAGAGATTTTAGAGTCACATGATGCTGGGCAACTTTCTTCTTATATTATTCTTTTTATATAAAATAAAAAACATTTTGGACTTTGAAGTCTTTTTTGACCCAAATATTATAATTGTGCATGGGACACTTTGATGTACATAGAAAAGCCATAATCCACAAGGGCTTCCAAACGGTTCTAAAGTTTCTCAGGCTTTACCACACTAGTATGCTGACTTGTGCCAGAGAGAAATGGCCCAAATTCAAATAGCTGCACGGGTACTTTCCCCGTGACTCATTTTTGATAAAGCAAGCTCTTAGTTACAGGTCAGCTCCAAAACCTCTCCTACGCCTAATGAACAGCTACTTTGAGGTTCTAATGGTTCCTGCTATTTAGAACATGATAAGAGCATAATTTCCCCCATCAAATTGGATATCCATTTCTCTAATGTTCTTTCTACTTCAGATGAGAGGCCCCTTATCTGTCATTATTTTAATTTTGGAGACAAGGGAGTTAAGGTCTAATTCAATGTGCTTTTTCATTTAATGAGATAAAAAAGACCTCCGTAAATTTCCTTTCATTTTTATAAATTAAATTTGAGTTACATGGTCATTTCTAAAGAACACTCACACCATAAAGTTAGCTTTGTCCACGATATGTGTCATGTACATAGGACATGTGAAAATATTAAAACAGCTTATAAAACAGACTTCTTTATTGTTTCCCAATATCCTCAGTGTTAGTTAGCCCTCTTCCTTGTTTTACCCTTCTATCCCCCTCCCACCCAAATCACCCCACACTGGTCTCCTCTTCCACTTTTCCTAGCACCTGTGTCCTATCACCCTCTCTAGAACTGTTTTATATGGTATATATATACAATTTAGCTAGAATGACTCCATAGGTGGGGGAAGGGGGGTTATTGTTCCTTTTAGAAGCCATAGATTATCAAACAAAATGCCCAGAGTCAGATGTGAGATACCTCTCTTTTGAGTTGTTAGTTTCTGTAGTCCAAGAGACTCCTAAAGCAATACAGGTTAATCCTATTGTTCTTGATTGCATGCCAGAACTTTAGGGTAAGATGCTGTTGTGGACAACACACACTGTAGTCACTGGATGGGTCACAAATGGCCCTGACCTGGAAGCATAAGCTATTTTTCATAGTATTAGAAGGTGCTATGCAGGCTGTTGAGGCAGAAAAGTTATCAGTGGTTCTACCCAGTTGTAAATCCAGTAAATTGTAATAATGACTGGCCCATATAGGTATGCCCAATGGTCAATAGTGGCGTGAATATTTTAGGAACTCATGTCAATAAACAGCTGTCTTATAATTCAGCCCTGCTTAGTGGAAGGGAAATCGTGCTTGGGACTCTAAGCCTAGGCAAGAACATATGACTGGAGAGGTCATGGACAATAGAGGAGAACCCACTACTCTCATTTTTCTGAAATAATATTGAATCTACCTACCTTCTGAATCCTTATCCTTACACCAATAGGTTAGTGTAGTTCTTCTTCCTTTCAAAGAAGCTTCTTTTTGCAGTGAGTGGAAGTCGTTACATAGAACTGAAACCAGTCAAAGTACAGAGAATCAGTGACCATGGAGTGCTCAGCCAAATGGGATTTCTCTATCATGTCTGCTCCTCAAGCCTCAGACAATATCCTAGAAGAGGAGATATGAAGATTCTACATTGAGAAGGACTTCAGAGAAACTGTCTTTCAGACATGACCCAACTATTGCACACAGGAATAACAGCAGCTGTGGTTGTTTGCGCAGACTGCACCAGATCAAGCCAGTCCTCGTTCTAGACTGGAGGTGAGAAGGACTCATGTGACGCTACATTTAACTGAACAGCCATTGGCCATTGTTGGCTGCTGTGGGAGAGAGGATCAGTTTTCTTCAGGAGTGCAGCCCTCCAGGGGCCACCCATGCTCTGGTGGATGCTCCTACACCCATGTACCTACAGGCAGCACTTATTAGATTCAGTGAGTTTAAAAGACAGAGAGAAAAGAGGAGATGAATTTGGGAAGCGACATGGTGGGAATGGCACCCAGGATGAGTTGGAGGGGATAGAAGGGGTAGATACGATAAAAACATATATTTCATATATGAAGCCACCAAAGGATAAAAAATTAATGTGCCCAGTGATAAAAGAGAGACATGATCATCACTTATTTAGCTCTTTTGGGGACAGGTTGAGCTATGCACAATTCACTCAAATATCTGCAAGGCAAGCAACAAATAATGAGGCCACAGTTTTCCTTCAGACATGCCAGACTCCAGTCCAAGGTTGTATCAAGAAAATATCCTTCTAAAGTTCACACTGGAGATAACATTACCAATTAGGGTGACACTAAAGGTTGATTTGTGAACTACTTATTATATTTCAGAAGCACTGGTAGCTTGGCCAGTTGTCAAAGCATTGAATTACTCTTTAATCAAAGGTAACAGAATACCTTCTCTTTGATCTGTGTTTTGATCATTAAGTTTAAATATGTGCCCAACTGGCATTGGTGCTGTCAGTGACTGAAACCGGATGCCCTGTATGTAGAGCGTGTGGGAAGGACCAGAAACCGAAGCATGACAAGCACTAACAGATTCATGCCAGCCTTAGATTCTTCTATGAAAAAGCTGATTTTCTTCATGCATTCTGCAGAGAGGAAATTCACTCATGGGCTAAATGTCTCTTTGGAATGTGGTCTGGTCACTGTTTCACGTGTGAAGCACAGGGTTACCATATGATCCAAGGTACATTCCTAGGGGTACACCAGAAAAAAAATGGAAATGTGGGCCACATAACAATTACATGCAAGTGTTCTAAGAAGCATTAATTGTAATAGTGCAAAGAACCTCAGTCCATCAACTGATAAATGAATAGCATGTCCATAGCCTGCTATATTATCAATCAACAAAAGGAACAAAATATGGTAATGTTAATTTGTTATAGTACATGTACACATTTACAACCTGAAAACGCCCCAGAATCACTGTTGACTGGCATGATTTGCTTTTAGGGGGATATAGCAAATTTTAAAAATAAGATTCCATGAATGGTTATGCAGCACTGTAGTTATACTAGAAGCCACTGAATTATACATTATAAAGGGGCACAGTTTTGGGGACTTGGATTTGTACATCTTAGGAAAGCTGTTAAAAAATGTGCAACCATTGCAACACACATTCCCACAAGCTTTTCTTTTTGTGTCCCCCTTTTACTCATTGACAGTGTACTCTAAATTACTTTAGTGTCTCTCTTAAGGCTTAAATCAGACAATTTAGTATTTGTCTTTTCTCCCTGCAATGGCATCTAAGCTTACATGATTTTAGAGATTATTGTGAAGAAAAATCATCTGGTCCTCTCTTAGTGTGCTCATGCAAACGAACCCTAAGACCTATACTCAGCCATCAAGTCCTTGGCTATAGCTATCACTCCAGTGCAACACATTTGTTCCCAGTCCATTGCATCCTTTATTCATTCCCTGGCTGCCTCTCCTCACCCCAGAGCAAGGTGTGGCAGACAGGCTAGCTACCTATTCAGTGATCTTTTCTTAGGGTACATGGAAGAGCCTGTCTCCAACTTTCTACTCCCAACTTTTTTATATCCCTGGCTCTGGGAGCTTTAGCAGAATGGAATGTTTAAGTCACAGTCTGAGAGATAGACTCAGCTTCCTCAGTTCTCACAGTCCCCAGTGTTTATCAATTCTACTGCCATTTTTACTTTTGGTGAAAGACAAGCTATGGAGTAAGAGCAGTGAGCAGAGTATTCTCTTAAATCTTACCAGCATCTACTTCAATTGTTTAAAAGATGGATTTGCCCTTTCATGGGTTGGGATGAGAAGAGTTATATGAATAAAAGTGAAAGACAAGGATGGCATAGCAAGTATCCACTGGATGTCTTTCCCCACACACCTGACCCAAAGTTTCTGAACTCAGTTGTCTCAAATATGAAGTTTCTGTTTTCATATATAGCAAACCATAGTGGAGCAAGATCACAGAGTCACAGTGACATCCTGCCATACTGATCAAATTCCTTATACTAGGCATGTTGGTTGGATGAATTATGAGTATTTGTATATAATGGAATATCAAATAACCACTAAAACTCACCGTGTATAACAATATTGAATTATGTGTAGAGTAGATCTCAATTTTGTAGAAAAATGTATGTTATATTCAATTTAAAAAGATATAAATACCCATTAATGAATGGGTGATTATCTCTAGGTGGTAGGACTATACACAGTTTTAATTTTATTTTGCTTCCATTGTTAGTACTTTCAGACTGTTTTAATGAACATGCATTACTTATATATTTTTAGGAAAACAGAAAAGTGTGATAAATGAACTAGATTAAAGGAGCTCCTTTTTTCTGATGATGTATGAAGTAAGCTCCATCCTTGGTATTGATTCAGGAGTCTCTTGGAGTTGGTCTCAATAGAACATGGACAGCAGATCTCAAAGGGAGGTCTCTGAATAGGAAGTAAATCTCCATTGCTCCGTTATTATGAGTGCTAAGATGTATATGCTGTACTGAGTTGAGTCTTCTAGAGAAACAGAACTGATAGAATGAATCTTTCATGTATATGCATGTACATATGTATATACAGGATTTATTAGAATGGTTTATAAGTTATGGTTATGAGTTATGACTATTCCAATAATGGCTGTCTTCTGATGGAAAGTCCAAGAGCCCAGTAGTTGTTCAGTTTATGAGGCTGGATGTGTCAGCTTGTCTTCAATATAGTCCTGAATCCCAAAGAAGTAGGTTCTAATACCAGTGAAGCATAAAGGCAAGCAGGCAAAGAGCAAGTACTTTCTTCTTCCATGGCTGTGTATACTATATAGGCTTCCAGTAGAAGGCCCAGAGTAGATCTGGACTAAAGGTGTGTCTTTCTACCTCAAAGATCCTGATTAGAAGTAGGTTCTACTCTTCAATTTAAGCAGAAATTCCTCACAGGTGTGCACTCCACACACAGGTGTTTTGGAATTTTATTTAATTCTAGATAGAGTCAATTTGACAACCAAGAATAGCCATCACAATATCATTTGTAAATATTTTCCAAACATACCTAAAACTTTGGCAATGGAAGACAAAGACTACAAAATTTCCAAAGCAGATCACTAGTGATAATTATAAGGAAAGAGATAATTCCAAACTTCATGGCCTCAGGTACTTTGTAACAGAAGTTTCAACTGTGCACGTCACAAAGTAAATGCTTTTCTTTTACCATCAGTTTAGATAAGACTTTAAAGTCTATAAATGCTGCATCATTTCTAAGTGTGATGAATAATTTCTACACTATTGTGAAACTAGATGAAAAATTACATGAACAATTTAATGACTATCGACTCTTTTCTCCTTTGAGTATCCACTCTGCAAAGCCATACTTCTGTATGTTTGCCAGAAACCCACATTTTCAAATTAACTGAATTTATAATGTACTCTCATTAATCCTCGTACTGTATATGCTTTAGAGAGCCAGTGAGTAAGTTACCCTATGCATTTTGCCTTTGTAATTACAAGGGTGTTAGTTGACCAGATGTCCAATCTATCTTTATATACCATCATCATTCCTTGTTATGTTTCATTTTCATGTAAGGTCTTCTTATCCCTGTGGTAAAGGGAGAGCATTTGTGGAAGGCAATAAAGAAATGTTTCTAATTGTGGCAACACTTTAATTTAAAACATGGATTTGGAGATCCTGTGACCACCTTCACTCATTTCTTTGATGCCTATACTCCATTTCTTGTGCTTTGCTAAGAAAACCATATTAAAATAACAGAGATACTATTTTTATCTTCTAAGCTTTTTGAGCTCAAGAGGAAGGTTCATTACATAGAAGATACAACAAAGGGAAAAATATCTATTTGAAAAATGAAAAAACAGTTGCTCATCATAGGCTAGCCATCTTATAACTCTGTTCTGCCTCACAGACATGGTGACTTTCTGGAGCCATAAGATTAAGTAAAGAGACAAAGAATAAAGAATCCCTGCAGACTATCTGAAGCATAGAGATCAGAAAGACTTTATTCTGTGAAAAACAAAAACATGTAACAAATATTCTACTAGGTATCTTAAAAATGAATCAGTATATTCAATGCTAAGAATCAGCAAGAAGACCTCATGATAAATATAACATAGACTAATGGCCATAACTGCTCTGCCATAATCAGTGCTGTTGGTTTATCTATTTTGCTGGATTTGCAGCTTACATGTTTCTGTGTTGCTATGGTTATCCCAGAGTCTTCCTTTGGTTGGTTCACAATGAATATTTTAAAGACTTGGTACTTGATACTCTTACTATTCCCACCCCCTGCTCTATGATATAAAGCTAGTATCTGTATGTTTTTCTCTCCATTTTGGTTATTTATGAGCATATGAGCTCACAGCCTGAAACGAGTCTTATTGTAGGTTGTAGGTAAGTCAGAATTTGAGATTTTTCTCAAACTTGTGTCTAGCAGTGGGATACATAGTAAGGCAGTGTTCAACACAAGAGAACAGACAACAGATTAGGCATTACCTGTCATCATAGCAGGCAAGGAAGAAAACATTGGAAGGTCTAGCTATTTTTAAGCCCAATCCTAGGGAGACAGCCCTATGAGTCATTGCAACAACCAATATTTAGAGTAGAAAATAAACATCGAACACTAGGAAAGAAGTTTATGGTCCCTGTGCAGTTGTCCTGTTTCAGTTGGCAAGAGAATATTTCATATGATTTCCTTGTGCCTAGGATATAAATGACCTCTCTGGTTTGAAAAGGAAAGTTCTGTCAAGGGCATGTTGATCTAAGGAAGCTATAAGTCTTGTTACCTAAAAGGAATGTTTGAGAGATTGTTTGCATGCGTAATAAATTCATTTAAACTCTCCTGAATTAACTTTAACACTGATTAAAGTCTACTAACAAGCAAGCTTGGATAAACTTTAATCATCACAGATCATCTCCCAACACCTACTGCACAATTTGTTCCAGCACATAGCAGGGGCCTGGCAAAATACAAATGCTAAAAAAAAAAAAACCCTCACAAACAAATAAAAACCCCAAAACAAACAAGCAAGCAACAACAACAACAACAAAATCATTGGATTGAAAATGACCATTTTAGCAATCTTAACAATATTGAGAGACAACATAGTGAGTAAGGAATGCTATAAACAGTTTCTAGATTTCCCTAGTAGACTCCTTTGGAACTTTGATTTACATGTGTTTTTTCATCTGTCCAGAGCTCTGTATTAGCTGCCCTTCAGTTCTTATCAACTGTTAGTAGCCCCAACATCTGAAACATATTTAAAACGTTCATTTAGTTTTATAGCAACCCATTGATAAGGCAAAGGAAAGGAAATACTACTCAAGTGGTTACTTTCTGCAAATAGAAACTGTATGAGTAGCATTAAAAAAAATAAAACCTGATCTTGAATGTTATTCCTTTCACTATTGTGGTTAATAAGAATGCATATATTTGACTGCTTAGTCACCAGGGAGTGACACTGTTTGAGAAGGATTAGAAAGACTAAGAGGTATGACCTTATTGGTAGAGGTGTCACTAGGGGTGGCTTTTGAGGTTTCCAAAGCCCATACTAGACCCATTGTCTTGCTCTGCCTATAGATCAGGATGTAGCTCTCCAGCACCATGTTGATGATAATGGACTAGGCCTCTGAAACTGTAAGCAAGGCCTGAATCAAATGCTTTCTTTTATAAGAGTTGCCTTGGTCATAACGTCTCTTCATAGCAATAGGACAGTAACTAAGATAAATATTGTTCTGATTAGTTTTTGTTGTTAATTTGATACAACAAGATTAACTGGAAAGAAGGGTCCTCAGTTGAAGAATTATCTAGATCAGACTGGTCTGTGGCCCTCTCTGTGAAAGACTCTTGACTGGCGATCAATGTGTGAGGGCCCAGGTAATTGGATTGTAGAAGAATGCTAGCTAAGGATGGGCCAGAGAGTGATCCATTCAGCAGTATTTCTCCATGGTTTCAGATCCAGATGCCTGCATTGGTTTTCTGACCCTACTTCCCTAGTGGTTTCTTACCTGGAATTGTTAACTGAAATAAACCCTTTCCTACTCATATTGCTTTTGATCATGGTGCTTATCACAGCAACATATGTTGTAGCCCACTAAGTTTCCTAGTGGCTGTAACCAGCAGGACTGCATAAGAGGTTGATTGGACTACGGGCCTGGGTACCAGGTGTTTGTAAGGATCTACACTTGACTGTAACTAGCAAGGGGGAGGTCTTTTTCTCCACCCCTTGGCATTGTTATAAATAGATCTTTGGAATAAAGTTCTGGGCCAGTGGATAAGGATCCAGGCCCACCCGAATCTATCCTGTGTTTTCTCTCTATTCTTCTTACCTCTATTTCTAACTAACTCTCTTATGCCTCATTCCTCAAGAGTCCCTGGGGTAAATAATGGTGGGGCTGGTCCACCACAAACATAAAGCAAACTAGGGCAGTTATTAGCAGTTGCTAACTCTAAGATCAAGGATTCAAGTCTGCAAAAAAGTAGTCCATTCTAACCTTGGGCTCTGATATTAACTAGCAGCTTGGGGAAAGAGGAAGTTCCTCCCAGGTCTCCTTTCCAGGCATTCCCTTACCACCACCCTATTTTTTTTTAATTACACTCAATAACACTTGCTGAGGCATTTTCTATTACATTGTTGTTACTTTCCCCTTAAAATATTTCTCAAATTTTAGTGTATAAAAGCAACACTTAAGGAGCTTGCTGAAAATGTATATTTCCCAAAGCTCTATTCCTGGAGATTCTGACTTGGAGGAGGTTGGTCAGTGTCCAAGAGTCCATATTGAAAACAAGAAGGTGGGTGTGTGTTGGACCACCTCTGAGCAGCTCTGCTCTGGATAAGTGGCACATGCACAGGAGAGCAGGTACCCAGTATGTAGTTGCTTCCATCTAGTTTCCCTAAATCTACTAGACCCTGTGACTCAGCCTTTTGGAGATGATTTCAGCATATACTTTCCCAGAGATGCTATGATCAAACTTTAGTCATAGACATGATGCCTCCTGTTTCTTGCTATAAATTTAATAACTTCTACAATTTCTCTTGAAGAAAACAAAATGGACAGAAATAATAAATAGTTACAGTTAGATATTATTCTTAACTTAGTCATACCAAGAACTATGAGTTACCATTTCGATGAATGGATCTTCAGAACTTTCAAGTACATTTCCTGTGAGTAATTTTTGCCACACACACACACACACACACACACACACACACACACACACACACTGATGCCAACTTACTTTAAATATGTTGCCAGTACATAACCAGTGAGGGGTCTGCCTCCATGGCCTTTCTCAAAATAATTGATGGCATTTCAATTGGATTTCATTATTGTCAAACATATCCATTGGTATTGGGGAAGGAGGCTGTTAAAAATTGCCAAAATGCACCCGCCTTTGAAGGCCAGAGAAGGCCAAAATGGGGAGAGGAGATAATGTCACACCTCTTTTCAGAGGACAAGTGCTGAGGCTTCAGGGCAACCACTGACATGTCACCCAGTTTTTACTGTGGACTAAGGACAGAGCAGCCTCCTCTGCTTTTTTAAAATAACTTTTGAAGACCTGCAATTGTCTTGTGTGAATGGATGTTAAAACCAATTTGGAGAATTAAAAGTAGTTGACATGTCCCTGGAACCTTACAAACACAAAAGGTCCCTAAGAAGATGGCATCTGATTTAGGAAAGAAATCTTAGAGGGTAGAGATTTTGGAAAGAAATCAGACTTAGAGGGTAGAGATTTTAGTTTTGGTACCAGAAAGCAACTTCCTAGGCTGTCAAAGATTTAAATTGACATTCTGTTCAACATAGGTTGTTAAGAATATTGGCTGTGAGTCAGATTCCTAAGAATTTAATATCTCCTCTGCTACATCTGACTGGTAAACTTGAGAAAATTGTTCTCTCTAAGCTTCAGTGTCCTTATTTGAAAATGGGAATAACAACAATACATTTTGTACTGAAGAAAAATGTCACCAAGAGAGGGAACAGAGACTCTATGAACATAATGGTTGAACAAACAGATGTTCTCCCAATTACAAGGACATTAAACCAGCTGTAACTCTATAAATATGACTCACTTTTGAGTGCATGAAGCTTTCCCTGACCACTGTTCCCCCTTCAGCTTGCCAAAAAAGAACCATGATTGTCGGTTCAATGTCATCATTTTCATAAAAAGGAGCCTGTGCATCTCCATGTATTAAGGAGATGGGACAAGAGTTGGGGGAAATGAATCAGTAGAGACAATTCAGCAATGAGATTTCTGCAGAAATTAGAGAGTTGGTCCATGAATGTAAGGCGCAATAGGAAGGTAAGAAAGACTGTAGGTGATTATGCAGTTTGCTTTTTTCTATGTGGTTTATGTGAAATGTAAGTGAAAGATTTCAGGTGTTTTAAAATTATATTTGGCATCTGGGCTGAGTGTTCTCAGCCATAATACAACTCTTGAACTAAAGCCACACAGCATTTATAACAAACTTGTGATACAAAGACTCAAATCCTGAGAAATGACCAAATCTACCTTAAAAGCCTTTTATGTCCTAAATCCCGCCCTTGGATGAAGAACAATTGGTAGAGATGTATCTGTCTACCTTCCTAATTCACAAGATGCTTTTTAAGAGTGTCAAAGCCCATGGCCTGTGGCTAGGATGCTCATACTTTCTCTTTGGGCTATGTAAATCTACTCCAAGCGGGAGTCTACATGAAGAAAAATATAAAATAATGAGTAACCCTTCACAAGTACCACTGGATCGACCTGAAATAAGACTTTGTTGGTTAACAACTTCTGACTAGCACTGTCATTAAGGGGTGGCCAAAACTGACCTACAGAAAAAGGGTAAGGCTTGGAGTAAAGATGGTCAATTCAAATGGGTAAGATACTTAATATTCTTCTTACATTAGGAAATTTTCATCAGGGAATCTTAGTGAGAACCAGGACCAGGATAGTGACTTTGCTGGAGATGCTTAGTGGCACAGAATCATACTGCTATCTGTCTCCCCCTACTGTTAAGCAGCATCCTTTCCCTAAAGCTTAGTAGTTTTAGATGCTGAGACCAAGGTTTCAAAATGTAGCATCACATGAAAAGATGGTTTAATATAAGATGTCTAGTAAAGTACTATCCCGTATTTTGTAGATTTGTCAGGTTGATAGAATGGCAACTTTTCTGAATAGCTAAATGTTCAAAGTCACAAGAAGAAAGATGTGTTATAGAACCAATGTCAAACCAAATAGGAAACGTACAGCTGGGACAGGAAGTCTAGCCACAGTGAAGGTGTTTCTTATCCTTTACTATGTTGGGCTAGGCTTTGTTAGACTAACTTTTTTCTGTGACAATACATTTTATCTGCCAAATCATAAACTGAAATTTAAAGTGGGAATTAGATCTATATTTAATTAAAATGATAACAGGTGACAAAGTATTAAAGTTACAAAAGAAAATTTAAAAGTATGAAAAAAGATTTAAAAGTACAATATTATTGTACTTTTAAAAAGTACTAAAAAATAAGGATCAGCATTTTAAATTATTGAGGATAAATAAAACGTAAATGACAAAGAGAAAGAAAACTGAAAACAAATACTGAATTTAGAAAGTTTGGGATTAAGAAAAGAAAATGAGAAACTGGATTAGAAGAAACCAAAAGGTTGTAAAATTGTTAAAACCCAGAAATAATAAGCATTAAGAACATCGTGAAAGTACTAGGTAATAAAAGTGAGGCATTTAAAATTCATGGACTTAAGCAGTTACAAAGAACACATAAAGATAAAAAAAAATTGTAGCAACGATGGAAAAAAGTCAAAGCCAATAATTTTATTACAACAATAGGAAAAGAAACTGCAGCATGCTATTTCATGATACCTTCCATTCAGCTCTTTCCAGGGATGGTGCTTCTCTTCTTTGGTTTCTCAAGACCTTATTTCTTAAGAAATCCTTCTTTTCAAAAGAGAACTAGAGCCATTGTGCCAACAGCTTTATGGGTGCCCCTGTATTTCTTTAGTATGCAATCCATTCAGACTGATTTCTCTAGAGAAAGAGCACCAACTGAAAAGAAAACAGGGGTTGATGAGATTGGCTTGCACTATATGTCTGAGTAGTCCAACAATGGCTGTCTTCACTTTGGAGAAGCTGAGAATCTGGTAGCTGCCCAGTCCCTGAGGCTGGATGACTCATCAGTCTCATCCTGGTACTGAAGGCTTGGACAACTCCTGGAGAGCCACTGGTCTTCAGTCCACATTGGGAGCCTGAAGAAGCTGGGTCCTGGTGTCAAAACAGGAAAGCAGCAGCAGTCACAGCAGGGGCAGTGACCACCAGGGTGGCACAGGGTAAGCGAACTAGCCACCTAGATGCAAACACCATGGGGTGGAAGCAAAGCTTTTCCCTGGGGACCTCCTGTTCTCTGGCTGCCATGGGAAAGTGTTGCACACATTTAGGAGAGTCTTCCTACTTAAAAGAAATGATCAAGAAAGTTCCTCCAATGCATGCTCAGAATCTTATCTCTTCGTTGATTCCAAATCCAGTCTTGTAGTCAAGATTGACCATAAGAACTTACTAATAAGAGTTGTTCCTGTGGAACAAGTGTTCTTGGAGAATAAGAGGTAATATTCTAGAAAAATGGGTCTCAATATTAATGCGCACTGTTCTTGAAAAGTATTTACATGATGATTTATCCCACATTCAATAATTCTAAATATCCATCCATGGGTTCCCCATGGAGGGTTTTTTTTTAATTAAAAAAAATTTTATTGATTATTTGGGAATCTCACATCATGCACCCTGATCACACTAGTCTTCCCATGTCCACCCCTCCCTGCCCAAGGGGGAAAAAAGTCCATTTTGTGTTGTCTATATATTCACTGAAGCATAAGCATGGTCAGATTCCTAGTGGCCAGTTCCCTAAGGGAGGATGGGTCTCTCTCAACCTGAATTCATACCAGAAGTCACTGCCTACATCACATTCATGTGTCGTTAGCAGGCAAATGGTGGGGCCAGCTCTCTTGCGCACCAGCTTTGAAATGGCGTCAGGCAGAAGCCCAGACCAAGGGCATCCCCATGGGCTTTGGTGGTAACACAGGGCATTAGGTATCAACAGGGAAGGCCCTTGGCTATATCAGGACCTTTGACCCACTCATGGCCCTCAGCAGCTGCACAGGCCACAAGCCTTGACATGGCCTCAAGTCACCCACATCAGCATGGCATTTGAGGTAGCAAAGCCTGAGGACATCGTCAAAGTGACAGATAGTGGCACAGACTGCATACATCCACATGGGTCTCAGGTTTCATCAAGGCCTGGGAAAGCAGCATGGCCTACCGACACTGACATGACCTCCAGTGGCATCACAGGCCACAGTGGTCCTTTGAGGAGGGCCAGTCCAGCAAGTGAACTTTTCCTGATTTCAGGCTTCCCTTGTTGCTGAGAGCCTGAGAGAGCCTGTGGTCAGGTGGACTGTTTGGGAGCTGGGTCTGTATTTGCTTAAGATCTAGGCTATTGTCCACCATCCAGACAGTCCTTTGATGACAGCAAGTAGATCTCAGACTTCTCGCTCACCTGTCACTACCATTATGTCTCCAATTCTGCCTCTCTCCCTAGACCTAAGCCTCTTTGATTTTCTATCTTCCCCATCTCTCCATCACATACCTGTTCTTTGTAGCACAACCACCACCACCCCCTTGCACTCATCCTTTTCAATTCATGGCCCGGTGATTAAGATCCTAACATTGCATAAATGTTGCAAACTTCATGTACACAAGTACAAAAAAGACCAACAGTATCTTGAACAGATAGGCAAGCGAATATTTCAAGTTTAGTGATATCTTACTGGCCCTGTCGATCCCTCCAGACTGTGTCTCAATGTTTAATATTTATTTTAGTTTCAGATTTTTAACTTTATTTGAAAACAGAGATATTTTATTTTGGGGGGATGGGGGAAGCTGGAAGCTGCTTTCAGAAAGGGAGTTTTTTAAAAAAATAATATATGTATACTGTATTTTATGTATCCTTAAATGTATAATGTATTTACATCATCATCCCCATTCCATCTCTTCCCACAACTCTCCTACCTCAAATTCATGGCCTCTTTTAAAAATTATTATTGTTACACAAACACATTTATATGTATATGAATTAATATTTAAAAACAACCTACTGAGTCTATTTTGTTTAATATTGTTCATATATATATATATAAAACCACTTGGTATTGGATAACCAATTAGAGAGCTCATCCCTGGAGAAGATTAATTCTCCCTTTCTCAGCTTGTAGCTCTTCATCTAGGGTTGGAGCCTTATGAGATTTTCCCTCCATTCACGATGGCCTGTCAACTAGTGTTGTTATCATTCAGGTCTTGTGTAGTCAGCCATAACACTAAGATTTCATTGGTTTACCTTCTCTGGATATAGAAGAAAGTATCTGTCAGCAGATGCCCAGGTTGTCTGGCTCTTATGCTCTTTCTGCCCTCCTTACTTAATGTTGCCTGAGTCTTAGATGGAGGAATTGTGCAAGAGATATATCAATTGGAGATAGACGCTTCATGGCCATTTGTTCTCTGAATTTTGACAAGTAGTGGATTTCTGTAATGGTGTCCATCTGTTGCAAAAAGAAGCTTCTTTGATGGGGATGAGAGTTAGTTATCTGTGGGTACAGGGATAAGCATTTAGAATGCAGCTGGGAACTATGTTGCTATAGAAACGTAGCAGTTGTAGGTTCTCCTCTAAGATCCAAATCCTCATTGGACATGAATAATTAGCTAGCTTTACAGCACCAGGTATGATTTCCTTACTGTTGAGAGGGCCTTAACTCCAATTAAACAGCTGTTAGTTACCACCAAGATAGAAGTGCCACCATTGCCTTCTTGGCCATAGCTTGCCATCCTGATCATTGCTGTGGTTCATGAGGTCTTTAGGACATCATAGAATGAGTTCAAAACACCATCACAGTGTGTTCCACCCAGTGATTGCATGGGTATTTGCTTAACCAGTGACTTTACTTTTTTTTAGCAGTATAAATAAAGGTTCTCAGTGGTGACTACACATCAGATTCACCTAGGAACTTCCTATCTTAGTGTTTGGGCACTTTGTCTCACTCATAGTGATTCTGGCTGCATTGACTGGGAAGGACATGAACACATGCTTTTGAAAGAGCTTCCTGGATAATTCTAATGTGCATCTGTAATTAAGAATTACTGTACTATAAGAATATCAACAAATTCTGCATTGTGCTCACAATTATCCGGTACCAAGATGCCCATCATTTCAACCATTTTCATACAACTGAATACAAAAGTAGACATTCAGAAATGGCTTTCTATGAAGTGATGGCATTGTCACAAAGTTAAGTTTCTTCCTGTGAAAGTATTATTCAGTTTGGAGTCCCTGTTAAAATTCATCAGTGCACTGGTGACGGGGATTTCTTCAAAGTCATTGTCTCATAAATCTATTGCCTGACATTATAGTTTCCTTTAAAAAATATTTGTGTGTGTGTGCATTCGTGCGTGTGTGTGTGTGTGTGTGCGTGCATGTGTGTGTGTGTGTGCGTGTGTGTGTGTGTGTGTGTGTGTGTGTGTGTGTGTGTGTGTGTGTCTGTCTGTGCACATGCATATGTCAGATATGTGAATG
Organism: Onychomys torridus; assembly: GCF_903995425.1. Taxonomy (NCBI): domain Eukaryota; kingdom Metazoa; phylum Chordata; class Mammalia; order Rodentia; family Cricetidae; genus Onychomys; species Onychomys torridus. Next base: position 63,078,652 of record NC_050465.1, read on the forward strand.
CAAGAGAGGGTTGGATCCTGTGGAGGTGGAGTTACAGATGGTTGTGGACCACCTGATGTGGGCCTTGAGAATTCAAGGATCACATGGAAGAGATGGCAGCACTCTTAACCACAGAGCCAGTTCCACAGCCTCCATTTCAGTTACTTCTATAGCCATTCAATGAGTATTAACAGAGTAACTTCAGTGCGCAAGGCAATGTGCATCCATTCTGACAGCCTAGAAATAAAATGTAAATTAGCAGAAAGAGTGATGATATTACCTTGGTTTAAGGTATGTGATACATGTCCAGGGGCTTCAAAGGGACTCAGAAAAGAGAGGCCATGGACATTGCCTACTGTGTATGAGTGAGAGTTTTCTAAACGCAGCGTGAAGACAGGGGTGTTCCAGGAAGGAGCAGATCATGCAAATGCTGGTGGGCACTTAAAAAGTGGTGCAGCTGGGGTAGTTCTCCACACCAATGAGCAGAAAGAGTGAAAGACTAGAGAAACAGACAAGAACTGGGTCACAGATGGCTAGAGTCTTAAATTTACCTTGAGATGAGGGTGCTATGATCTTCCAGCTAAACACTTAAGTGGTGAGAGAAGATGGCCACTCTTGAGATCTACTAAGGAGAGAGGAGCATTGGGATTTTTTTTTTTTACTCTTTGAGAGCTACTGGGAATGATGGGAAAGGGAAGGGTTGAGGATTGCCTTTGTTTAGCATCATTAAAGTGACCTTGGTATGAAATATGGATCCTTTCCCCTTCCTAGGTCATCTTCAGTCACTCTGGCACCGTTCATTGACATTGCTCTTATTTCTTCCCATATTCCAGAAGCCTCCATATCTGTGTGGTCCTCCTATGGACTTTGTAGGTCCACTGTCTCTTCTTTTGCAACTGGTTAATAACCTTAATTATTAATTAATTAATACAGCATCTAGTGAACTTAAAGTTCAATGATGTAAATCCTTTAACTCTTTCTTGAGGATTCATTCAGGATGTTTTGTTTCCATGTAAACTTTGAAACCAGATTTTAAATTAACATAGGCATCTGACAAGATTGACAACATTGAATCTCCCAAATTTATGCAAAACAGACATCTCTAAAATGTTAAGGTTTTCTTTTAACTTGGGAATGCAGTATAATTTTATATTTGCTTTTATATATGCTAAGTCTTTTATAATTTTACTGAACTTACAATATTTGGATATTGGTCAATAGGCTTCTCCTCTGGCACTTGATATTTTGCTACTATTCTTGATAGCTTTTAAATGAATGTTTTGATTGTTTGAAATGTTTGAAAACAACAGATGTCATCATCAAAATAATCAAGATAAGAGATATACTCTTCAAACACCCTAAATTTCCTTTTATTCCTTGTAGTCATTTATATATCATTTCCATACTTCAGCCTCAAATATAGCTATCAGATTAATTTTTCCAGCCCTAAACTTCATATAAATAAAATTATACACACATACCCCTTTGACTGATAGCCTGTGCTCAGTGTGACATTTCTGATCTTTATTTGTGTTGCTGGGTGGTGTGTCAGCTTATAAGAAGAAAAGGTCCATCTAACAATATCAGGTTTGATGGTAGACCTTCTCATCCATAATCAAGTGGTGTAATTACTTTGAGCCTCTCCTAGGAGTGATAGATAATAAAAATAAGCAGCTTTAGACAGCTTCTGGTTCAACATGGCTAGTTATATTATGATCTAGGAAGCAAAGACAGACAGAGAGAGGGGAAGAGACCCGGGTTCTGGAATCCTCTTTCAGAGCAGTCTCTAGTGATTTAATGACTCATCCCCCCCAATAGGTTCCATCTGTTCCAATAGCACCACTGTACAATGGAGCAAGTGTTTAACACATGGAGCTCTGAAGGACAGTCATGTAAGCGAAGCAAGCATGACCCTTTTGTTTTCTCTTGCTGTGGAGTTTCCCATCCCATGATTAGACAGCAACTTGTTCCCCTTTCAACAAAACATCTGCTTCACTTCACCCGGTTTTAAGATGGACGTGAAGGAGCAGCTCCCACATCCTGTCAACACTTGTTATTCTCGGCCTTTGCTTGTTTTCCTTGCTCGTTTTCCTTGTTCGTTTGGTTGGTTTTGTTTTATATTGGTAAGAACACCAGAAAAGGGACCAAAAGAACTGATAACAGTTATAACATTTTCTGCCCCATTTTCAGAGGGAAATCTTTTCAACATTTTACTGTTGTATGTGAATGCTTTTTTTTTGTAGAGTGTGTTATAATCTAGACTTTCCTTTACTGGATTGAAAAGTTACCTTCTCATTTTATAAGTCTTTAAAACTCTTATTTTAGCCCTGTTGAATTTTCCAAATGTCTCATTGCACGTGATGAGCATTTTCTTTCCCTCTGTTTTATTTTAATCTAGTAAAATGTGTCACCATGCTTTAAAATACTGTATGTAATTAACCCAGTTTGTTGGCGAATTTGTGTATCATTGGATTTTATTATATTATTTTGAGAATTTTTACAAATATATTCACTTCAAATACTTACCTTTAATCTTATTTTCTGCTAAAGGCTGTTGAAAATTGGAAATCAACGTTACGCTGACCTCATAAATTTAGAAGTATTTCCCCTGTTTTTGTTTTCGGGGTGTGTTGAGGGTTTTATCCTCCCCATAAATGTTTGGTAGAAATCTATCAGAGTAGCCTGCTGCTGTGGGCATTTGTTGTGGGAAGGTTTCATTAGAGACTGAGTTCTTGAGTGGATATAGGGCAGCCTGGATGTTTCTCCCTTCTGTTTTGAATCCGCAGCTTGCATTTTTTCCAGGTATTGTCTTGCTGCTGACGTTTTGCTGTTACTGTTGAGTCATTCAGCATCGTCTCTTGCTTTCTCCCTTATGTGATGTCTGCCTTTTCATTTCTGAGACAGGTGTTTCAGCCCTGTCTCTCCTTGCTTTTGATTAGACTTGCTAAGCGTTTGCAGAGCTTGCCTCTGTTGATGCCTCCCACGCTACTTTTCTATTTCATAGATTCTTCCATTGTTGCTTGTCATTTCCCCCAACTTTCCTCAGTATTCTTTCTTTTCTTCCTCTCACATTCTGAGTTAGATACTTCAAGACTTCATTAATTCTCAGCCTTCCTTAGCCTCTTAATATCATATACATATCAAGCTAAAATTTCTTTCAGTACAAAGCTGTATATCCTACAAGGTTGGGTATGTAGATATCTTAATTATTAGCTAAAACATGTTTTAATTTTCACTGTATTTTTCTACTTATGAGCTATTTAAAATATGCTGTTTTATTTTCAAACACATATGTATTTTATTAGTTAATTTAAGAATAAACTTTATTTCTAAATAGCAAATTGCAGAGTTATAACAAATTGCAGACATAATACAAACCCACACTGCTCAGTTCTACCACTAGTGTGCACTCCTAACTGATGAAACGGGGGGTGTGGGGTGTGTGCTACATCACTATTGACTACTCCTGGGGCTCTGTTGCTCACATGGAGTCTTGGGTGACAAAGAAAGAAAGTCTCAGTATGAACCAGGCATACTTACATATTAATGACACTTCTCCACATTGCCCTACATATATCTGTATTGAGAGAAACATGAGCCCATACTGACTTCGTTGCCACATGGGTCCTTCTAGTTTTTCTTCTTTGCTTACTGATAATGTTCCACTTCAGCAGAGTGTCTCTCTTATTCTTTTTAATATGTGTTTGGGTTTTTTCTTCTTTCTTAACTTTATGCATACATACATACATACATACACATACATGTTATTGGTTGTTTTTTCTTCTTTTGCTCTTTGTGGGTTCCACTACCCAGCTCCCAAATAAATCACACACAGTGGATTATTCTTAATTATAAATGCCCAGCCTTAGCTTGGCTTGTTGCTTTCTGACTTTTATTTATTTTAAATTATCCCATCTGCCTTTTGCCTCTAGGCTTTTTCCTTCTCTTACTTCAGTATGTCTTACTTTCACTCTTACTCCATGGCTGGCTGGGTGGCTGGGTAGCTGGCCCCTGATGTCCTCTTCCTTGACCTCTCTTGCTCTTCTTTGATTTTTCTTCTTTTCCTCCCAGATTTCTCCTTCTACTTATTCTCTCTGCCTGCTAGCCCCACTTATCCTTTCTCCTGCCTCGCTATTGGCCATTTAGCTCTTTATTAGACCATCAGGTGTTTTAGACAGGCACAGTAACACAGCTTCACCGAGTTAAATAAGTGCAACATGAAAGAACACAACACATCTTTGTATCATTAAACAAATGTCATACAGCATAAACAAATGTAACACACCTTAAAATAATATTCTACAACACACACACACACACACACACACACACACACACACACACACACGAGCTTTGATCACATTCCCATTGTCCTTTTTGTATTTCCTCCTTCCATTGACACTTGTTTATTGGCCAAGGTCTCCCTCTTACTTCCATACCTTTTGGCAACCCAGGATTGCTTGTCTGAGCATGTGTGAGGATTCTTCACTCGAGTAAAGGCTTCTTACCAAAGACTACACTACTGAGGACTAGACATTCCCTTCCCAGCAACAGTTAAGTGCCTACAGCTCTTCAGGAGGGGTGTGGTCATGGGAGCCCTTCCTACTCCAAATGATTTCGCATGCTCTGAGGTCCACCTTGAACCAAGTTAATGTAGCTTATCTGGAAATAGTCTAATTCATATAACCATAATCTTACTCCATTGCCTTACATTTAATTTAAAAACTACATATAAAGTGAGCTTCTGATAGTAAACACATAACTGATTCTTCTCTGGTGATCTAGAAGATCTGGTGATCTTTATTGATGGACCCAGACCTGAAGAGTCTTTAGGAATGAACTCATTCCCTGAACTTTTGGTTACACATTCTTATGAGGGGAAGAAATTTATGCACACATTTCTGTCATTCTCTGTCTTTGCCCATCATCCTTCTATTTAAAATGTATATTTATATATCAATGCTAAAATTATATAGTTAAACAAAGAGAAAAATGTATCAAGAACTGGAAAAATTTTACACATTTTTAAATATTGTATTTTATATTGTAAAATAATTTCACCTTCAGTCATACTGGAGTAAATTTCCTTCTTTCATATGTCAATCAGTTGTTCTTGAGAACTATTCACAAGGAATTGCACTTTTATGACCCTTTCTGTATTACATATTATAATAATTAATAATATATTATAGTGATATAATATACAAATAATACAATGCATGATATATTATAATAATATACATTAACAACATGATGTATTGTATTTTTATATATTAGAGAGGGAGAAGCTGTCCTTGAACTTGCTATGTAGCAAAGGATGGCCTCAGCTTCCATCTCCCAAATGCTAGGATTACAAGTGTGCAAACCATGCCTGGTCTATGTGGTGCTCTGGCTAGCATCCAGGGCTTTGTGCATGCTAGGTAAGTATTCTGTCAACTGAACCACATCCCCAGCCCTGTTTTCTGTCTTTAAAAGTGAATTAATAAGGCCCAGATACTTCAACAGAGAGTTATGGTCCAAGTTTGTAAATACTCAGATGTGGGTTTCTGTGAGAACTACTTTATATTACTCTCAACATAACAGTGCTGTTCCAAACATTCATTTTCACAATGATATTTCTGTGGCATGAGTTTTTCTCTTATTATTAAAATGTCATCTTCACCTTGAAAGGTAGAGATTAAGTGTATTTACATTTTATAGAAATGTTCTCAAGGTTACACAACCATTTGTTGCCAGAAAAGGTCAGAACTTTTGGAATAATAATCATTTGGAAACATAAATTCATGACTCATATTAAGCTCAATAACCTTTATGCACTTTTCCCCATTAGTAAATATTATACACAAGCTAACTATGTGATTGGCAATGGGCTGTTTTCTTCTTTAAAAGAATCTCATATAATTGCTTATAAAAACCTCATCTTTCTTGGATTTTCAAGTGAGGAGAGCTGATTTCACATAGTAATTTTTTTTTTAATCCAATGCCACTTAGAATTGTTTGGGGCCAGTTTTCTCGGAAGGTGGCCTTTGGGAACAATGCTTGTTCATCTAGTGACACACTAAGACGAGACACCAGGGTAAAGGGCTAGGGGAGTGCAGGAAACAGGAACAGGATGTTGTCAAGTACAGTCTCGGCCTCCACCTGATCATCCATGCATTGTGGAGCATAAACTGCACTATTTGAGTAACTTTTGTGCTGTGACATGGACCTTCACGATCTGACTCAGTCAGGCTGTGCCACCCTCAGGGGATGAAATTGTTCATGTCTTCAGTTTTCTACCAGAAAAGAAGCTATGAGAGTCCCCAAGTTAAGAGAAAAGTACACAGAAGTTGGAAGATGTTCCACAAGAGTCTAAAAGGCTGAGAGGAACACCATCAACCTTAGCCTCTACTAAGCTCTAGATAGCACAACCAGGATTAAATCCAAGGACTGTAGCTCTGAACCACACACTCTCAGTCCTGATGTCAGGCTAGAACATTTCTGGGTAGAAAGTAGGCCTCCCTGACCTCTTACCTCTCCATTGAGTACAAGAGCTATTACTATTTTACTGAGATTTTAAAGTCTTTAAAAATAATTTACCAACTTGACAACATCCTGCTACACTTTAGTTCTTTGGACCCAGTCAGGTTATTTTCTGTAGTGGCTTTATATGTGAATTACATAGTGAATACCTTTCCAGTGTGGTGATATGGATAAATTATTAGTAGAATTATTTCTAAACTCCAAAGAAGCCAGACTAATTGAGGAGATATATATGTTAGTATATGTTTATATACAGATATTCAGAACTGTGTCTCTCATATGTATGTATACCAAGGTAACCAGCCTATTGCTTTGCATAAAGGTATTTCAATAAGCTTAGGTGATGTTGTTACAGAAATCTGGAAACTCAGAATCCTTGACCTTAGAACTCAGCGTTTCTTTCTTGCATGTTGTTTTGGGAATAAGCATCTAGCAGAACCGTTGGCCTGGCTACTCCAGACTAAATGACTCAGGTTTGGATCCTTGCATGGTGATGAGGATGAGGGAGCAAGCTCTCTGCCAGATGGACAGATGGAAGGAGAGAAGGGACTAAAGGACTGAAGCAACAGTTGCATTCCCTTGAGTTGTCAGCATGAGGAAATTCTAGAGAGAGCTTTACATTTCTCTTGGACACCAGGCGTGACATCTGACTGATGGCAACTACCCATGATAGTAAATAATACATGCTTATAGACTATGAAGTATAAAAGTGTGGCTGGAAGGTGGTAAAGCAGGTAAACTTGTTCTGAGAAGGCCCTGTGCTAACTTCTCACTGGCTGACTGGAAGAGGATATTTACCTTACAATGAGAATCAAGTTAGAAACCTACATGTTTCTATCATTGAAAATTAATACTAACCAACACCTACATGGTGGTTACTGAGTGGCAGCATCCTATTGCTCACTTATTTACTTCATATATAATTTATATATTAACCAAATAGTCTTTGCATATTATTGAGGAGATTTGGGCACAAAGAGGTTAACTAATTTGTATAATTCTTTGCACAGTTTGGAAGAGGTAGCTAGTGTGTACCCATTTGATGGCTTTAACTACTGAGGACATGGAAGTTAGGTTGGGAAAAAGGAAGTAGAAGTCAGCTGCAATTATTTTTGCATATATGTTTTAAACTTTTAATTGTTCATACTTCTTTATAGCTAGAGTGAGTCATAATTTACAGGAGAAATTATCCTTCATACAAATTTAAAATGTTAAATGATGCCAGGATACAAAAGGAGAGCTTAATAAGCCCAATCCTCTTTTCTCCCCTGGTGCCTATTTTAATACAGTTTTAGAAAATATGAGAATCAAATATTTTTTTTGCTGTTTTTTTCCCTCCCCACTTGGACTTTATTGAAGGCAGGGAAAGTTCAAAATGAAAGAAAAATAATCTTCACTGTTTCCAACCTTTTATAGGCATGAAGAAGGCTGAGAAAATGGCTAGGTTGGAAATTTACATTATTCTTGTCTAAAAAGGAGGATGACTCAGAGAAGCAGCTACCCGAGGGCAAAACTGAGACACTCAAGGAGTGGCCACCAGGATGGGTGCACATTGACCACAGCTATGGCAACAGCTCCTGGTGGGAGTTTAGAATCACTATGGACCTGTGAGTGTGACACCTCTGTCTTCCTCTCTTTTGAATGCGAATGCCCTCTGCAGTTTTAGCATGCTTTACCACTGTGTGTTGAAGACACAGAGAAAAGAAAAATTTTCCCTCATCAATCTTCATCAAGATGAACTCTTCCAGGGGAGATCTGTTTACCTTGGTGGGTCCGTGCATAGCCAATTTTGAGCTAGACCTTTCTAGAAGTGAGCTTGAACTAAATGGCTATCTGATTGCCTTTCAATATGATTATACATCTGTTTTCTTGTCATGTAATGGGAACTCCCTATCCTCTAGAGACAGAGAGCCTTCCACCAAAGTTGTTATCTATTCTAAGAGGGGTTTTCCAACCCCTTTTGTAACCAGGAAAGATGATGTCATTCGCTTATGGTCAGTGGATTTGCAGTGAAAATAACAGGTCTCCTCCTCAAATCTGGCACATGAAATCTTCTTGTCAGAATTCCTGCTCTTTTTTCCTTCACTTTACAGATTAACTTTCACAGAGAACATGTCAAAAATTATATGTTAAAGATAGAGCTGGCTTCAATAGGCTGAAAAACTCTGATGGAAAGATCATGGATATCATTAAAAAACTAGAAAGAATAGTTTTGTATGTTTGCTAGGATTCAGTATTCTAAATAATGTTCCATCAAGATGAGGTGCTAGTCGGGTCCTCCCTATTTTTCATTTACATGAAAGATTGCAGCCAATAACTAGTAGCATTAGTAAGTCATGAGACTATCAGATTCATCACATCCCTCCAATCCTTGTGACCATCAACCTAAACCAAGCTATCAACCTCTGCTGATGGGACAACTGCCTCAGCTCCTTCTCATATCTGTCCTTGCTATACTCTAATGCATCCATCCCCACAGTTCAGTGAAAGGGGCTTTTTCAGTTTATGCATGGTTTCCATCAGACCCTTGAGCAGACTCGCCTTGTCTGACCATGTCCATCTTAGCAACCTTGTCACAAACCATCCTAACTTACTTCACAGGAGCTCCACAAAGCTTTGTTCCAGTTCCCCTCTGTTCAGTGCTTTTTCTCTATAGAAATGTGCAGCTCATCTTATCAACTGTTGGCTTAGAAAAGCCTTGGGCTTATCCTGATATTGAAGCTCCTTCAGCCCATGTGACTTTCTTTCATTGTATTTTCCTTGCCCTGAACATTTTGAAAACATATGATCATTGTCCATATGTAAACTCACATGTTTGAATGCTTAGTCACCAGGGATTGGAACTGTTTGAAAGGACGAGGAGGTGTGGCTTTGCTGGGGGAAGTATGTCACTAGGGATGGGCTTTGAGGTTTCAAAAGCCCATGCTAGACCTAATTCTCTCTCTCTCTCTCTCTCTCTCTCTCTCTCTCTCTCTCTCTCTCTCTCTCTCTCTCCCCCTCTCAGATCAAGATGTAACTCTTCTTAGCTACTACTCTAGTGCCATGCAGGCTACCATGCTCCCACCATGTTCCCACCATGCTCCCACCAAGCTCCTTATCATGATGATCATGGATTAAACCTCTGAAACTGTAATAAACCCTCAAATTAAATGTTTTCTTCTTATAAGAGTTGACCTTTTTCATGATGTCTCTTCATAGCAATAGAACATTGACTAATATCAAATATTTTTCAGACAAATATCATATTACATTCTTGACTAAAAAGAAATAAATGTACCACTGTAATGGTGAATATCAAGGCAAATATAGACTCTTCAAGGTAAATATGGACTCTGATTGGTGCTGATATGTTGTTAAACATTCTTCACTTGCTACCTGTACTGCTCCAATGTAAGATGAACATGTGTGGCTCAGCAACTACATGGAAATCCTCTGCACTTCCTGTTGTATTTTGCTGTGAATCTAAAATTTCTCTAAGAAAAAAATTAGTTGAAAATTAGTGAGAGAGTGAAAGCTAAGGATGTAGCTCAGTGATAGAGTGCTTATCTAGCATGTGCGAGTCCCTGGTTTTACTCTCCAGCACTAAAAATAAGAAAGCAACAAAACGGAATAAAATATCTGTTTTCTGGGTCTTTGCACCACCTGCCTTTTCCCAACCCACAAACCACAACCCCCTTAGGCCTTGTAGTTATCAAAAGTTTCATGGAAGACTGTGACCACTGGTAGACAAATAACCCCCTTACACACACACACACACACACACACACACACACACACATGCACGCACATGCACACACACACACACACACACACACCACACACATACACACACATACACCACACACACACCACACACACACACACACATACACCACACACACACCACACACACACATACACATACATACACCACACACACACACATACACCACACGCACACACACACCACATGCACACACCACACACACACACACACACACACATACATACACCACACATACACACATACACCACACACACGCACACACATACACCACACACACACACACGCACACACACACACACCACACACACACATACACCACACACACACATACACCACACACACACATACACCACACACACACACCACACACACACACATACACCACACACACACACCACACACACACACACACACACACACACACACACACACACACACACACACATACACACAGAGAGAGAGAGAGAGAGAACCACAGTCCAGAAGGAAGAACCAGATCTCTCAAACCTCTGATGTTACTGGCATTATGATTGGTATGTATCAGTGTGTTGAATTCCTCAGGAAAGCAGAAGCAAGAAAACTTAGTTCAAAGCCTGGAGAGACGGACCTTCAGGAGGCTAAAGGAGTTCAGAGAAAGATGGAAAAGTAATTAGTAGGGGCCGGTAAATATTTTTCATACAAGATACTGTTTGGGGTCTTACAGGTTATATTGTTTTGATTGCAATCCTTCAACTCTGCTGTTTTGTACAAACACAACCAAATACAAAATGTGCAAAGGAATAGATACAGCTATTGTATCTATTCATCTAAATGCTGTTTCTGAAATCAGACAGTGGGTCTGTCTATAGAACGTGAACTCCCATATTAGCATAGAAAAATTGGCACTATGTAGCCCATCAGAATAATGGCCGTGTTGTCTTCCAGTGAACACTGAGGTAAATGTTATCTGCTCAACTTCCTATTGATGTACATAGTATTTCTAATATTTACCACCATAAACAGTTTATGCTGAATAACAACAGAGCATATGAAATAAAGTAACTGAAAGGTAAGTTTCTGGAAGAGGAGTTTCCTAGACAACATGTATATCCATCTGTAGTTATGATCAAGTGCAATGTTGCCCTCCATAAAAATGATTCTAATTAAAATTCTGAACCACAGTGGATGAGCCTATATTTTCCCATAAATCTTACCATATGGAACATGATTAAAAAATTGTTTGGATTTTTGCCATTCTGAAAGAGAATAAAGAAAAGAAATGTACACAAATTTAGCATGAATAAGAAGTTCAGAATCCTTTCAAATTAATTGTTAATTATGTACTTGGTCCATTTTTCTCTTAGTCATCAGTTGTTGGCTATTTTCTTCTCAGTGTCTCCATGGTAGAGATTAGTATTTTGTTATATAAATTACAGTTTCTTTTCTTACCATGTGACTTGACTTGCTTAGGTTCAATGTCATTTTCAAGGTGTGGGGACATTGTGCTTTGAATATGAAATGTCCCTTACAGGGTCTCACATGTTAGAACACTTAGTCCCCAGTTGGTAGTGCTGTTTGGGAAGGCTGTGGAATGTTTAGGAAGTGGTGGATCACCAGAGGGAGCTGGTTACTTAAGGGGTGGAACCTGGAGGCTTCCTAACATTCTCTCTTGCTCTTCACTCTCTCTCTTCCTAAGTCTAGATTCATGAGTCCAGCTTGCTGCACTGCCCCTCCCTGTTCCTGCCCTCCTGTCTTCCCAGCTTACTACCATGTGTTTCCTGCTGGGATGTACTACTACATCCCTCCCCCCACCAACTGTGTGCCAAAACAAACCCTTTCTCCCTCAAGCTTCTTTTAAAGGAAGTAGTCGGAAGACTTCCTGTGTCCTGCCTGGCCTGCAGTTGAGACAAATCTCTCACCCACAGTCCTGTAGCCTTTTATAAAATAATCATACAGAGGCTTAACATTCTTTATAACTGCTCGGCCATTAGCTCAGGCTTATTACTGACTAATTCTTACACTTAAATTAGTCCATAATTCTTATCTATGTTTAGCCGCTTGGCTTGGTACCTTTTCTCAGTTCTGCCTTGACATCTTGTTTCTTCTGTATCTGGCTGGCAACTTCTGACTCAGCCCTTCCTCTCCCCAGAATTCTCCTCATGTGCTTACCCCGCCTACACTTCTTGCCTGGCTACTGGCCAATCAGCGTTTTATATATCAACCAATCAGAGCAACACATATTCACAGCATACAGAACAACATCCCACAGCAAAAGAGTGTCTTTAAACACAACAACAGAAAGAAAAATTGAGACGTAAAATTAGTACCAAGAAGTGGATTTGTTACTATGATAAACCTGACTATGTGGTTCTTAGTACTTTTGAACTGGTTTGGGGACAAATGTGAAAGATTTTGAAACTCTGGGTTAGGAAAGCCTGTGAATGCCGTACACAGAGTTTAATGGGCCATTTTGATGGAAGGGCAGAGGGAAATGAGGACAGTGGAGGCCTGGCCCCTTCAGGTTCAAAGTGGAAACAAAGACTGTTGAGGAGAGAGCTGGGAATGATTCAAATTACAGGAATCAACTATGCAAAGAAAATCAGTAATATTTTTCCTTTAAAAATTAACCTTTTTAATTGTTTGTAGTTTACTCTGCTGTGCATTGTGAGATATTAGTTCACAACACTACCTAGTTTGCCCAGTACCTAATGGTACAATATATTTTCTCTATGGATTTACAAGCTCACTGTTGTCTTACTCTGGATTCTGCTCTGTATTTGGTTTTGATTCTTAAATTCCTGTTCTGGACCATAGGTCATTGGTCTGTATACATATGCCATCCTATTTGGTCAATAATGTTATCTTTCTTCCTGTTTGGTTTTGTATGATTAGATGTTCTTATGCTTTTATTACCCCATTTGTTGACATTAAATCATATCCTTTTGCACTGACTGTTATAAATGAGGCATCAACAAGTTTATTGTGCACCCAATGTACTTTTTTCTCATCTGGCTTCTTTTCTGTCATTTTAAATACCATGCTTTAACAAATATTGGTTCCATTGCTGAATGATTTAATCATTATCACCTTTTTTTTTTTTTTTTTTTTTTGCCGCTGTCCTCACTCATCTCCTTCCACTTGACACAACCTGAAGAGTAGACGGAAATGAGGTACACAGAGAACAAATGTGGAGTGTAAAATGAATACATTGTCATTATTCTTAAATACATCTTGCATCCTAAACTAAAAAAGAGAGGAAGTGAGAACACCATGGGATTAAGGTATATGAACATTAATGAACAACTTTGATTATAATTTCTGTCAAGAAGCAAGAACTATGTATAGATAAGTAGGAGATTCGCAGAGGCGTCTGTTGTCAGAGAATGGAGCAGCTGATTTTGCTTCACTGTTTCTGATGTCAGAGGTGAGGAACATCTGATTGACCTTAAGGACCAGGTTATGACTATGGAAGTGAATTCCAAGAGTTGAGAAGATCTTTGGATACAAAGAGGTCAAGTGACAGAGGACATAGTGAAGAAGTCACTGAACTGAAGAGATTGCATTCTCCAGGGATGTAGCAAGAACCGGGTGAGGAAGATATGTTCCTGACAACATACCTAAGTGCTCGAGTTGGAGATTGCTGGAGTGTGTGCACCTCATGAGTCCAGGCTTTCACTTAAAGATAGGGGAATAATTATCTGAAGTCATCGTAGGAAAAAAAGTCTCCTTCTGTCTTGGTCAGTTTAGACTTTTGTAATAAAGTGTTAGGCTTGCTGGTTGAAAAGACTTATTTCTGCCAGTGTTAGATCTGGGTTATTCAAAACCAAGATGTCAGCACACTCCATATCTGTTTACAAATGTCCACCTTCTCACTGTGTCCTCACATTTCTGGTTAGTTGGTTAGCTATCAGGAGGGTAGGATGACATTATGTATTGACTCCATCCTCATAATCTACTTCTTGAGATACTAAGGTCTAGAACACCAGGATTCTGATTAGTGGTCAAGGGAATGGAACCTGAGTCTTATCTTTCACCTTGAGTGGAGACATAACATTCTTAACTGTTGTCAATCAATGACTATCTAAATATGGTTTTAGGAGCCCTGGATCTTACAAGATTATTGTACAAGGCTGTCTCATAAACAACAAAGTCATACTATTGCCCCTCCCGTTAGAGTCAACTGTAGTGAGCCTGCCAGTTACCTGGAAAATACGGCTTTCAAAAAGCTCTCTGTTCCAAAAATAGAGCCTGCCTAAAGTGTAAAGTGGTGCAATGGTCTCTTTGGCCAGCCCACTATTACCCTTTGAATGCTCCCTTTTGCTCTATGCAGCATCTGAAGAACACTCTGTATGCCTCCTGTGAATTCCCTATATGGAGATCCCAAGGACCAGGAAGTTGTGGGGATTCCAGGGTGAGAGGTTCCAGTGACAACCCTGTAGCCAGCAGAGAGAGTATTAATCCTCCTTTCTGTTTATTTTTTGTTAAATAAGGGCTTCACTCTCATGGCTTTGTTTCCTTTCAAAGGCTCCACTCCCTGATATTATCACTGTGGGGTCTAGAATGTCAGCGCATGAATTTGGGGATGATGACGTAAACATTCAGTACACACCTGTCTGCTCTAGCTGCCTGGAGTGCTAAGAGGGCAGCTTTAAGGAAGAAGGTGGCTGGGGAGGGGAGTCTTCCTGGGACATGCAAACTTTCCATTTCAAGGAGGAAGATGAAAGGACCGCACCACGTCAGGAAGAGTCCAAAGATGAAAAGCTTTTGTTTTGTTTGTGGTGAAGAGGGAACTCAGATGGCTTAGTTAGGGAGGAAAATTAATGCAGTTAAAAGAGACCAAGAGCACCATTGGCAACGAGCACTTGTGTCTGGGAGAAGCAGGTCCAGGACAGACTACAGTTGTAGATGTTAATGACAGCAGATGGAACTGTCCTTAGGGGTTGTCATCATTTGTGTTAATATTACTTATTATATGCAATTTGAGAGTTGGTTTCTATGATTTTCCTGAATTTTTAATTTTTCTTTTTTCCCCAAGAATTTCATACACGAATAAAGTATCTTCATCACTCCTACTCCACTCCTTCTCCCCGACTTCACCGGTGTCTCCCACTCCTTTCCCAACTCATGGACTCTTCTTTAATTACTATTGTTAAATACACACTTGTGTATGCAACCTGCTGAGCCCATTTGAGATTGCTTAGGTGTGCGTGTGTCCAGGGATAATTTTATTGTTTTAAGTCAGTTGAACTCATTGTTCCAAATAATAATATAATTAATCTACATGGGAGGTAAATTAGTAGATTGTGTTCTTTTTACTTATTTTATTTATTTACTTATTTTAACACACACACTGTCTCTGTCCCTTTATCTCTGTTTTTCTGTCTCTCTGACTCTGTGTGTGTGTGTGTGTGTGTGTGTGTACAGGTAACCTCAGGGTACAGAGAAGAGGAGGCTGAATTTCTGGAACTAGAGTTACAAGCAGTTGTGAGGCACCCAGTGTGAGTGCTGGGAATTGAACCCGGGTCTTCTGAAAGAGCAGTATGTGTTCTTAAATGCTGAGCCATCTCCTTCATACCTCTGTTTTGTTAGTAGTTCTTTTTCAAACTCTTGGTTGAATTTTATCTATTTGTATGTCTTTAAATAATATTTTTTCTTTTGAAAACTTCATTTATACAATGTGTATTGCTCAAATCCATCTACCCTTCCCTCCCTCCAACTCAGCATATACCCCTCCCCACTGCCCTCCCAACTTCATGTTCTCTTTTTGTTATTATAAATAATCCTCTGTATTGGTCAGGGTTCTCTAGATAAAAGAGAACTGATAGAATGAATATATATACACATATATGATTTATATATCAATAATATTATTAATAGTATATACTATATCATACACTAACATATTTATCATATAATGATATAATATTATATAATACATAATAAATGCCATATATGAGAAGGGGCATATATATATATATATATATATATATATATATATATATATATATGTATACACACACACACACACACATATAAAAGAGATTTATTAAGAATGGCTTACAGGTTGTGGTTCAACTAGTCCAACAAATAGTTGTCTACCAATGGAAGGTTCAAGAATCCAGTAGCTGTGGAGTCCACAAGGTTGGATGTCAAAGCTGGTCTTCAGTTTATGTCTGAATCCCAGAGAACTAAGTTCTAATGCCAGTGAAGGAATGGACTTTCCAGAGACAGCAAGCAGGCAAAGAGAGCAAGCTTCCTTCTTTCATGTCCTTTACATAGGCTGCCAGTACAAGGTGTGGCCCACATCAAAGGTGGATCTTCCCACCTCAAATATCTGGATTAAATGTGTTTCTTCTCACTTTGAAACCTCTGGATTAAAAGTGAGTCATCCCACTTCAAATGATTTAATTAAAAGAAAAAAGTCCCTCACAAGAGTACCCAGCCACTTGGTTTTAGTTAATTCCAGATGTAGCCATCCGACCCTCTGTTTTTCATTGGTATGTGGCCATCCACTGCAGCACAAGGAGCCCATGACAGTGGCCCTTCCCTCTATAGAGAATGGCTTTCCTTCCCACAGCACCCATCAACTGTCAATAGCTTCTCCTATAGAGGTGAGGCCTCAGGGACTCCCTCATCCATGCTAGATTTTTTTTCCACTGGCTTGATAGTGTTCCTATGAAATTATTGAAATGTTTTTCTGTCGTCTTTATGACATCTATCACCAGAAAGAGAATGGCAAAAATAAGTGTATTTCCCACAGTAGATGGCTTGTTTTTTGCTCTGACAATGATATGGCCTATTCATATTCACTGTACAAAAATCCACAATGTGTAGGAGAATTGGAGAGGTGCACAGAATGACAATTCTGAGGTATAACATTGGGGCTATTTACATAGTAGCATCCTAAACAAAAAACTAGGAGTTGAGTTAGGGTTAAAAACAATAAAAATGTATGAGACTGAGGCAGGGGTGTTGCTGGGAGTTTGAGAGCATCCTGGGCTACATAGTGAGTCTCAGGCCATTCAGGGCTACATAGCAAGATGCTGTCTTGAAAAAATAAAAAAGAAAGAGACAACCAACAGAAAAGGAGGTCAAATACATAGTTCAAGTTGATACAGTGCCTCCAGCAGCAAGTGAATAGAAAGGAAATGTAACACTTCTCTTGTCATCAGGAACAGAGCCCCTGCCCCCTTCAGCTCATGGAAGTGAGGGAACTCAGTGCACTTTTGTGTCTATGATGTCTGGCAGCAAACAGTTTTTTATTATGTCTTTATGCCTTTAATAAAGACAGCAAGGACTGGAGAGACGGCTCAGAGGTTAAGAGCACCGACTGCTCTTCCAGAGGTCCTGAGTTCAATTCCCAGAAACCACATGGTGGCTCCCAACCACTTGTAATGAGAGCTGGTGCCCTCTTCTGGCCTGCAGGGATACATAATAAATAAATTAATTAAAAAATAAAATAAAATAAAGACAGCAGTGTTTTGAGGAAAGAAGCAGGGCAAGGTGATCCTGCAAAATGTGTCCATAAAAATGTCCTTCGAGTTTTGGCACTGGAGGAGATGGGAATGGAGGGGAGGGGCTGGGGGGAAGATGGGGACGGGGGCGGGAGGGGGGAGGACAGGGGAACCCATGGCTGATATGTAAAATTAAAACACAAATATAATAAAAAAAATTTTTTAAATGTCCTTTCATTTCTTTGTGAAAATGTTGTGTTGAGGCAAGAAAAACTGCACAATTATCAAAGACAAACAAAATGAGAAAATAATTGTGAAAAGTCAAATAATTATTTATAAATTTATGTGTGCGAACATATATATATATATGTGTGAATGTAGGTGCACATATATGGGTGGGTATGTGTGTGTGTGTGTGTGTGTGTGTGTGTGTGTGTGTGTGTGTGTGTGTGTGTGTGTGTGTGTGTGTGTGTGTGTGTGTGTGTGTGTGTGTGTGTGTGTGTGTGTGTAGGGGTACAGAAGGAGGCACCAAGAGTCATCTCTCACTCTCCACCTACTTTTTTCCAGGAACAATCTTTCTGCAAACTTGGAGCTCACACCTTCTAGACTAGGCAGGAAGCCAGCACATCCCAAAAGATCGTTCTGTGTCTGACGCTCTGGAAACTGAGGTTACAGGCGTTTCCAGATACACTCTGGTTGTATGTAGGTGCTGGAATATGGACTCTGGTTTTCATGATTGTGGAACAAACACACTTTACCACTGAACCATCTCTCCAGACCTAATATGCAATAATTTAATTTGTTAAACCTTATATAAATGTTTGGTGCCATTTTTGTATTGTTAATAATGAGGGCCATTAAAATTAATAGCCATTATCAGAGCCAATGTAGTGAAGCAGAGAACTCACTGATATCATGAAACCATGTCAAAGCTGAAGATGGCCAAAGCCTGTTCTTTCAAAGAGCCTTTGCATTCCTGACAAATCCTTCTTTTAAAGAAACAGATGATCCAGGGCTTGGAAACCTCTCTTTGTAGTGAGAGATTTAAAAAAAATAAAATTGTAATTATATTTATTGAAACAGGCTTTGGCTTTTGTTACTTAATGACAGGCCCGTGTCTTCAGCCTTAGCACAATTGTGTCTGCATTCATTATTGAAACTGGGAAAGATACATTAGATTGTTGGTAGGGAGGATATGTTGTTCTGGGGTTATATCTGGAAAAAGATCATCCCAAAACTATGTGTGCTAAAACTAAATGATGTGTGTGATTTCCTTTGTGGTCACAGTAATTGTAATAGTTGAAGAATGTGCTAATTATCATAATGAACCTGGCTCTAATTATCACTGAAAAGATACAGCCGTGCACAAATAGTGTTTGTTTCACCTCATAATGGCATGCAAATGCTGAGGGTCTCTTGTTCTGTACCCATGCTCCTATTAGAGTCCAACACTAACATTAGAATTGGCCTTCCAGGCAAAACCTTACTATCCAAATTCTCAAATGTTGTAAGATTTACTGAATTGCTCTTAAAAATCAAAATTATGGATTTTATGAAACATGCCTATTATTAGAAAGTCTAGGAATTATTTGGGTGTGACATTTTGGTCAGGTTAGTCAGTTATGTTCAATGGCAGTGCACATTGAGACAGAGTTCAGGGGAGAAAAAAACATTTATTAGGCATTAAAAATTGCAAATAGACTTTATGGAGATAGAAGCCAAGTAATATGCAAATCTATACTGTTTGACTGACAGAAAGTTCTGGAACAAGTATAGACACCCAATGTATCCTGCATTAGGCCAGGTGCAGGTGGCTCTGGGAAGAACATACCCTCAGGAGAAAATGGCTGTTAGAAAATGAGGCAGAGACCAAGGTACCAAGAGCTGGAGATTGTGCACTGAGCACATCCCTCCAGCAAGTGCTTCTTAAAAGAGAGATGGAGACTGTGCTGAGTACCTGCCTGATGGCAAGCTGGAATAGACCAAAGGGCACAATGAATGTGTGTGTTACCTCTACTTCCGATGTAAAATCCCTCTCCCTTCTGTATTTATGTCATGATCGTGGGTAGAGGGATAATGCTAACAAGTTGATTAGCGATGAACAGAGGGATAAGAAGGAATCATGAATCCAGGCTTGCAGTTGTATGGACAACTTCAAAGCCTTCATTAACAAGTAGATATGTGTTCTAATATGGAACAAGAGTATGGATATGAATTTGTTCTGAAAAATATAACCAAAATTATATTAGAGTTTAAGATAGCTTTCCAAGCACGGAGTCTAGATATAATTCTATGTATATTGGTTTTCTTTATACTAAGAAAAGTTTGCAAAAAAAAATTGTCAAAAGAAGAATGTAATATAAAACTAAAAAAGATTTTAGCTGCAGTGACTTAATATGTAGACAAAGTGCTGAGCAAAATAAAAGTTAATAATGAGAGTTTTCTTCCTGTGACAAAGAAAATAAGCAATGATAAAATTAAGCCTCTAGTCTATGGCAGATAACAAGCTTAGCATTCTCTGAATCACTACAGCTTACCCTGACTTCATCAGCCCAGGCACTCTCTGTCACTGTAACACCACAGCTTGAAGTCCCTTGGAAAGCACTTGTATCTATGAAGGCCACCCTTGAATTTGGAGTGGCCTGATTGATGTGGAGTCATGAGCGTAGGACTCTTCCTTAGACCTGGTCCTCCATACTCCAAGGAAGAAATGGGGACAAGAACACTGGAGTTTCCACCCTTACACAGTTCAGATCACCCTTCTTAGTAGAGGGCTTGGCTTTCTTGAAATAACAGTGTTCTTTGGGGTACTGGGAATTAAATACTTCATGTATTCAAATCTTATACACATCTACCATCTCATGGGTAAAAACAAAAATCAATATATTCAGTAGTCAATGGGTTTTCCTCCCATTGCCTAAGTGCAGTCAAATCTCAAAGGATTGTATCTGTGTAGAGAGCCCCTTGAAGTGATTGCACAGTGCTTCTCCTGCCCAGCATCTTTTCCCCTTGTCTCTGGTCACTGAGCATACTCTTCTTCATTTGTGATAACCAGTCTGCAAGTCTTATGTGGAGATGAACATTTCCACAAGAATTTATCTATGGGTAGAAGTAACTGGCCACTGGTGAATGAAGAACAGAGGAATAGTGTAATGGGTAGCCATCCCAGCATTGGCCTGGAAGTTCCAACCCCCACTGAGGCTTCGGTAATGGTCACGCCCACAAGGCGGGGCAGAGGAGGAAGCGGAAGACGAAGGATCGGGAAGAGCTCTGTCTCTTGGTTCCCGGACTCTGGACGCTGGAGGTAGACTGAGCAGAGTTCTCCAGAGAATACCGCCGGACTGCGCTATACCCTTGCCAGACCCTGTAACCTACCCCTTCATTTGTAAGTTACCCCACAAAATAAACCTCCCTTTTAACTACGTGGAGTGGCCTTAATAATTTAACCAATATCTGGCGCTCACGTGGGGCAAATTCCAAAGGCCTAGGCGGCTCCCTCCCTCAGCCTCCTCCCCGGCTGGCGGGTACCTAAAACCGCCTGCAAAGTTCCATTTAACCAGGGGACACCTACACAGTTCCATTCCTGAAAAAGGGAGCAGCTAGCCCAGTCTCAGTTCCCTAGCTTATCCCCCAGACCAGCGAAAACCACTGTGAGTGAGATCTTCCCACTCCTCCGAGTGCCGTTTCCCCGCCATCTTGGCTCCTGCCTTCAGCTGCCGCCAGCCAAGGTTGCCAGCAGGCCCTGCTTTGGAGCTATACCAATGCCTCCTGCTGGCTGAAAAGTGCTATTGCACCCCCCAAAACCACGGAAAGGTAAGCTTCTTTCAAGTAAAAGTACTTGATAATTTTACACCTTAAAACTGACTAACAAATTTTGAGTAATTCTTGTAATATGGCTGACAACATTACCTCACAAGAATTTAATAACCTTTTTGCCTGTATGCTGAATGACATTTTCCTGGAAATATACGACCTCCCTAAGACATATCTGGCCTGTACCATTTTGACATTCATTGTAATAATTCACACAGTGTTCAAACACTGGTTTAATAATAAGAACAAAGATGAGTCATTATTGGGACTGATACAGGCTTTAAAAGTTAGCAATGAAAGCTTACAGAAAAAGATTCTGTCTATGGAATCTGCTGACCAGGACTTACATAAAAAGATTCTCTTTCTGGAATCTGCTAACCAGGAATTACAGGTTTTAAAAGATAGCAATGAAGGCTTACAGAAAAAGATTCTCTTTCTGGAATCTGCTAACCAGGATTTACAGGCTTTAAAAGTTAGCAATGAAGGCTTACAGAAAAAGATTCTGTCTATGGAATCTGCTGACCAGGACTTACATAAAAAGATTCTCTTTCTGGAATCTGCTAACCAGGAATTACAGGTTTTAAAAGATAGCAATGAAGGCTTACAGAAAAAGATTCTTTCTCTGGAATCTGCTGGCCAGGACTTACATAAAAAGATTCTGTCTCTGGAATCTGCTAACCAGAATTTACAAAACAAGCTTGTACCCAAAATTGCTTTTATTGATAATAAATATGAATATTTAATGGATAGAACACTAACTCTCCAGAGTGAAGTTGTAGCTACTCAGACAATATATAAGGAAGAAAAATTATCATTACTTGATAAGATAAGGTCCATGGAATCATGTGTTTCAGAAGAACATAAAAACTTCCATGATTCCATGAAAAATCTGGAATCCCTTACAAGAGAAGAGGTTTACTCCCTGGAACAGACCCTAGGTGCTCGTTTACAAGCCCTGGAGGAAACTCTAAATAAACATGACAAGGGACCTAATAAGCAGAAGGGCAAGACCATACAGGTTGTAACATCTCCAAATGGCTCTCATACAATGGCTTATCCTGTTATCATCCATGAGAAGCCAGCAGATGACACACACCCCGAGCCATATACGACATATACATTACAACCAATTTCAACAAGGGACTTTAAAAATATAAAGGAAGCAGTAGTTACATATGGGATACACTCCACATACGTAAAACAGATGTTAAATTCGTGGTCTACCTCACATAGAATCATTCCAGATGACTGGCATCAGTTAATTTCAGCTGTTCTAGAATATAGCCAGCAGTTACAGTGGAAAAGCTGGTTGAGAGAAGAGGCAAGAAATTTAGAACAACAAGGTAAACTCAGAGGTTTTGAGATCTCCCAAGATCAAATACTTGGTGAGGGATGTTTCGCTGACAGGAATGTACAAGCCATTTATGATGAGCATACAATATCCCTATGCCGTACAGCAGCTCTAAATGCTTGGGAAAAATTCCAGAACCTGGAAAAGCAACTGAGGTATACACAAAGATATTTCAGGGACCACATGAACCCTTCACTGATTTTTTACAAAGGCTGAACACAGCTATAACAAAAGCTGTATCAGATAAAGAATTAAGAAAAGTATTAACTGAGTCCTTGGCATTCGACAATGCTAATGCAGAATGCAAAAGAATACTTACACCATTAAAGATCAGATCAGCTCCTTTGGAAGAATGGATTCAGTATACTAATAGTGTTGAATCTCTTAACTACAGTAATGAGGCTTGGATAGGAGAGACAAATCCCAGAGGTGTAAGAAGGCCCCGTGGTACCAAATGTTTTAAATGTGGTACACCAGGTCATATAAGTAAAAACTGTACATGGGGTAATCCTAGAAGTAATACTCCTTCTAGGAATAGCCTAAACAGAAGACCCCAACCACCTCCTGGATTATGTAGAAGATGTGGCAAAGGCCGACATTGGACCAGTGAGTGCAGATCAAAAATAGATATACGAGGCAACCCTTTAGTAGCGGGAAACGCCTCAGGGGGCCTCTTGCAGGCCCCCAAATCAAATGTGGTAAGAACATTCCCAGCCACTGTGGAAGACATTCCTCTCCAGGACAACTGAATAAACCAATGTCTAATGTAAAAACTGATACTGCAATGGATGATAAAACAGCTCTGATAGATGAATCACAGTTTACAAAGAACACAATAAAACAAATATTTTGGCAGACTTCCATAAATGAACAAAGGCCAAAGCTTAGAATTCGAATTAATGGCTTGGTTCTGGAGGGCCTGGTAGACACAGGTGCGGATGTGACTGTAATTACACCAAAATCATGGCATCCAAATTGGCCTCTTCAAGAGGTAGATGTCCAACTTTTAGGAATTGGCACCCTATCTCAGATAAAACAGAGTTCGAGATGGGTTGAATGCATAGGGCCAGAAGGACAGAGAGGAAGGCTGAAGCCATATGTAGCAAATGTAGCAGTAAATCTATGGGGCCGAGATCTGTTACAACAGTGGAATACCCAGATTAAAATTCCTACACTCTCAGAAAAGGAATACAGGCCAATGCATGTTTCTAGGAATAATCTCATAAAATGCTATAAAAAACAGTCACCAACCATTCAGGCTGTACACAAACAGAGCACAACTGCTGTTGAACTCTCAGAAGTACCAACTGCCTTACCTTTAAAATGGCTAACTAATAAACCTGTCTGGGTTGGACAGTGGCCTTTGACAAAAGAGAAGCTACAAGCTTTAGAACAGCTGGTTCAAGAGCAGTTAAATGCTCAACACATTGAAGAATCTACCAGCCCTTGGAATTCTCCTGTATTTGTTATTAAAAAAAAAGTCTGGTAATTGGAGAATGCTGACAGATCTGAGAGCTATTAATAAAGTAATTCAGCCAATGGGCTCCCTACAGACTGGGATGCCCTTGCCCTCTCTGCTACCCAAAGAATGGCCTATAATAGTTATTGACTTAAAAGACTGTTTCTTTACCATACCCTTACAAGAAAATGATAGAGAAAAATTTGCCTTCACAGTTCCTAATTATAACAATTCTCAGCCAGTCAAGAGATATCAATGGAAGGTCCTCCCACAGGGAATGTTAAACAGCCCTACCTTATGCCAATACTTTGTGCAAAAACCATTGGAGTTAATTCGTGTAAAGTTTCCACAATCCATAATTTATCACTATATGGATGATATCCTATTAGCAGATCCAAAGTTAGACACATTAGAAAGCATGTTTGAAGAAGTAAAAAAAGTTTTGCCTCGCTGGGGACTGCAAATTGCTCCTGAAAAAATACAAAGAGGAGATTCTATTAATTACTTAGGATATAAGATAGAGTTACAAAAAATTAGACCCCAAAAGGTACAACTGAGGAGAGATCGATTAAAGACTCTTAATGATTTTCAAAAGTTGTTAGGAAGCATTTCCAACTTATTGGGTATCATGGGAATACCCAAAGATGGACTACAAAATTTGGCTAATACTCTAGAAGGGGACAAAGAATTAAATAGCCCAAGAGAATTATCAGCCGAAGCTGAGAAGGAATTGGCTCTAGTAGAAAAGACAATTCGAGAAGCACATGTGGATCGTGTGGATCCAGAACTTAAATGTATTCTTGTCATATTCCCCTCCAGACATTCCCCCACAGGTATTTTGATGCAGAGGGAAGATATTATATTGGAATGGATATTCCTACCACGTAAACCAAATAAGAAATTAAAGACTTATATAGAAAAGATCTCTGATTTGATTCAAAAAGGTAAATTAAGACTTCGTCAGTTGACAGGAATGGACCCAGCAGAAATTGTAGTACCTTTAACTAATGAGGAAATTTCGTCACTATGGAAAGATAATGAATACTGGCAGAGAGCCTGCAGTAACTTTTTGGGAGAGATTAACAACCATTATCCCAAAAGCAAGAGAATAGAATTCATAAAGAAGACTGAATGGGTCCTTCCTCACATTGTACGACACAAGCCAATTTCTGGAGTCCTCACATTCTATACAGATGCAAATAAATCAGGGAAAGCAGGATACAAATCAGGAGACTTAAGTAAAGTAGTACAAAGTCCATACAGCTCTGTACAAAAGGCAGAACTGTATGCCGTTCTTATGGTACTGATGGACTTCACAGAACCCCTCAATATAGTCACTGACTCTCAATATGCAGAGAGAGTTGTTTTACACATTGAAACTGCTGAATTTATTCCTGATAATACAGAATTAACTTCATTATTCATACAATTGCAGGAAATCATCAGAAAAAGGGAACATCCTATATATATAACACATATCAGATCCCATACAGGTCTGCCAGGACCTCTAGCACAAGGTAATGATGAGATTGATCAGTTACTAATAGGTAATGTGCTAGAAGCCTCAGAATTTCATAAGAAACACCATGTAAATAGCAAAGGTTTGAAGAAGGATTTCTCCATTACTTGGCAACAAGCTAAGGATATTGTGAAAAAATGTCCTACTTGTTCCTTCTATAACCAAACTCCATTACCTGCAGGAAGCAATCCAAAGGGTATACAAAGAAATGAAATTTGGCAGATGGATGTGTTTCATTTTGCAGAATTTGGAAGATTAAAGTATGTACACCATACCATTGACACCTATTCAGGATTTCAGTGGGCAACTCCTATGAGTTCTGAAAAGGCTGATTCTGTGATTACACACCTATTAGAAGTTATGGCCATCATGGGAATACCTGTACAAATTAAGACAGACAATGCCCCAGCATATGTCTCCAATAAAATGAGACAGTTCTTTGCTTATTACAATATAAAGCATGTTACAGGTATACCACACAATCCCACAGGCCAAGCAGTCATAGAAAGATCCAATCGAACTTTAAAGGATATGCTAAATAAACAGCAACAGGTAACAATGACTCCTAGAAATAGATTGCATAGTGCTTTATTAACCTTGAATTTTCTCAGTGCTGATGAGAAAGGAACAACAGCTGCGGAGAGACATTGGACGACAGACAAAACTCCTGAGCTAAACCAACCCATTTATTTCAAAGATGTGTTGACCTCAGAATGGAAACCTGGATATGTCCTACGTTGGGGAAGGGGTTTTGCTTTTGTTTCCACAGGAGAAGAAAAGCTATGGATACCAACAAAATTAATAAAAATTCGATTCGAACAGGAGAAACCCCTTGATGAGGAGAAGTAAAAGATCATCCACCAATGTGACATCTCTTCAGGTTGTAAGAAAAATTTAACAATCAAAGGTTGGGGTAGGGTTCTGTTTTTGTCTTTCCAGGATAATGGAAATACCCATCTTCCAGAAATCATAAGGCCTTGGATATCCAGATGTTTACAGCAGAAAGAAAGAATCTATTGGTACCAATCTACACAGGGTAAGATATCACTGTCTAACATCTATATCTCTATCAATCTAGAATAGTTGTGGTTCCAATTTAATTATAAACCAAGCTGGCTTTGGAGATGGAACTGGCTCACTCCTTCTCTAAACCCAAGCATATTGATAAAAGAAAAGGTTGAGAGATTCTTCAGTCCCATATCAGAAGAGCCCTCTGGTGTGAGACAGAAGGAAACCAATTATAAGGGACCATTATCTTCAAGATTCTAATTCTCTCCATGCTTACTCTTGATTTCTTGGAATCCTTTCTTACATGTCATGACATCTTTAAATCCAAACCTTCCATTCTGATAAAAAAATAAGTTTTTTCCAATAGCAATCTCTGAAGTCTCCAGAAGGAAGATGGGGCCCCAACAACAACAACTCTACCCAATCCAGAATGATGCCATGGTAATCATCATCATATTACACTTCTTGCCAAAATTTCAGACAATCTTACCCATTACTCTGAGAGTTGCTGCAGAATCTACAGTTAGTCTAACTGAGATTTAACTATCTGAGCTTTCTCACAATACCCAACAGAGATACCATCGCTTCCTAAACAGCAGGAAGCAATTCTAAGAAAACGACGCCCCTTCTCCCTAAGGTTTCATATTTCTCAGGGTTATGGATAATGGTTCTAGGGTTGGGGGTGGAAGAAACTGTTAAACTCAGTACTCTCCTTAAGGAAAGAAAATATGTCTCAAAAAAAAAAAGGGAAAAGAAGAAATGGAATGGATAGGTATAAGATATTATGGTAGACTGTCATATACATTAGTAAACAAATTTAGTAATATACCAGCCTTTGCACTGTTATGAATTCTTATATGTTGATATAAATATAAACTTTTTACATTCCTATTTAAGATAATTTGTATATTGATACAAATACAGAACGATGTTTGTTATATTGTACATATATTTTTACTCTTATGTGAAATATTTGTATATTGATACAAATGTGAATTTATATCTGTCATACTGTATGTATGTTCTACTTCTGTTTAAGATATTCTGTATACTGATATATATTTAGGATTATTATCATATTGCATATTGCACTATACATTCCTACCTCTGTTAAAGATATTTTGTGTATTGTCATAATTTAAAGTCATTGTCCTTTTACTGTGCATTTGCTTACAGACTGTTTGACTTATTTATAGGAAGCTTAGTCCTTAGGTTGTTTAGGTAGACAAGACTTACATAGTTATTGTCACCTATGCTTGTCATCTCTATAATTATGTTAGTTAGGTCATCCAGATTAATAAATATATAGGTCAGATGGACAGGTAATCTTCAAACACTTCATGGACCTAGAGAACATGGCATTTAAATAACTTAGAATTCTGTTGACGTGAGACACAATTGCTCCTGGCAGCACCAATTTGTTCCCGAGAGAATGTTGGGCTTCTAAGACATTTCCATTTGGAAGTTTGTCTTCTTGGCACAAAATGGCCTACTGGGCAAAGAACTGCCCTTGCCTCAACTGCTGACAGTACAAATGCTGTCCTTTCTGGACAAGCGGGACACAAGGAAAGCGACCACTATACTTTGCCAAGACAGGGTAAGATGGTCTTTCAGAATTCCTGCTTCTGAAAATGGTCTGTCAGATACTCTAGGCCTGTAGCCAATTTGAATGCACCAATGATGCTGAGAAACATTAGGTGACTGTCCAGGCTGCTAGCTGTCTCTGTCTACTCTTGCAAGACTCCCGAAAGTTGCTTGCATCCTTCTCCCATTTCTCAGGTATTATTATATTCCTTCTCAGGTCTTTGATGAGGTTGGAGATTAGCAGTTATAGTTACAACTTAGTATATATACATATATAATATCTTAGATAGGATATATTAAGTATTAGACTCAGGTTCTTTAGGATAGGACAGCTTTTGGAATGATCTTTGTAACACGCCACCTACCCATGCCCTAGACTTCCCTGGATTTTACTATGTGTTTTTTGCTTGATATTGTTTGTACTTATTGTAATTCCAACTTATCTAGGTCATTATCCCTCATTACTCCTAGACAATATTTGATAAGCATCTCTTTGTATATAGTCTTGTATTAGGTTAGAGCTTTCTTATTTAGACAAAAGGGGGAGATGTAGTGGGTAGCCATCCCAGCATTGGCCTGGAAGTTCCAACCCCCACTGAGGCTTCGGTAATGATCACGCCCACAAGGCGGGGCAGAGGAGGAAGCGGAAGACGAAGGATCGGGAAGAGCTCTGTCTCTTGGTTCCCGGACTCTGGACGCTGGAGGTAGACCGAGCAGAGTTCTCCAGAGAACACCGCCGGACTGTGCTATACCCTTGCCAGACCCTGTAACCTACCCCTTCATTTGTAAGTTACCCCACAAAATAAACCTCCCTTTTAACTACGTGGAGTGGCCTTAATAATTTAACCAATAGAATAGTATTACCACACAGCTCTTCCAAGCCTTGAAAATACAGAAACTGATGAGGAGCCAAACATAATCCTCATTTTTTTACTGGGATACCATGAGAGAATCCTCTGTACAGTGAGCCTATGGAAAGACAGCAAGCATGAAAGACATGAGCCCCTAGACTGAGCTGTTCTTGGAGACAAATTCTCCTTCTGGTTCTATTTGATATGCTTTGAACTGTATTTCTTTCTTATGTCACTGATAACAAAATGGACTCTGACTACTGGACACTTTACATGGAACTGACATGAAGCATGGGGAGAAGTATTGTCTAATACCCTAAGTACCTATTATATGTGCTAGGCATGAGAAACTAGACACTATCAATTATGTATTTCTTAAAATATATTTTATTTATCTTTTGAGAATTTCATACATATGTATAATGTATTTTGATCATATCTACCCTAACTTACCCCCCATTCACCCCAGACGCACCCAACACAGACCCCTCATAACTTCCTCTCTCTGTCTCTGTCTCTCTGTCTCTATCTCTCTGTCTCTCTCTGTTTCTCTCTCATAGCACACTGAATCCAGTTAGTGCTGCTTCCTATAATGTTGACTGATCTTGGTTTGATCTTACTGAGATCTTATGTAAGTAGCCACACGGCAGTCAGTTCATGAGCGCAATGTCCATGTCATGTCAAGAAGATAGTACTTCATATATGGATACAGATATACATATATATGTTATGAAGACTAAAGAGATGGAGACTAAAATAGGTTAACAGAGTCAACTAATACATTGTTATAAGCTTTTTATCCACATCATATCCATTGTACCATGTTGCCTACTTCCATATATGTAGAAAGAAAGAGGGGTAGACCAGCTTTAAAGACAGTATCAGGAGAATTTAAGCAATAGCAAAAGCTGTTGCTCACCAAGATTAAAGCAGATTAAATGGATGGAGTCAGAAAGGGGAATGAAAAAGGAACCCCAAAAGTTCTGTAGAACTGGCTTGTGTCTTGATCTCTGTCCAGACACCAGGGATCATTCATCCATGGCCATCTTCTAGCACCATTTCTATCTAGTTAGGGTTTCTATTGGTGTGATGAAACACCATGACCAAAGGCTGCCTGAGGAGAAAAGAGTTTATTATGTTTATACTTTCACATCACAGTCCATCATGGAAAGAAATCAGAACAGAAACTCAAGCAGGAATCTCAAGGCAGAAATTGATGATGAGACCATGGAGGAGTGTTCCTTTCTGGTTTGCTCTCTATGGCTTGCTTAGCCTACTTTCTTATAACACCCAAGACCATTAGCCCAGGGATGCCACCACTCACAGTGGGCTTGGTCCTCCCAATCAATCACTAATAAAGAAGATGCTCTACAGTCTCACCTGAAGCTGGTCTTATAGGTTCATTTTCTCAGCAGGGGTTCCCTCCTCTTAGATGACTCTAGTTTGTGTTGAGTTTGCATAGCTAACATAGTAGTTATGTTCATTCTTACTCACCTAATACTACTCTACTATCTCTTCTAAGGAATGCTGTGAACTCTGCTAGTTCAGGTTATACAAATGGTTTCGAGTCATCTATATTTTAGTTCCATTCTGCTCCCCTGTTGATGAGCCAGGCCTCTCCATTTTCTTGTCTATAGGAAGGGGACCAACTAGAGCTGCAGTAATTGACACATAGAAAAAATTCAAAAGTATACTGGCTTTCTTTATCACCTTCCTCACAGCTTTCTAAGGCAAAAGTAACTTTAAGAAGATTTATTGCAGGGCAGAAGACATGGCTCAGATATTAAGAGTCTTTGCTGACCTTGCAGAGGACACAAGTTTGATTCCCAGCCTGTATCAGGCAGCTCATGACTGCCTGTAACTCCATCTCCAGAAGATCCAAAGTCCTCTTCCGGTTTCTGTGTGGACAGACACACACACACACACACACACACACACACACACACTTTTTTAGTTATTGGAAGCATTACTTTAGAAATAATTATTTACTCTATGACATCATGTTAATCTATTGGCATCCTATGTTCCTAATGAAAGGTTTCCATTCCATTTATCAGTTATATT
The DNA here is from genome assembly GCF_903995425.1 of Onychomys torridus. Lineage (NCBI taxonomy): Eukaryota > Metazoa > Chordata > Mammalia > Rodentia > Cricetidae > Onychomys > Onychomys torridus. Next base: position 63,110,001 of record NC_050465.1, read on the forward strand.
TACTTGGAATGAAGACTTGAGCAGCCTTCTCCATAGACTGTGCTCTAGACTTGTATGACAACCCATCCTGGCTGAACTGATCTGATTTTGGATAGCAACTAGAAAGTGCCTTCATTTATAAAAACTGAAGCAAAGTACACTGGAGTATTCCTAAAAATACATGCTTTTTTCTTTTATTAAGAATGGTATAGCACAAGGCAGCTAGGATAAATGGAAAGAGTGTTCCCTCTAATTTAAACTGTAGATGTAGCCATGTAGAGAATACAGATGACAATTTTAGCTTTCAAAACATATATTCATATCTGACACTCATTTGACAATATTATTGGCACTTTTCAAGCTTTATATGAAGTAGCTAAATGCGTGTCACAGCTGAAAAGTAAAGTATATTACAAAAGAGGACAAAAACCATGGAATTAATATATAGTTTCTCTCTTGGCTCATAGTTTTCTTGTAAAACTTCTATTTCCCCACATTACATTATAAATGGGAAGAGAGTTGTGCTCTTTAGAAAGTTATCCATCAGCCATAAAGACAGCTGCCATTTTAATTTTTTTTAGCTCTTGCCATGACCTTGGTTTTTTGTTTTTAATAACACTTCTTAGGCTCAAAATTATACTACCTTCATATAGTCCCCATATAGCATGATACAAAATAATTTCTATTTTCTAACTTACTTAGTCTAAAATTGTTTAATATGCAAGAAAGTATAGCAAACCATCTGTGTGTGGCCTTAGTAGTGAACAGTGATGGTGTGACCTGGATTCTGTAACTTACTTTGTTGGCAGAGTTCAGGAAATATATTTCAAATCTCTAAACCTCAGTTTTGAAGTGTGCACTGGGGTAATATTATGGATTAAACTAGCCAAAAGTGAAACAGTAGAAACTATTGGTTGGTGTCTACACAGAAGGCTCTTCCAAGTCTTTTTCACGCTAGCCACCTTCCCTCTCTCTGTGGGTTATGTATGGAGGAATCTTAGGAAAGCTACGTGCTGTGAAGGACTTCTCTTCCCAATTAAAATGACAAAGCTTTTGTTCTGCCCCCATTTCTTATTTCAGAAGTTGTGGTACCCAAGAGGAAAGATGGTGCAGAAGGAAATTAGAAAGAATGAGCTGACCTCCAGTAGTTATCTCAAGACCTGTTATGTAAAATTAATAGCCATGACTAATAAAGTCCCTACCGAGTGCTAAATGACTCAAGGTTGTAGTATTCCTATATGACTCAAGAGAAAAAGCAGCCCCTGGAACATAGTAAGAATATTCAAATAAAGGAAATTGTCCTTTAATGCCAATGTGAATAAACACCATGAATGGCTGAAGAAGACTCAGCACACCCATGTATATGAGGTATGCAAAGGCATATGTGGGTGAGCAAATCAGGTGTCACTACTGGGAGCCATCCATGTTGATGTTGAGATAGAGTCTCTCACTGCTCCAGAACTTGGCCTATAGCTATAAATATAATTTAAGTAATTAGGTCTGTGTGTCATATAAATTTGTTTTCTTCCTCAGTTTGCTTATGCCTCTTATTTCTCTGTATGAGAAAACATGTGGCTTTTATTAAATTTGTTCTTTATCAAGTTATATTGGATAATGCTATATTTTTTAACTCCAAAACAAAAATTATTTTTGAAGACTGGCAAAAACACCATCTGTAGCAACTGAAATAATATTAACTTTTTTTTCTACTCTCAAAGCCCATGAATGTTACATAAAGAAGGGGAAAAAATGATTAGTCCCTGGCTGAGTTTTACAGTACCAAATAAGTATGCTAATTTTGTTGGCTAGGTTAAAAGACCCTGAAATCAGAGGTTTATGCAGGGATTTGTAAAGGACAAATTATTAGTTTACATCCACATCTGTATACTTCAGCCACTAGGGCACTGAAGGTGGGTTTAGATTCTAGGGGAGAAATGAGAATGAAGACAGTTATAGAAGGATAGACTGATGCTGGAGAGAAAATATTATCTTTAATTTGTAACTAGCTGAAAGTTTGGATGTTGATGATGACAGTATAGTATCAACTGAGAATGCCCAACACATCCTTCTTTTTAAAGCATATTCGCATTGGTCTCGTGTAATCTACAGTGAAATGCAGAAGTTTCAATGATGAGCAAGAGTACTGGAGTCAAATAAGTCAAGAAAAGAGGCAGAAGAGGCTTGCAAGGAAGAGGATCAAGAAAGCACTGGTTGCACTACACTGCCTCATCCTAGAGAGAGGAGCATGTGTATCCATTTTAAGTCAAATGGGCCAAGAGAGACGAAGCCTGCCTTGGGAGTGAGCTTTTCTTGTACTGACTATGGGCAAAGCTTTATGGTTTTCTCTACCAGACAAGAGACTCTGAAAACAGAGTTTGTCTCAGTTATTCTAAATGGAATCCCTCGCAGGCATGACCTTGAAGGATGTGACTCTTGAGTCGGGTAGAAATCCCAAGGCATGAGAAAGAAGTTAAAAGTGGTTGGTATGAAAAGGGTATATCAATCAAAGATCCTCTAAGGTGGTCATACACTTAACAAGTGTCAGAGAGGAGCTGCAAGCAGCAAGACAAAGAGAAATAATGCCATTTCCCATAATAATCCTCTTTGCATTGTCGAGCTGGTCTCTTTCCTTGTTATCCATGTGCAGTGCGATGCTACATACAACTTCCTCCAGGCTGGAGTTATTTGTTAACTACAGTCATTGGAATTCCCAACCCATTTTGGAATCAGATTTTTGTCATAATTGAAACATATTCTCCTGGAAGAAGAAGGGATGCTCATAAGTCTAAGCTAAGGAAACTGCCTATGCTTAGAATGTTCACAAAACTTACAAGACCCAGGAAGCTCAGAAAGTCATGAGATTCACAAGGCTCTTCCCAAAATTATAAATACATTAACTGCTGGAGAAGAGTAGATTCTTTGGTGGAGCTGTCTGTAAATTGTATATGGCACTTGGAAGACAGCTTTCACAAGACGTCACCTGCACCATGATGGACTTTCTGGTTAGCACCACTGTCTGTGAGTCATTCATGTTCCTGTACATATCTCTTCACTCATGATCCTGTAAGTAAACTGGATAAACTCACTGGCTCATCAAGCTAGACATGGGTGGGGTTGTTTCTTTGGTTTGTTGTTGGCACCCTACCTGGAATGAATGGGCATTTGCTTGTGGGTACCCAGGAAAAGTCACACAAGAAGCTTCCAATGGGAATACCAATTTTGCAGACTAGCAGAAATGAAAACTTCAAAAAAGGACAGGATATAAGAGTGGGTCCAATTTCCAACCTTATCATTATTAATTTTTCTCCTGATGGCCTTAAATTGATTACAAAAGGAAGACTCTGGAAAGAAAAAAAATCTATAATCTCCTCTCATCCCATTAACAAGACTTCCTAGAAATGTGAGGAATTTGGACTCCACTTTGGCCCAACTATTAATATTCTGTTATTATTCTTGGGTGGGGGGTATAAACAATAATTTAAAGAGAATGAGTTACGTTTAAATAATTTAGAAGTTTCTTCCATATGTACAAAATTGTTGTGTCAATTGAAAATTCTATTGTGTAAACACTAACTATAGTGAAAAATGAAAGAAACATACCAATTTTCCCTCTCCAAAGTTCTGTAATGTAACCTTTCCATCAACTTGAATTAGTCTCTTGTGGAGACCAAGTAATATTTGAAAAGTTTTTCTCCCCCACCCCAAATTCTGATACAGTAAGATACGTTTTCATACGATTGAGATATATTTGACGTTTTTCAAATTGAACTGAAAAATGAGCTAGCAAGATAAAGCAACTTTCCAACCTTTTCCCAAATGAGAAGCATCTATTTAATCTTATTTGATGAGGAATGTCAGGCAAGAGAAAGTTCCTGGAACTGGAAAAATGTGCATTTCTGAGAAAACTGATAGGTACTCTCAACACCCTTGAGAAGATCAGTAATGATGTTTTCCCTTCTCTTTGTATGAAAATGAGTCATCACAAAGCTTGGCTTTCTCAAGATCAAACAGAAACTTTACCTCAGAGCACAAGCTGGAACTCCAGTCCTGGCTCCTCCGTTAGTTTGGTTCTCTGCTGCTGGCTCCTTTGATAGATGCTGGCACATCTTACTTTCAGCTGAGTCCCCGCTTCCAGAAGCCGCAGCAGGAAGCACTCCATCAACTGCATCGTGGTTTTCTTTAGATCAAATGAGGATCTGGGCTCTCAGCTCTAACACCATCCTTGTCAAACATGAAATAAGCGGTTAAGAAAATAAATGTCAGCTCTACCTTTCGTAGCAGCAAGGGTATTTGTGGTATCTCTGAAATTAGCAAGTTTTCATGGGAAGGGGATGCTACACTGGTGTTCTCTTTCAAAGCAAAATCGGACCATTTCCTGGAAGAGAGAGTCAACCACAAGAAGTCTGTGTGGTCTCCAATGGATAGTGCCATTTTAGAGTCTTCCATCAACTGTTGGCTTCTTTGAGGCTTTGAGGCATGTGTCAGCAGGACAGGTCACAGTGAGGAGGAACACACACATAGCCATTTCCCTTACTTGACCATCATCTGTGGACGTTCTGCTCTGCCTTCCCTTCCTCTCTTCTTTGTCAGCTTGCTGCTTCTGCCCTTTCTCCACCCTTCCCTCTTGTCAAGGAAAGAAACATCTTGAACCTCAAAGGAACAAAAGAGATTTTTTTTTCCTGGAGTCTAATTTGAGTATCCATGGCACGGGAACACGGATTCAGGACTCCCCACATACCAAGTTCCAATGAGGTGACAGTTTCATGTCTTTATGTATCAGAACCAAGAGAGTCATAAAGTAGCCCCCTTTTCAGACACAGTGGTAGGCACATAGGATAGGCAGGTTAGAGCAAAACAGAGGCGAGAAACCCTGCCACAAGCTCAGGCACCTCCTCACAGAATTCATAACCCTTTGGTTGGTGGGAACTGTGCCTTCCAAAGGGTTTGCCTCATAGTCAGAAAGATATTAGAATGCACAACTATTAAGGAGGAATAAAGATGATCTTGATTTGTCAAGATAATTTGGCTTTAGTCTTACTTGTAAGAAGTAACCACTCCACATCATCAATATTCTAATTAGTCAATCAGCCATTGTAGCCACAGCTTCTGTCAACATCTCTCCCACCCTCCCTACCTCCATCCCACCCTCATTCCTTCTTTACTTGCCATCTTTTCTCCTTCCCTTTTCCCTCTTCCCATGGTAACCATGACCCATGGAATTTTCTAACACTTCATTTCTTCTACTTCTCTTTCTATTTTGTCTCTTCTCTCCAAGGCTTTCTCCATTCTCTTAGGACCACACGAGATCTTATTCTCCAACTTTTTTGCCTGCTACTGTAGATCAACTTCTCTCAGGCTGAAATCAAAGAACCCTGTGTGTGATGTTCTGTGTGCAGAAAGGGTATACACAGTCACCTGTTAACAAGAAGGTCCAAGGCTCAGGACACCCTATAGTGAAGGAGGGCTGTGAAATCTTTAGAGCCCTGGGCAACAGACAAATGTAACTATTACATGTAGGAATATGTGGTAAGAATGACCTGGAACTCAATGGGGCTAAAGGAATCCTTATCTCCTGACTCAAAGGCCAGTGCTCTTTTGGGTGCCTTGTGAAGGCCCAAGGTGGAGCAGTGCACAGATAAGCATGTATTTGAAAAGTACAGGAAGGGAGAGACATGCTGTCCTAGGCTGCAGGACATGGTGCACATTTCCGTGGACTTGCTGTTCATGATCATCTCTTCCCAAGAGTGGCTTCCAGGCATTCTTTGTTGTGGTTTCCTCAATTTCCCACCATTCCTGGAGGCAATTTCACCTTTAAGAAATACAGTTTTCCTATGCTTGCATTCATACCATGACCTGTTTTTCTAAGAAACCATTTGCCGGGGGAATGAGGAAGGGCGAGATTCATTTTCCTAAGAAATTGCTTGTTGTGAGGGAGGTGGGTGTGGGAGTGGATCTGTTTTCCTAAGAAACTGCTTGCTGGGGAGATGGGATCTGTTTTCCTAAGAAACTGCTTGGTGGAGGTGGGGGCTTCCCATGGAAGGTCCTAACATTCCTTTCTACACTCTACATCTATTCCTATGGGTCCTTGCTTGCCTTTATTCTCCTTAAACCAACTTTAATTTTGTTGGTTTTTTTTTTTTATGTGAACAAACATTCCAGTCTTTTATCCAGAATTTAACTCTTAATGATTTTGCATTTGATCCTAGGCTTCCTCATGCCTTTGAGGAGTGCTGGGAAGAGATGCAAAGTTCCAGAGAATGCAACATTGTGCAACTATGCTCTGGGATCTGGCAAGGTACCCAGCAGCCTGCCCCCAGAGAAGCCCCTCAGGAACGTGAACAATCAACACCAAGACAGATGGAGCCAAGGATGGAATTATTAGTTAAGATGAAAGGCATTTTTTGTAGAACAAAAAAATAGGAAAATGTGTAGACATAAATACATATACACAGATCATTTTTTCCATACCCGAGATCAGAACACATGGTATAACCCACTCAGAGTCTAGTAGGGGGAAAACATTGGAAAGCAGGGCTTTTGAAGAGAGCAATGTGTGTGTATGTGAGAGGGGGGGATTTAATTCGACTAATATTATAGAAAGGGGAGCAGAATGGTGAGCAGTGAAACTTATTGGTGATAGTCTGGGGGCTGGACAAGATAACTTCTTAAATGCCAATGTATAAACAGATCCCTAAAAATGAAGGTTCTTATTTCATGGGTTGAGGCGAGTGTTCTGATGAACATAGTTGAAATATTGTTCTACAGTCTTGGTCTTATTCATTTTTGTACTCTAAATACATAGTAGCAGACACAACTGATACTTCCAGATGCTTTACATAGACACACAGTTATTTAATCTCTTCCCTGATTATCCTCCACCAACTAGTTTTTACCTCCCTTTAAGGAAACATTTGTAACAGACGGAGACCATAGGAGGAAATCACAACCAATCAAAATACAGAGTTGTGGAGCCCATTCCTACATACATTATCAGGCTGTATTTAGGAATATGTATGTATATACATATATGCATGTAACAAAATTAATGAAAACAGAAGCCACTAATTTGAAAAAAAAAGAAGAAAGGAGGAGTGCATGGGAGGAATGATGTAATATAATCTCAAAAACAAAAGAAATAATTTTTTAAAACTCTCCTCACTGATGAAATACAGGTGCCATCACCCTCTTTTACAAATGAGTCAGATGACATCAAGCACTTAGCGATCCCGATCTGTTGGAGAATCTACAGAGAGCAGGCCATCCTTGGAGCTCTGGACTCAAATCACACCAGTTCTTTCTTCCCAGCCTTATGTCTTGAGTGACTTGGAAGAGTTACTATGCAAGAATGAATGCTGAAACTAGTTAGGTCATTCCTAAAGCCCGATCCCAGTTCCTCATGGCTTTGTGACCTGAGAAAGACTGTTATTCACAGACACTTAATTAACTCTGTCATATAGAATGAGAGCCATTTCTACCCAGGACTGCTACAGAAACTACATGGCTCCCATGTATGAAACAGCAAAAAAAGTGTCTGGAATATTTTATAAGATCAAGCATGGATCCATAATGGTGAGCCAAAGAAAGAGCTACCAAGGTCATATGGAGAGGGTGGCACCTCCATGCTTTAAACACAATGCATTCCTCAAAAATGTGATGAAAAGTTAACTAGTGAATTTGTTCTGTAAGAAATTGCACCCCTGTTTTTCCAGTGCCCCTAAACCAAACCGAGTGTATTTAAGTTTGAAAAATAAACTAAAGTAGATATTAACAAATGCACTAGACAATGATTAGAAAGATATTGTCAAAGGTGAGATTAAAATTCTAAAAGAACTCCATTTTGAGAATGTAGTGCATTCCCACTGCCCTGCCCCCCACGCCCTTAACAGAAGAGGTGGAACACACTAAACTATCTCTTCTAAGTCTTTTATTTCTGGCAAGAGCAGGTTGTATGTTTCTACCCACTAGCTTTTAATGACACACAGAAAACAATGATTCACCCCAGTCAACATTTTAATATTATTGAAATATCTCCCTTAGTCCCTAACACAAGTTTTTAGAACATGTGACTCTAAGTGAACAAAAGGTATCAAACTGTCTTTGCTAAATCTTTTTTTTTTCAGTCTCTTTCCCTCTGCTCAAATTCTCTCTGAACTGTAGATTATCAACCAAGAAAATGTGGAAGACAAATTCCTAGTTAATTTGTCAAACACTGTCTACAGTCACTTAGGAATATCCAGCACTGGTTACTGAAGAGCCACAAATAGGGGCATTTAATGGGCCTTCCTGGATCCACTTACAATTTAGCTTTGTACAAGAATGATATGAAACCCATGTCACACCAAGATGTAGCTGAAGTTTTCCTGGTCCTGCCTGGAAATCTCTCTCACCCACCAGTCCTGCAGCCGCTCAGACCCAGCCAAGTAAACACAGAGACTTATATTACTTATAAACTCTATGGCCATGGCAGGCTTCTTGCTAACTGTTCTTATATCTTAAATTAACCCATTTCTATTAACCTATAAGTTGCTATGTGGCTCATGGCTTACCGGTATCTTAACATCTGCTTCTCATCATGGTGGCTGGCAGTGTCTCTCTTCCTCAGCCCTCCTGTTCCCAGAATTCTCCTCTCTCTTTGTCCCACCTATATTTCCTGCCTGGCTACTGGCCAATCAGTGTTTTATTTATCAATCAATCATCCACAGCACTTCCCTTTTTCTTTTCTTAAAATTTATTTATTTTTTATTATCAGCTTGATATAGTATAAATTCTTATCTTAATGGTGAAATGTTTGATTGAGTCTTGCCCAGTAATTGAATAAAATTAAAACTTATTAAAGCCACAGTCATTCTAGAGTCCCCCCTGCTATATAGCCTCCCTTGGTTCTGTGGATTGCAGTCTGATTGTTCTTTGCTTTATATCTAGAATCCACTTATGAGTGAGTACATACCACATTGGTCTTTCTGAGTCTGGGATGATACTTTTTAGTTCCATCCATTTGCCTGCAAATTTCATGCTGTCATTGTTTTTCTCGGCTGTGTAGTACTCCATTGTGTATATGTACTACATTTTCTTAATCCATTCTTCAGTTGACAGGCATCTAGGTTGTTTCCAGGTTCTGGCTATTACAAATAGTGCTGCTATGAACATGGTTGAGCATGTATCTTTGTGGTATGATTGAGTATCTCTTGGGTATATGCCCAAGAGTAGTATGGCTGGGTCTTGAGGTAGATCGAGTCCCAATTTTCTGAGAAACCACCATACTGATTTCCACAGTGGTTGTACAAGTTTGCATTCCCACCAACAGTGGAAGAGTGTTCCCTTTGCCTTTTTTCTTTTTTTCAAAGAGGAAGGTTTTTAACTTTAACATAGTAGAATTACATATAACAAAACAATTATCAAGCAAGAATTATAGTTATAATATCTAGTCTATTTATATTTGGCAAAATTAAAAAAGGTATTCTATCTATCCAATATTTGTGAATCTGAGGTTTTATATGTAACTTTTTTATCATAACTAAGGAAAATTATAACTATCTAGTCTTCAACTATATCAAAGACCTCAGAAGGATATACTATTACCTGAGAAATGGGAGAAGGACACAGGCAACTTTCCAGAGTCTTGCAAGAGTAGACAGAGACAGCTAGCAGCCTGGACAGTCATACAAATTTCCTTTGTAAAGTTGGGGCATCTGTCTTCAGCCCACAGGTCTAGAGTCTCTCAGTCACTTTTCTCTGTGTCCTGTATGTAGCATGGCCTCATTTGAATCTGATTACATCATCTCCCAATCATCTTCCAAGTGTGAGATAAGAAACTGCAAGACCCAAGTGCCTGCTCAGTGGCCCTGGTTCTGTCTTGTGTAGGCTTTGAAATAAGAACAAGTCAGAGGTTTCAAAGGACTGCAGCAAAGCCATTCAGTACCAAGGGGATTGTCTTTCAGCCTCCTGCTGTTGCTCAGCCTGTGACCATAACTTAAGGGCTTCTTAAATATTTTAACACTCCAATTTTGGCTTCCAGCCCTGTATATTTTTAACAGTTAAAGTAGTTAGAAGGCTAATGTTAACAATTGATTAGTGCAGGCACGTGGATCTGAAAGGGATTTGGACTGCCCTGAAGGAAAAGCAGCTAGATGCAAGTAAAATGTTTAAGCTAGGCTCTGTGGCCACTTCTGCATTCACATTTCCAAGTTTTATTTTTCTTGTCTCTGGCAAGACAGGGTGACATGGCACAATGCAATTGAGTGCTGCTCTCTTCCTCTTCTCCTCCTCCCTCCTCCTCCTTCTGCTTCCTTTTTCTTCTCACTTGCACTCTAGTTCATTATTCAAGGTTCTCTGTCAACATTCTGTGTAGTTTCCAGAAAGGCATTCCATCCATCTGTCCATATATACATATTTATGTTAATTCATTGCAGCTGATCAGCTTTGGAGGCACACGAGTCAAAAACAATGCTGCTAATGCATTAACAGTACTTCTCAAAGAAACTGGGTTGGAGTTTCCCTGACTCCTCTTCCATTTACAGTATGTCTGCACTATGAGACTGTAGCAAGGGATGTGTGTTATTATTATGTGCCTAAAATATTTAGAACTAGTACAAATAGAAGCAGAACAAGGGAGATTCACTTTTCTTTCCTTGTAAAGTCTTAGCAAAGAAATTCATCCCATTGATTAAAAAAATTAAAACTATGTGCCAGCTGCTTGCTGTGTATTCCATGATTAAATTTTTTTATGTGTTGATAAACTACATTGAGGTATAATGATTTACATGATACATTGCTCTTGTTTTAATATAAGACAATGAGATTTATAACATTTATGTTATGAATAATATATATATATATAACATATAAATAGCTCTAGCCCACAAAGCATGTAAAGCATCTGTATTACACAGAAAGCCTCCTCTAGACCTTGATAATTAATTGCTGCCTCCTGTTCCCTGTTTCTACCACAACAACCATCTATGCTGTATAATCACTATACTACATATTGTTCTATCTACCCTAGTATTTCATAAAAATGAAATTGTATAGAGTATGCTTTCTATACAATATAGGCTCTTTAGCCCAAATGATTCTTCTGAAATATAGCCCTTTCTGCTCTGCACATCAGCCCCTTAGATTTTTTTTAACTCACTGAGAACTATTACACTATAGGAACAAATCAGTTTTGTCTACTTACACTTTGGGTTGTTGGACATGTGATTTGTTTCCCCAGTTAGGGCTAGAACGAATAAATTACTGATTCATAGGCATCTGTAAGCCATCTTGTAGACACACTTTCATTTCTCTTGAATAAACCCCCAGATATGAAATCTCTGGGCTATATATAGCATAGCCTAACTTTATAAGAATATACTACATTTCTCCTAGAACAGCTTTAGTGTTCACACCCTTGCCAAGAATGATAAGCTTTCCAGGTGTTTCCCCTCCATTGAATATTAACTGTAGAGACTAACCATCCTAATGCACATTGAGCTTTGTAGTTTGTGGTGTGTACCTTTCTGATGGTTAGTACTGCTAACCATTTTTTCCTGCTCTCATTAAACCATTCATAATGTTATTTTATGAAGAGTTTATTTAGAGAGCCAACTCTTGCGTTGGAACCATTTTCCCTATACTCTGAAGAGGAGGTCTTTGTGAGACAGTTGCTTCATTCCAATGCTTGTCTTGCCCTCTTGTCTTCTGGTTAAGCAGATGACATGGGGTTTGTTTGTTTGTTTGCTTGTTTGTTTCTTTTTTTTTTTTTTACCACAAAGCCCAACTTTTCAGTTCTGCAGTGCTCAGAGCATTTATTTCCCTCCTTCTTTTACCAAGATTGCAGAGGTTTCCATCTAGAAGCTTTATTTGGGAAGCCTCTTTGAAGATGCTTTTAAAAGGAGTTTAGGATTTGTTTCTCAGACTTCCAACTCAAATTGAGTTGTTTGTGGATGGAGTAGGTAGGGGCTGAGACTCTGGCTTCCCAGTACATATTCAGATGCAGTAATGTCTACTGGAGAGATCTTTCTTTCCTTTCTATCAAATCAATTCACTATGTGGGTATATTTTGTACTGTTGATCAAGCTTTAAACCTTCATAGCAATCCCATACCATCTTGAATACTGAAGCTTCAGAGTAAACCTTGAAATCATATAGGATAAATCATATAATGTTGATTTTCCCAAAATTTTGCACTATGTTAGATGTTTTGCATCTGTATGTTTCAATAAAGTCCAATGAGATGTGGATTGCAGTTTGATACATGTGTAGAGAGAAAGTACACATTGGTAATATTGAGTGTCCCCATGAAATTGACAGTGCCCGGCATAGTCTTGCCTTACTAAGTGAGGGCACATTCCTGTCCTTTCCCACACTGAATAAGAACATGTCCAATATTACATGACTATAGAAGATGTCAGCGGTGGATAGCTCATAAATGAACAGAATTTCTTTTGTTTTGTTGAGGATTTTTAAGCAGTTGATTGGTTTTACTGATCTTTTCAGCCAACCAGTTCTTGTTTCGAATGATTTTTCCCTATACTTTGCATTCTCTACTTTATTTCATTACTTCTACATTGATTATTTACTCTTTCGAGTACACTTTCAGGTTATTTTGCTCTTCTTTGTTTCACTTCTTGGGGTAGAAACTTAGATTATTGTCCTTAAATAATATTTTTTTTCTGACATAGTCAATTAAAACTATGTCAAAATACTTGTGTTAGAACTATGTACGTTAAACAGTTGTTGGAAGAGTGTTTTGTAAATGACAGTTATATCACCCTGGTTGAATCTGTACCTGTAAACTTTTATTTTTACATATATTTCTTTCTCTCTTGTATGTGTATGGTATGTGTGCACATGTGTGGGGGTGTGGTTGTGTATGTATTTATGGGCATGTGTATGTGATGATGAACATGTGGAGAACAGGGGATAACCTCAGGTGTTGGCCTTCCTAGTCCATCTTATTTGAGAAGGAGTCTCTCTCTGTTCTATACTGCGTATGTCATGCTAGCTGGCCTGCATGCTTCTGGATTCTCCTTGTCTACCTCCTTTTTCACTGTGGGGATTTGGGATTACAGATATGGACTGCTGTGCCTGGTTTTATGTGGGTTCTTGAAATTTGAATTTACATTCTCATGTCTGCAAGGAAAGAACTTTTCCCACTAAGCCATTGTCTCAGTCCATATTGTTACATAATTTCCTCAGCATTTACTAAGAGAAAGAAGTGTTAAAATCCTGAATCATCATTGTGGACTTACATTATTTCTTCCTTTTTCTCATGTGTTTTCAATGCTAGTCATCATAAAACTACTTATTTAAGATGGCTACATTTTTGTCATTTTATCATTACAAATTCACTCTTCTTGAATTTTACTTTGATACCCATATCTACCTTTCTGCTTTCTAAAGCTTATTGTAGGCATGGTCTGTCTTTCTCAACCTTGTTTCAATGTGTGTCTCATAGTTACAGGCCATCTTATGTAGCTACACATCCCAATTTCACAACTTCTTTGTTTTCATTTGAATTGATGTTTCATTTCCCTTCAGTGTAATGATAGTTGGATTTAGTGTAATATGGTTGGATTTAGCTCTATCTCACTGTTATTTGGTGTCTATTTGTTCTACCTGTGGGTTGTTTTTTTTTTTTTTTTGCTTTTTCCCATACTTATTCGGCTTAACTAATGCTTTAATTTTATGTTTGTTTCCTTTGTTATATTTTTAACTCATTCTGTGCATTTTAATGGTTATGGCAGGGATTGTTATATTATTCATATAACAAAATATATTTAGAATTTAGAATTACTATTTTTCTATTTTAAAATCCATTCTCCATACATTCTAGTTCATTCATTTATCTCCTTTACACCTTTATAATAACTCCCCAGGGGAAGCCCTGGACAGAAGGTTCTCTTGACACTTGCAAACACAGCTACCAGCTACTCACCAAGTTCACCAGATCCATGGTTTTAAAGCCTGAGTCATGAAGCATTTTGACTTTTCTCAATTTTTTTTTTTAAAAAAGATTGTTTGAGAAAAAAAATCCTTCAATTAAAAAGAATGATCTTAACATTGGCAGAAACTCTTTTTAAAAAAATCACAAAAGACAACTAAAATGCTGTTCTATAGTAGAACAGTCTGGGTTGCTTGATCGCTTTGTTTTGAGACAGGGACTTGTAGTATAGCCCAGGTTACCTCCAACTTACAATCCTTTCTGACTCTCTTAATATTGAGATTTCAAAAGTGACCATGGTGCTTGGCCAGAATAAAAACTTCCAGGACATTTTTATTCCTATAAAAAATTAAAATTTAAAATCCCAAGATGTATCAGCAGCTATCTTAATACTTAAATCACCTATAGTTAAGTAAACTTGATTAAGGAGTTAGATTCATAGTTTTAACAACTTAGTGAAAAGCAGAGATTCTTGACATTGTATCATGGGTCTCATCCTCTCGAACAGTGGCCTTCTTTCAGTGCAGTTTTTAAGAGAGTTTTTTCACCTGAGTATACATAAGAATATTTCCAGTATGGTTTTATTTCTGTTGTAGTAGCAATAACAACATCTTTGGATTTGATGCTATTTGGTGGGGAATGACTGGTGACAAGTGTGTTTCCTGGAAGTAGTCATAGATCTCTTGCTTTGGGTTATTTTTGCATGTGTGTGCGGGTTTTTTGTTTTTTGTTTTTTGGGTTTTTTTGTTTTTGTTTTTTGAGACAGGGTTTCTCTATGAAGCTTTGTGCCTTTCCTGGATCTTGCTCGGTAGACCAGGATGGCCTCAAACTCACAAAGATCTGCCTGCCTTTGCCTCCCAAGTGCTGGAATTAAAGGAGTGGACCACCACCACCTGGCTGCATGTGTGTATTTTTAAAGTAACTCTGATCTCATTAACTGCAGCATTTGCTACTAATAGAGATACTGGTTTTAAAAACCATTAACAGCATTCTTTTGCAAGTCTCCCTGAAAGGAACATTACTAAAATGCTTTGTGACTCAGACATGGATGTAGTGACCTCGGTGAGTAGCCTGCAGCTGTGATTTGCAAGTGTCAAGGGAACCTCCTGTCCAGTGCTTCCCCTGGGGACAAGTACCTAGTACCAGCACTCAGCCACATGCAACGCTTTTCTCACAACAACCAAACCTAGTTCGTCACTCGTGCAAACTATACCAGCTGCAGGATCCAGAAAGTCAGAGTATCCGACTCAGGACTGACTGCATGATGTTTTCATTAATAATGGAAAGAAGTCAGATATGGCAGAACAAATATAGAGTTACATGTAGGGGCACAGAGTGGACAAGAAATGGTATATCCAATTCCCACATACATAAACTTCACGTACCTATTTCTCTGTTACTTTAGGATAATCATTAGCATGAAGGCTATAAACATTTTAATATACTTGACAGTTGCTTTCAGGCTGTTCTCTTACAGTGATCCCGTGACTATTTTTCAACATCAGCACATACACAAACCCTGCTTTAATATGTGAAAACATCATTTCAACCATTTCCTTTGTAAAAGGTTTCGTTTTTCCTTTTAATCATGTGTATTTGGAGAGTATGTGCACATGTGAGGGCAGGTGTTCATAGGACCCAGAGGAGAGCTGAAGTTACGGATGATTGGAAGCTGCCTGACATGGGTTCTCTGCAAGAGCAGTGTGTCCTCTTAACTGATAAACCATTTTGTTAGCTCCTGCTAGTTTGCCATTTTAAATGTGTGCTTGTCAAGTACAATTGAATTAATCCTGGCATCCTTATAAAGTGAGAGATTATGTTCACTCACGAAACTGTGACTTTGAAGATTATTTAATACTCCAAGCTAAAACATTTCATCAGCTTCTAAATGGGGTTAACAACAGAACTTCATATTAAAATCAATTCATACATAAATTTTATATTTTACAACTATGTCAGAATATATATATATATATATATATATATATATATATATATATATATTATATATATATAATGTGTGTGTATTAGTATGATATAGAAATGGTTTTTATTCCATTGTGTGAATTTGACCTTTTAAAATTCAATATTTTTGATGTCACTCTACTTGAAATTTCCATTTTATGCAAATACCTAAACTAGAATTCTGCTGTCATCAGTGGGAAAAGTCAAGTTAGAAGTAATTTTAATGGAATTATATGATTATATTTATGCTTACAAGAGAGTCATAGGCACATAGTAGGTTGATCTAACATCACCATTCCTTGCTGACATATTCTTGTCATTAGGTTTTATTGTCTTTGACTCTAAACACATAGCTAGACCCTGGGCAGCTTAGATATGATGTTTCCTATACTAGCAGGCTGGGAATCAATTCAATATTATCCTGCTGCAAAGAGAGGCATGACACCACACCATGTGTAATCCCAGAACTAGGGAGGTGGAGAAAGAAGGAAAGCTGGGAGTTCCAGGCTAGCCTGGGCTACAAAATGAGAGTTTGTCAAAAACAAAAAGCAAAAAGCAAAAATAAAGCATCAGAATCGACTGTATTACTGCAAAGTCCATTCATTTCCTGTCCCCATTGCCTTGCTAAACCTGAGTGGGCATGTTAAGCACAGTGTCTATGAATTCAGCAGATCTGTACGACCAAAAGAACCAATGAAAATGCTTTTGAGGCCTCAAAACTATTGGGAGTGATCTATACTCACAAAAGTCCTTACAATTAAACTGAAATGAGCGATTCTTATTGATCTAAAAAGTAAAAGTCTTCCTAGCCAAGTCCCTTTAACATTTCTCAGGGGAAGGTAGATGCATTACCTCAGAGGAAGGTTCATTACACGCATAGTTCAATTCATGCTCCATGTCCCTATAGCTGCTACCATGTCACAGTTGGTTCCAGTGGACCAGGACGTCCTGAAACTTCCTTTGAACATCTACACCACCAAACATGCATTTGTGCTGGAAACAGTTTCTGTATGCACCACAGAGGGTAGAATGCCAGTGTGAGAGAGAAGCAAACACCTCCCCATAATAGGTTTGTCTCATGAGAGTCAACTTTTCAGACATACAGTTTATAGTAGCTTTTGTCAACTTGACCCAAACTCGAGTCCCCTGGGAAGAGGAATCCTCAAACGAGGTACACCTCCAACCAATTGACCTTGTACATATGTTTCTGGGCATTTTCTTGATTAATTATTAATGTACATGGGCCCAGCCCACTGTGGATGGAGCCATTACTAGGCAAATAGGCCTAGGCTGTATAAGCAAAGGAGCTAAGCAAGCCAGAGGAAGCAAGCCCATGAACAATGTTCCTCCATTGTCTCTGCTTCTGTTCCTGCCTTGAGTTCCTGCTTCGCTCTGCTCAATGAGGGACTACAACTTGAAAGTCAAATAAATTATTTCCTCTCTCAAGTTGATTTTGGACCAAACAGCTTTTATCAGTATCTTAGCTGCTGTGATGAAACACCATGACCAAAGCAACTCAGGAAGGAAAGGGTTTATTTGACTTACATTTCCACAGCACTGTTCATCATTGAAGGAAGTGAGGACAGGAACACAAATAGGGCAGGATCCTGGAGGCAGGAGCTGATACAGAGGGCTCAGCCTGCTTTCATACAGGGCCCTAGATCACTAGCCCAAAGATAGCACACTAACTATGGGCTGGATCTTCCCCAATCAATCACTAGTTAAGAAAATACCTTACAGATGTATCTTATGGAGGCATTTTTTTCAATTGAGGTTGTGTCAAGTTGACATAAAACTAGCCAGAACACCCAGCAAGAGGGAAGCAAAATATATTGATCATACATTTATTCCTTAAGTTATATCCTTGCCAGGTACCAGGCATTCTCCTTATATTCAACTTGGCCCACAAATCCCCACCAAATGATTATACAACTTCATCCACTGAAGAGGCAGGATATTATTTTCACTTACAGTAATTCAACCCAATATAATCTCTGTCAGAACAACAGTTACTGGTTATACCTGTAGGACAATTAGCCTGGGAAACAAGATTTCTAAATGACATCACTGTTGATACAATTAAGGAGTGTGATTTCTTTTGAAAGCAAGATGTCTATATGTCATACACACTAACTGTGAAAAAGTGGGCAGAGATAATAATTTATCATGGCTCCTACAAGGTTATCAGAGCCTCTTTTCCAACAAGAGAAGAAATATGTATACACAATCAAAATAAATGATACTTCATTTTTATCCAGTAACTGTGAATAATATGCTAAGGCAAAGAAGCGTTAAGAATCACAATCAGCATAGAATTCTATTGTATTATCAAGGTACCAATTTGGAAATAAATTCTTGTATATTCTAAGAAAAACAGTCAATAATGTAGAATGTTGTGGGAACATTGCTCCATGAACAGCTCTTGGGTTTAAAAAAGGCATTTTCTAGCAGACAAAGTTTTATCTGAGGTCAAGACAGATCAAACCAGAAGAACGTCTGAGTATCCTTACAAAAGGTCAGGTACTCTATTTTTAGAAGAACCTAGCTCTGTCGTCACAGCGACAGCTGAACAAGTTGACTCAAGAAGTCTTATTTTTACATTTGTCTTCTTTTCTCGAAGGAGCCTGGCATACAAAAATGATGTGACTTGCTTTTGAAGGGTTTTCATAATGGTAACAGCTATTAATACACCTGAGTCTTTGGGTTCAGGGTCTGTTTAATATGCTGGGTGCTTTTCCTTGTTGTCAATGGATGGGTGGCTATGGACAGAATGGGAAAAGCATCAACCTCAAACCCCAGCTGCTGTTAAGCTTGAGGAACATTAAAGTTTTAAAGACTCCTTCCCAGCATAGTATTGATTGATTGTAGTCACCTAAGATGAATGTGATTTTAGTAGTCATCTCAAAGTGGCTCTTGCAAAATGAACTTTCACACCAGCATGATTTGTACCGTAGCTTGGGTCTGTGTGTTTGTGTAAGAACTCAAGGGTATCCTACATGATGACAGATGTTCAATATTTCTTCACCATTTTCTCCTCTAGGTAAAGTTATGGTTCTAGCTTTCAAGTCAATTGATTCATTGACTGGATCTAGAAAGAGTTTTGCTTGAAAGTCTTAGATCTAAGTTGTTTTGGCAAGTCTTTTAAGTAATGAATGGGTCACATGTGTGAATATGTCTCAAGGCAACCAGATCTTTGCTAAGAGGCTTTTTAGTTACCTCTATGAAAATTAGTGGAAACTTTAGGAAGCAAACCCAAAGATTTTCAAAATAGCTGCTAATACTGGGTGCACTGTGACCAGTATAATCTAGACTCTAGCAGGGTGCATGGAGATAATAACTATTTTGTACAAAATTGATTTGAAGAATTGAAGAAAGTATTGTGAAAGGAATCTTCATTCATTGCAGCTATTCCTTCAATCCTGTGATAGTGGTTATTTCCAGTGATGTAACCAGTATTTCCCAATGCTAGCTAATGTGAATGCCTATACTAACTCCTGCATTCCACTGGAATGGATGTGAACTTTCACCCTTTCAAGGTTACACGTTGAGCTACAACATGCATAGCCTTTGTCTATCTATAACTCTGGTGACTGGGATAATTACTCTTAGTCATCAGTTTGGCTGGATTGAGAGATGCCTAGAAAACCAGTAATGCATACACTACCTATGCTTAAAAAAGTATTTCCAGAAAAGTTTGGCATGCAAATTAGTCAGGAACATGACCCACCCTGAGTGGTGAGTGGTACCATTAATAGGCTAGGTTCTAGGATGCAACAAGATGGGGTAGAAAGTAGAAGTTCATGGGCACACACAAGCTCATTTTTTTCTTAGGTGGGTATGAGGTTGGAGCATGTTCCAACTTCTTAAAGAATTCATATAAGGATTAGCTCAGACCTTGAGCCTCTGTGCTAGCTAATTTTCTGTCAAAATGATACAAGCTAAAGTAAGCTAAAAGAAGGGAATCTCAATTGAGAAAATGCCTCTATATGATTGGACTGTAGGCAAGCATGTAGGGTATTTTCTTAGTTGATGATTGATGTGGGAGGGCCAAGCACATTGGGAATAGGGCCACCCTTGGGTTGTTGGTCCTGGGTGTGATAAGAAAGTAGGCTAAGCAAGCCATGTAGAACAAGCCATTAAGCTGCTGTGGGATGTTCTGTATGTTATGTGTGTTGCTCTGATTGGGTAATAAATAAAACACTGAATGGCCAGTAGCCAGGCAGGAAGTATAGGCATGACAAAGAGAAGAGAATTGGGGGAAGTAGAAGGCTGGGGCAGAGAAACCTGCCAGCTGCCACCATGACAGGTGAAATGTAAGATACCGGTAAGCCACGAGCCACATGGCAACTTATAGATTAATAGAAATGAGTTGATTTAAGATAGAAGAAGTAGATAACAAGAAGCCTGCCACGGCCATACAGTTTATAAGTAACATAAGCGTCTGAGTGATTATTTTATGCTGTGGATATTGCTCTGTGTAAATAAAGTTCTGATTGGCCAGTGGCCAGGCAGGAAGTATAGGTGGGACAAGAGAGAAGAGAATTCTGGGAAGTAGAAGACTGGAGAGAGACACCACCAGCGGCCACCATGAGAAGCAACATGTAAAGACACTGGTAAGCCACAAGCCATGTGGCAAAGTATAGACTAACAGAAATGGGTTAATTTAAGATAGAAAAGGTAGATAACAAGCAGCCTGCCTTGGCCATACAGTTTGTAAACAATATAAGTTTTTGTGTGCTTTCTTGGTTGGGTCTGAGCGACTGTGGGACTGGCGGGTAAGAGAGATTTGTCCTGACTGGGCCAGGCAGGAAAACTCTAACTACAAATGGCACCCAACGTGTTGGCAAGAGTTTCCACCTAAAACCTGACAAAAAAGATTCTAAGACGGAGCTAAAAACAGCTTCCTAGTTGTCTCTCTCAAGTTAGCAGCAGCCTGCCTGTTTGAGCTACTATGGCGGGTTCCTGGCATGTGTGTCTGACCTGCAGTGCGGTGGGAATGAGGAGTCTACAAGCAGCACTTTACTCTACTGTGTGCTGGATTTAGCCTTTGCTAGTTTAAAAAAAAAAAAAAAGGTTTCTGGGCTTTATGCGCTGCTTTGATAGACCTGCTTCTGATAGTTGATGGTACACATGGCTCCAGACCCCGAGCTGGCGGTAAACTGTACCACCGCCATGTTGGGAAGCTGAGGTGAGCAGAGCCAGCAGCCACAGCGGCATTTCAGTCTTACAAAGATGGATATTACACAGAGAATCTGGTTTGTCTTGTCTTTGGGATTTTTAACTGCAAAAAAAGATTTGACCATAAAAGCTGTTGAGTTAAACAAATATGTAAATGTTAAAGGTACCTTGACTTCAAAATTTGGATATAAGGATATGTTGCTTTGGAAAAGAGTCTCTGCTTTTGTTTCCACAGAAAGCCAGAGGCTATGGATTTGTTCCACATTAAGATACATGAGGCTTCATCAGCCAAGACCACCTGAAAGGTCTCTGATGACACCATGGCCCAGATGATCCAACATCCAGAATGGTTTCAAGACAACTGGCTCAGAGGTTCACCCTAATGGACTACTCCATAATCCTAAAATTTTCTTTGTGTCCCCATAAGATACAGCGCCCCCTTCCAGCAGGAAGTAGTAAGAGAAACTACACCCACATTCCCAAAATTATCAAGCTGGCTTTGGAGATGGAATTGGCTCACTCCTTCTCTAAACCCAGACATATTGCTAAAAGAAATGGTTAAGAGATTCTTGTGTCCCAAATCAGAAGAGCCCTCTGATGTGGGACAGAGAAAAACCAATATTTTTACTTAAAACAGTTTGATTATGAATAAAATCTCTTTCTAAAGAAGAAAAGGGGATAGGATACAGATATAATAGGATGAAAGGGTAGATTAAGGAACTTACTTCTAAAGAGCAACAACTTGTTTAAAATGTTTTACATTGGTTTAGATTTTAGTCTATTGATACAAACTTAGTTAATTTTGTTATATTATGTGTATATTTCTACTCTTGTTTAAGGTATTATGTTTATATAGCTCATTTAAAATTATAATGGCTAATTAAAAATAGATTAATAATTAGTCATCTATGATAATCATACTCGTAGCCATGTTAGTTAAGTCTTCTAGGTATACACAGAGATATTTCAGATAGATAGGTAATCTTCAAATACTTCAAAGACCTACAGAATATGGCATTTAAAATATTTTTAAAATTTAGACTTTCTGGACAGTGAGACATGTCTGCTCCTGGCAGCACCGATTTGCTTCAGAGAGGAAGATGGGCATTGAAAACACTTCATATCTTATCTTCACCTTGGCAAAAATAGCCATTTGGGCTAGAAACTGTTCTTGCCTGGACTGCTTGATCGACTGGACATGCAGGACCCATAGAAAGGTGACCACTAAACTTTGCTTGACAAAATGGTCCTTCAGGTTCCTGCTTCGCGGAGGAAACGGCCAGACATTCTACAGGACACTGAGAGAAGTGACCAAGAGACTCTAGCCCTGTGGGCTGAAGACAGATGCCCCAACTTTACAAAGGAACATTAGGTGACTGTCCAGGCTGCCAGCTGTCTCTGTCTACTCTTGCAAGACTCCTGAAAAATGCTTACATCCTTCTCCTGGTTCTCAGGTAATATTATATCCTTCTGAGGTCTTTGATGTGGTTGAAGACTAGATAGTTATAATTTCCTCAGTTATGATAAAAGATAAGTTACATATAAAACCTTAGACTTACAAATACAAGATAGATAGAATATCTTCTTTAATATCGTAACTGTAATTATTGCTTGATAATTGTTTTGTTATATGTAATTGTACTATATAAAAGTTAAAACCTTCCTTAAAAAAAAAAAAAAGAAAAGGGGAAGTGCTGTGGATATTGCTCTGTGTAAATAAAGTTCTGATTGGCCGGTGGCCAGGCAGGAAGTATAGGTGGGACAAGGGAGAAGAGAATTCTGGGAAGTAGAAGACATGAGAAGCAACATGTAAAGACACTGGTAAGCCACGAGCCATGTGGCAAAGTATAGACTAACAGAAATGGGTTAATTTAAGATAGAAGAAGTAGATAACAAGAAGCCTGCCACAGCCATACAGTTTCTAAAAATGTAAGT
Organism: Onychomys torridus; assembly: GCF_903995425.1. Taxonomy (NCBI): domain Eukaryota; kingdom Metazoa; phylum Chordata; class Mammalia; order Rodentia; family Cricetidae; genus Onychomys; species Onychomys torridus. The sequence goes on from NC_050465.1 coordinate 63,132,982, forward strand.
TTCTGTGTGCTTTCTTGGTTGGGTCTGAGCGACTGTGGGACTGGCAGGTAAGAGAGATTTGTCCTGACTAAGCCAGGCAGGAAAATTCTAACTACAATTTTATATGTGGGTTGTGGAACTGCGGGGGCTTGGTGGGTCCTGGAGAGAAGCTCTCCAGCTACATTAAGCAGCACTCCTCCATGGCCTTTGCATCAGCTTCTGCCTCCCCAGGTTCCTGCCCAGTTTGAATTCCTGTCTTGGTTTCCCTCAGTGAACTGCAGTTTAGGATATGTAAATAGAATAAACCGTTTCTTCTCCAACTTGCTTTTGGTCATGGTATTTCATCACAGCAATAACAATCCTAACCGAGACAACCTCTGAGTGGTCTACATTTTGATTCCTTTTGCTCTAAGACTCCAAGTTTCTCGAATAGACCATCTACTGCGTTCTTCAGCTTTTGAGTATGCAGTCGGCCACTGTAGAATTATTCAGCCATTGAGTGTAAAATTGAATTTGATGAAACACTTTTTATAATTATATTTACACCACATTGGCTCTGTTCCTCCAGGTCCCCTGACTAATACACTGCTGGTGCGAGTATTGTTCTGTAGATATTTCAGATGATGCACCTCTAGAATGGATCCCCTGTCCTGTCACCTAGGACTTTATGTTCATGTGTTATGAGTGGCTGTTAATTCATAATCGTTCATTTCTGGGATGTGCATTCATATGTAACAGCTTCTCTGGGAGCGATATAAAACCAACACATTGCCCCCAGCACCAGTTAGAGGAGGAAATACTCCACATTCTTTAAATTATTGCTGGACTTTTAATTTTATCTTCAATTTATTTCTCCAAAATGAACATATATTTAAAGTAGTTTCAGGTTCACAGCAAAATTGATAAGAAATGACAGGGAATTCCTATTGACCCAGACCAGTATAGACAGGTCCTGTGTACCTCCCATCCTGAGTCTTCTAATGATAGCATATTATGTGATTGCAATCATAATATGTTATCAAAACCAGGAACCTGATGTTAGCACATTATTAATTAAGGTAAAAACTTTTTTTCACCAGTTTTTGTAATTTATCATTTTGGATGGGATGTATAATTCATGAATATTGTGCATATATGTGAATATTGCATAAAACTTTATGTGCAAAAATATATTTTTATTTTTTCAAGACGGCAGTCTAGGAGGTAGTTTGCTGGACTGTGTGATAAAACGTGTAGTCTGTAGGAAATGACTAAACCATTACTAAGATGGCCATGCCATCTATTTCCAACCAAGTGGTGCAGCTTCTTGACAGGATTTTATTTTATAATAGATTTTTTACATCATTTTTTATTTTTCTATTTATACAGTTATAAGCCAATAATCTCACTGAGATTTCAATGTACATTTTCCCAAGGACTAATGATGGGGAATCCATCTTCAATTTGCTTATTTGGGGCTTTATATCCACCTTTGCTGTGTGTTGGCTTATGACTTTTTCCCATTACTAATTTATTTTCTTATTTTTGTTCTTGGATTTTTGTTTGTCTGATTGATTGATTGATTGATCAATTGATTTGAGTCAGGATCTCATTCTGCAGCTCAGGCTGACCTCTGACTCACTATCCCTTTGACCCAGCTTTGCTGTGTTGTTTTCCACTTTGTCAAACACCAGTGGTGGCACTTCAGAGCGGCCATTCTCTTCTACTCTGTGGATTTGCTCCATCTTCTGCCAGCAGCACAGTGACCTGATTATTATCGTCAGGGAAGCCTGAAGATCAGGTAGTGTGATTCCTCAACTACCTTCTTTTCTGAATTTGTTTCATCAATGGTTCCTTTTCATGTAAATTTTAGGATTATCTTATCCATATCTTCAAAGAGTACTCTAGAATTTCTATAAAAATTGTATTAAACTGCTAATATAATTATAAAATAAAGATAAATGAAGTGTTTATTTGGTTGACCTTTCCAACTCCTGATCAAGACATATCTCTTATTGTGGTTTCCCTTATTAGCCCTTTTTTTTTTTTTTAGCATAAAAGTCTCATATTTGTTTTAGTAAACTTAAACTTACCCACTTTATTTAGTGTAATAGGATGTACTTACTGAATTGTGTGTATAATTTTAGTTTCCTATTGCTTATTATTTGCCTACAGGATAATGGCTGACTGTTTTATATGATCTCATATTCCACATTCTTGTCGATTTCACTCAGCTACGTCTAGAAGTATTTCTGTAGTTATTTATTTTTTGTGTGTGTGAACAAAATCAAGTCACCAACAAATAGAATTGGTTCTATTTGTCTTTCCAACTAGCACACCTTTTATCCCCTTGCCTTTCCTTTATAGACCTTTAATTAAACAAAGACCATGCCCGTTCACTGAACCTTGAAATAAGCCATACATATTCGCTTAATAGGGCCAGAAAAGCAAAAATTATGTGTAACTGCTTCTAATGAGAAATAACATAGGCAAGTGTCAAAAACATATATATAACTTAGTATTTATTCTGTGCTGTCTATGTAACTGTTAAAATAGAAGCATAAGAAAGTGTATCCAAAGACAGTTATTTTGAAGAAATTGAAAAAGTATTACATTTGAAGTGCCCATAAGACACATAGATGTATGACACTAAAATGTGTGTTAAAGTGACCAGAGAAGCAGAATTGAGGATAGAGTGGATGGCCAAAAGAAATGGTTAGAAATAGAACCAGGAAAAGTATTCTAGCAGATTTCTAAGGGGCTTATTATGTAGGACTGATGTACTCTTATTATGTTGGACTGGTGTAATCTTCATCATAACACCAAAGATACGTGGCATCTTTTAATTGCCACATAAACAAAATCATTTTTTTGTTTCCTAGTTCCAATTGTTCAAAAGGAAGTTACATCTTAGGCATGCTTGTGGCTTCTGAGAAGTTTAATGAAAGACATTTATGAGCTGAATCCCTGGAATCCAGCACTCGGAGCCTTGAGCTGGTGTCCATGTGATTTGAAGAGGATAGTTCTCAACTTCATTGCCAGTCTCAGGAAAAAGCATGTGTTTACTTATGGCTTCTCTATTAGCATGCAGGACCCTGCCTTCTCCAGCCATCTTCTGTGGGACGGAGCACTCTCTATCTACACTGTCTACATAATCAGCAGAAATCCTGCCTAAACTAACCTCTCTCAGATAGAGGCTCTGTTGGGTGTGAGCACTGCAATGCTTTGTCTCTCCTTTTAGAAAGATGCTTCAGAATATCTCCTCACTCACATCTTAGAAACCTTTTCTGGACTCACTTCCATGGGAGTCAGGATAGGAAAAACAACTTCCAGCATCAGATAATCCTTTTCTTCCAATTTAACTTGTTATAGAAAGAAATCTGATTAAGACCTCCATGGGCTCAGTGTAGAAGACAGGGAAGATTTATTTCTCCAAACTGAGGAAGATGCAGTAGAGGTGCCCTTGCCAGGATGAGGGCTCTAGACAATGTTACATGGCCTTTTGGAGTGCACTCCTCTAGTACTTCCACAGCTACATGGGTGCGGCTCTGCACGTTGCATGCTGCATGCTGCATGCTGCACGGCTGTGACATCACCCCCTCACCCCCCACCCCCGTTCCATTCCTGCAGGCTGGTAGCAAAAAAAGTGTGTTTCTGTGGAGTCTGTTCAGATTTTTGCTTCAGGATTCAAAAGCATAAATCTGAAAATGAATTCCAGGGAGGAATTTGGCTGACTGTAAACTCTCCACTGGCATCAAACGGTCTGTTTGAGCAAACTCTCATAGTTCATGGTGAAGTACTCGCAGTAGCTTTCTGGTAGACCTGCGTAAATAGAACCTTTGCCATAGCACAGTTTTCTTCTAATACATTTTCATTTTCTTCATTACAGGACAACAATGGGGTGGAGTCGGTCATAATTAAGAATCCAAGATTTCTCTCTCAGTCATTTAATTAGGAAAAATGATTGTGAATGACAGAACACCAAAAACAAAGCCAGCAAAATCTAAATTCTCATCCCACTAGTTGGCATGAGACTGATAAGTCACTGATATGTCAAGGATTAAGATTTCTGTCTCTAGTCCAGGCTTCTGTATCCAATCAGGGCTCACATGTAAGATCCCATCCCTTCACCCCCATTTGTATGTACTAGAGTTATCTCAGTCTGACACATCCCAAAGCTGTCAGAGAATGGCCACACTGTCCTGGCAGCTAACTGGCCACTCCCTTCACAGCTGTTTAGACTAAGAAGGAGCGGCTCTAGGACTGAAAAAGCCCTATGCCTTGGGTTCCCGATAACACACAAGCTAAACTAAATGAAAATAGTAACACAGAACTTAAGAAATCACCAACTCACCTCTAAGTAGGGATTAACCATCTCACTCCAATCGAATACTTTCTTTTTCTTATTTCTCAGGTAATTCACAAAAGTTTCACTTAAATCCCCACTCGATGAGTTCCCAATCTGCTTGTTAAGTGGCACTATTACTTTATCAATTCCTAGTAGTTCAAATAAACTTGTTATATTTTATTTTTAAACTTATTTATAAATACATATTAATTAAATTGATTGCTTAAATTAAATATGATTGCTTGTTACTTTTTTGATATGTTTTATATGATTTATCTTTTAGCATACCTCCTGTGCAATTTTCCAGAAATTCTTCCCAATTTGCCATCAAATAGAATCATGTGCTGACCTTTATTATTCTTGGAGAGTTTTGTAATGTGTTTTGATGGCATTCATCCACTCCCCTAACTCCTCTTGGTTTCATCCCACCTCCCTACCCACGTGTCCTACTTTGGTTCCTATTGCTGAGATAAAAACCATCACCAGGGGTTGGAGAGATGGCTCAGAGGTTAAGAGCACTGCTTGCTCTTCCAAAGGTCCTGAGTTCAATTCCCAGCAACCACATGGTGGCTCACAACCATCTGTAATGAGATCTGGTGCCCTCTTCTGGCCTCCAGGGATATGTGCACTGCATACATAATAAATAAATAATTTTTTAAGTGTATGCTATCATCACCAGGCAAAATCAATTTAAAAAAATCACCAAAAGCAATGCAGAGAGGAAAGGGTTTATTCTTCTTGCAGTTATAGTACATCTTGAAGGAAAATCAGGGCAGGAACCTGGAGACAGGAACTGAAGTAGAGGCCATTGTAGGAATCCTGCTTACAGGCTTGCTCCCCATGGCTTACTCAACTTGCTTTCTTATACACCCCCAGGATCACCTGATCAGAGCTGGCACAACCCACAGTGGTCTGGGTCCTCCTGTATCCATCATTAGTCAAGAAAATACCTCACAGACTTGTACACAGACCAATTTGATATCATCAATTACTCAATTGAGATTCCCTCCTCCTGGGTATGTCTAGATTTGTATCCAGCTGACAAAAACAGATGGACACACCATGAAACTTTTGTGTTCTTGTGTTTAAAAAACCCATTCAGTGCAGTTTGTGCAGCACATATCCTCTTTAGTCTGTGGGCAACCACTGGACCATGGTTCATCTACCAGGGGCCACACTTTTAAAGAAAACTGTCTCTCCTCCCAGAAGCCATCAGTTTTCAACAGCTCCACTTCTCCTCTCCTCTCCCCTCCTCTCCTCTCCTCTCCCCTCCTCTCCCCTCCTCTCCCCTCCTCTCCCCTCCTCTCCTCTCCTCTCCCCCCTTCCCTCCCCTCCCCTCTCCTCTCTTTTTCTATCTTTTCCTTTCCTCCTCATGCTGGCATTTTGCCTAGCTTGATGTTGCCCAAGTCTTGTGCATGCTGTCTCTCTGCTGTGAATTCATGGGTATAATTTTGCCGTATTGTGTCTAAAAAAAATATTGTTTCTTTGTGGTTGTTCGCTGTCTCTGGCTCATACACTCTTTCTGTTTTTCTGCAATGATCCCTGAGCCTCAGGAGGAAGAATGTGGTATACATATGGTCCACTTGAGGCTGAACATTTTGCAGTCTCTTATTCTCTGCACTTTTGTCAGTGGTGGATCTCTGTCTCAACTGCCATCCACTGCACAAAGAAGCTTTTCTGATAGAGTTGATTCATGCACTAATCTACAGGTACAATGGGTATAACAATGTCATTAGGCGTTAGTTTAATATTGTGACCATTTAGCATAATAATAGTACTAAGTTCTCCTCTAAGGTGTATGGCCTGCTTAAGTACAGAGCTTTGGTCCAATTGATAGTTCCAAGGATGGGTGTCATCTTATGAACTGGGCCTTAAATCGAAACTGGCTGGTTACTCCGATGAGAGCTTTCCTACTGTTTGGCCTGTGGGCATGTCTTGCCCAGCTGGTTATTCTTGTAGTTTGCAAGGTTCATAGATGTGTGTGAGTAATGATTATTTTTCTTCTCTGGCAGCATGCACTGTACCCTGTAGCACTATGGAAGCTATCCAGTAGATAAGAACCTTCCAGATTAGTACCTGATTGATTTCTCCGTGTTGTATGAGTCAGGTATGTGGAATCTTTGGTGATAGCATCTTCCGGTCAAGAGCACTAATAATAACCTGTGATATTCGTGGGACAATGGGATCACATTGGCCAACAACTCCCCAAAAAAGCAACCTATTCCTGTCACTAGACTTGTTGTTAGCCCATGGTATCTAATAGGGGCACCATTGCCTTATTAAGGGGTAACTGCATTTAAATTCTTTCTATATGTGTATCAGGCCATTGACAATTCTCACCTGTGTTATTGTGAACCTCTATCTAGTTGCCCTGCTGTTATTCTTGCTCCCAAACATTCTATCCTCAACCAGCAACCTAATGAAGTCAATATCCTCCTGTACGTAAAGCCATTTTCTCCTCTACCCCAAACCCTTGGTCTCCTTCCTTTACTCAGATTAAAAGTCAAGACCTTCCAACAGCCTAGAAATCTTCACCTGCTTTGTTCATTATGGCCTCACCTCTATCAATCCTCCCCCTTGCTTATAACCCGTGCCAACCAAAGCTTCTTTGTCTTCTAGAATATTGAAGGCACATTGAGACTTGTGGTCTTGTTGGCAGAGAATGATTGAACCAATGTCTATAGCTCTGAAACTTCAGGTAACCAACAGCCTCATGAACTGCAGTTTAACCCAATGTCACTTTAACCCCTAAGGCTTACCCTTCATATTCCATGCAAAATTACCCCCCTTCTGAACATACCCAACCCTCCATTTACCTTGTCATGCTTTTCTTTTTGCATATAACTTACTGCCTTTGAACATACCAAAGATTTATTTATTGTTTTCAAATGCATTCTCTATGTACCCAGAGTATAAACTCTACAAAAGAAGAGATTTTTAAAAAGATATTTTATGCAATGATTTAACCCATGTATCCAGAAGCTTGTTAAATATGGTGCTGATGTTATACATATACTTTGTTGAATGTCATTGTGTTCAAGGTACCAGCTCTCTAAAGTGTAAATCACCAACTTCAAACAAATGAGGTAGTAATCATTGTCCATATCATTTTGTTATTATTAACCCCACTTCAAATTAAAAACTGCATTTAATCAATGTAATACCTATGGCATAAACCCAAAGCTTATGGAATTTCATCAAAACTAAGCACTTATAAATTGCTTCTAGAGGTCATTCCTTATAGCAAAGCAGGTGTACCCATATAGAAGAGGATTTTATTATTTCTGTTTGAATTTTAATTTCTTATCCTGAAGAATTTCAAGGTGCATTTTCTGCACAAGTCATAGCTATGTTTAGGTAACTGATATTATTAAACATGTGGGATACGATGAGATATTGCTATCTTCACTCTTAGATGCTTCCCAGGCATGGCTGAGCACAGCAGCTTAAATAAACCTTGATTAATGACGTTGCCCATGCCTCTTCTGACTATAGAAAGAACCCAGTTTTAATAAACTACTCCCAACTTGATGAAAAAGTCCCTCAATTCTAATAAAACTTGCATTTTTGCCTTTTTTAGATTATTCTTTTCCTTCATATCTTACATTAAGAAAGTTAAAGTTTGCTTTTCTGAAATGCACTATGGGATCTTGGTTGAGTTCTGTAACATTTTCATTTAGTTATAGTTAGAAATGCTTCCAATACATATAAATTCTTCCAACAGAAATGAAATCAATATCTCTGTATTTATATATTTTTTATTTCTGCCTTTTATTTTTGACAGTCATGCATACATACAGTGTATTATGATCATGTTGAACCTCTATTCACATCTCTTCTCTGCTATATTCTTGTTGACGTTCTTCATCTTCTCAGCCAGTCCCTCCCCTTCTCTCTCTCTCTCTCTCTCTCTCTCTCTCTCTCTCTCTCTCTCTCTCTCTCTGTGTGTGTGTGTGTGTGTGTGTGTGTGTGTGTGCAAATCTTATCATGCACAGGTAGGCACAGCTACTGTGTGTTCTCGATTATTACAGCCATGCCATGCCCAAAAGACAGTATTTCATATTATTTTTCCCCACTCACCAACTCATACCATCTTTCCTCCCCCTTGTCCATGTTGTTTACTGGGCCTTGGAGAAAATGATATCGATGCCCTGTTTAGGGATGAGTGCTCAACAGTCACTCACTCTGCTTACCTCAACCAGTTGTGCATCTCTGCATGAATCATTGCCCACTGCGAAGGGAAGCTTCTCTGACTGAAGCTGGAAGCAGCACTGGTCTACAAATATAAGCATAAGTATTTACAAAGCAAGGTTGACTGCATGTCTATTTATTAAAACATCAGTAGTAAGAAGCCAATGTTTCAAACCCTTAAAAAGGTAACTCTCTTTAAAATTAAATAAATAAATAAAAATATATAAAAATTCTGATTAAAAAATAATTAGCTTTTGAATCATCCAAACATTAGCTCCTTGGATATCTGTTTAACTTATAGTTCTATTTTGCTATTGCCTTTGAGTCTCTAAAGAAAATTTATTAATACTTAATTCAGATTAGTTGGACTGTTTTGATCAATTTTCATTTTTTTATTCATATGCAAATTCTACCATAGGTATAAAAGTCTAATAATGCAATAAGCACGTGGAATAAACCTGATTTTCTTTTTTGTTGTTGTTGTTTTTGAGACAGAGTTTCTCTGTGTAGCTTTGGAGCCTGTCCTGGACCTCGCTCTGTAGACCAGGCTGGCCTCAAACTCACAGAGATCTGCCTGCTTCTGCCTCCTGAGTGCTGAAATCAAAGACATGCACCACCACTGCCCCACCCTGATATTTTTTTATACCAAAGTTGGTTTCCTTGTTAGATACCACAACCATTTCGTTTATGATAAACGAAAAGCAGAGTATGCTAGATTTAATTGATGTTCTTATGCTTGTTACCAACTAAGGGCACAATACGTTTTGCTGTTATAACATGGAATAGCATGAATTAAGTAAAAACAATTAATCATAATCTTCATTTCATTACGTGTATTGTGAGTTCAGCTTGACTTTTAAAACTAAAGAAAACCACAGAGTTTACTGTTTAAAATCTACTTGGCTATGGATTACTATAAAGCATAAATATCATATATTAGCTTTTCTCATGTTCCTTTATAGACACAGTTTTAAGGGATGGCCTGTGACCTCAGGAATATCCAATAATGAAAACTCAATGTCATTATAGAGTCAGTTTAGTTCATGCTCTTGTTTGGCTAAGTCGTTAATGCCAGTCTTCTGGAAACAGAGATCACTGGACAACGTTAACCTCTACCCGTTGACATATCAGAACATCATGTTTTCAGGATTTCATTTTTATTAATATTCAAAAATGCTACTCTGAAAACTACTGAGTATAAATAAGAAGATCAAATGTCCTGAGGAAAGGGAGTAACATTTGCCAAATACCTGAAAAGTGCCAGATACACTCCAGAACTTCATGTTCTTATCAATATTTAGATAATCGTACTCAAGGGAAGATCATATTTGGCAAAAGAAATTTATATCAGATGAAATTAATTATAGAGAAAGGTGATTTGTGAAAAGCTTTTCAGACTTCAAAGTTTCATTTTTGATTCCTTTCTTTTATTTTTTCAATTCTAGGTAAAGTAAAAGAAAAAGACTTATGCAGTCTATTTACTCTTTGCTACAGTAAAATAAAAATGTGATATTTGACTCATTTTCTATCTTTCCTGAGTTACAATTGGAATAGGCTCTTCTCTTCAGATGGAAAGATACATATTTTGTTTTTAAATGCACTATTGCCTAAAGAACCTTCAGCTGTCAAGTGCTTAAAGAAAAAGTCAGGCTTTAGTGGCTAGCTGATATGATTGTGTTGATTTGTGTGGACCTTGATGCAGATACATCCTTGGTATTGCTATAACAACATAAAGCCGGTGCTATAGCAACACAAAGCCAGTGCTCTCAACCACAAATGCATGGAATTGTATTAATTTATTTTCATGGCTAACCACAGTGAACAAGCAGAATCATCCATAAAGCTCAGCCTTGGAGGGTACAAGATTGAAGGTAGAAGACAGTAAAGTTAGAAGCTTCATGTTAGAGATGAAGAAATGGGCAGTCACAGAAGAAAAATGATCTGGATATAGTTACTTTTGGAAGGCTAGGACAGGATGAATGCATCATAATTCACCTCCAGGAAAAAGTGTCCATTACAGAAGAACTGTGAATGCCTAGAGCCACTTCTAAACCTTGCATTTTATGAGCATAATTATTCTTAGAGATGCCATGGACATATTGGTGTATTTTGTAAATAAGCACTTTATTTTGATCAATGTCAGGAAATGTGATGAGCCAAATGTTCCCAAGGAAGCAGGATGTTGCTTACGCTCAACAGGACATTTGTCACATCCTTTAGAATGGTGGGTAATCCAAGAAGAGCTAAATTATTCTTTCCTGGTTGCATCCTACCGACTTGTGAGCCATGTATATGAGCCGATCCTGACCAAAATGCCTTCCCTACATATCCCTACCTATTGTCTTAGATAGAAGTTAGAAGAAAAACGGTATCCAGATGGTACTGGCCCATGATGCACCACTCTACTGGCTGCCCTTCAGGGTCAATAGCTCAATCATCTAATGTAACTCCTCGGACAAGTTCTCATCACCCCTGCTGTCTAAGCCTGCTCCTCCTAACTTCCCTTCAGCTTTAGTGATCAGGTGCAAACATGCATAGGATCCTTCATGCACAGGTCAATGCTTAGTTCTCCTCCACTTTTGCACTTCTCCTGGGTGTCATATGTCACAATGGCCCTCACTTTCTCCGAAGGACCAGAAGCTTCTTGTAGTTGAAAGTTCTCATTCATTCTTTTCTTTCTCTTTCAAAACTTGTGTTTTATCTCAGCTTTCCTGATATCACACTCCAAGAATCTGGTAACCTAGGATGTGACTTCTCCCGTCATTTGGGGTGCTGTTTCAGGCATTTAGAGTTCCCAAACACACCTGGCCTCAGCACCTAGTTTTTGTTGTTGTTGTTGTTGTTGTTGCTGTGGCTACTGTTGTTTGTTGTTGTTGCTTTGTGAGATGTTTTTGTTACACCATTTTACTGATATCTCTTGGCCACCCTGCAATGCAACTGTCATTATCGGCATCTCAGTACAGATGGTGAAACCCAGGAGCAAAGCATCAGAGTCTTAATAAGGCTGTATAATTGCTGAGGAATAAAATTAGGATTCAAATTCAAAGCTGTCTCATTTAAAAACCAAACTCTACCTCTTTGACCTATATACCCAACCTTCTAATCTATCCAAAGAACTTTCCCAGTTCCCAGTAACTATAACTAGAAGAGTAACCAGCTGAGGGATTTGAGGCACCAAAAGCTCAGCAGAGAACACCTTTAGATTCAGGAGGCTCTTTATACGAGCCAACTGTAGTGTGCCTGTACTGCTCCTGTCTAAAGCTGAATCCCCTTCTTCAGGGAGAACCAGGTTTCCAGTTTTAGAGTTATCATTACACCCCAGGCTAGCTTTAATTAATCCTGACTCCCACACACTCAGTGAAAACTGACCTCCACTGTGCCCACAGGCAGAAGGCCTGCAGGTCAGAGAAATGTGATCCAGTCTGTCTTTTATGAGTGTGGTGTACACTTGGGTTTTAACTAGGCTTCAGATAAAGCAAAGGAAAGTCCTGGCTGACACTTTCTTCACACCCTGGGGTCAATCCAATGGCATCAGGATAACCTCACTTGGATTGCAAGAAACAGTGTTGACACCTACCTTGAGATCCTTAGCCAATTTTTTGGCATAAAATGCTCATGCCGACTAAAGAACATCATTTATTCCTTCCATGGTCTGTGTTTCACTACAGTTGCTTCCATGTCAAGGACACTGTAAGATTGCTGTTGATGCATGAGAGTATTCTAATCTGGGGTATAAAATCATTTTTTTAAAAAAAGCAGTAGTATACATTCAGTGATAGTTCATATTACTCTATTTCATATTACCCCAAACTTGAAATTTATGAGACCAATCCCCTGGAGCAAATGACTTGGCTGTATCTAGAAAGTTCTGATACATGCAGTCTTTGTTTGTTAAAACAAGGGTGTGGTCTCCCCATTTTAGATAAATCTAGAAACACATTACTCATTCCAAAAGCAGCTAAGAGGACCAACAGCAAAGCAATATTCCTTATTTCAGAACACTGGATGTCTGTAACCCCAAACTAGATGGGCATAGTAAAATCACATCTTCGTTAGTGTAAGGTCAAATTAAGCCTAACTAAGGAGATTATGGAAGTTACTTCCAAAACCCCACTTTCCTGAAACAAAAGCAGTACAGGGATTTATTCCTGGAGCCTAAACATACTCACTTTGAGGGTGAATATACTGTCCAGCATGCTCAGCTAGAGAGTACACTTGTAAGCGTATTCAGTTTAAGATCCCACTTCAGGAAGAAATGACAGAGGACACATTTCAGGACATGTAGAGCTCAAGGTAATGGATCATATATTTGAATTTTTAAAATGTCAAAGAAGACAATTGGGGCACGCTCAGTTTGCAATATAAAGATGAAAGACAAGAGTAGCTCTGGGCATGGTCAGATTTTTCCCCCAAAAACTTTTTAGCTAAAATAAAGAAAAGTGTGCTTGAACTATAGATTGGTATGAAATTTTGCTTCTAAAGGCAACTACGTTGCTTAGCAGCTAACAAAACTACGGAAATGAAGGCGAGGGGCTAAGTGTATTGAAACATCAGAGTGAGGGAGCAAACCACCTGCCACTGCAGACTTAGGGAAAGGGCCTGACTTCCCCTGGAGCTGAAAGAGCATCCATGCACCCCACTTGAACTCTAAAGGGAGAGGGAGCACTGAGGCTGTAAAAAGAGATGGAACAGGGCATTTAAGGAACAAAAAGAAGGCTGATGGCAGGGTGGAACAGTGGTGGGCGCTGGTGCACCTGTTAAGTGTGGTTATACAAATATTTGAGTTTGATCTAAGAACCACCCATTCAGACTCAGATTCCGCTCTATAGAAGGAGAATGCTTAAAGGATACAGCCATCAACAGCGTGCCGATGAACCAAAGTCTAAGGTTCTTGCCACGTTAGTTGCCCCCAATTCTACTCTCCTGGAGAGCGCTGAGTGGAGTGCTCCTACATCCAAATCCCAACAGCAAACTTCAGTATTTCAAGTAGGAAGAAACAGGGCAAGCAAAGACAGCAGTATACCCAATCTGAATAGAAATGACTTAATTTAATTTCCCATAACTGAAGTCTTTAAACAAATAGTTCTTCATAAACCTCGATAAGTTAAAATAAACCAGAGCGTCTTGAAAACAAAAGCTCACAGAAAGGTTCAAAGGAGATTGAAAGTAGGACATGAAGAGAGACCTGTGATTTCCTGAGGAACAGTTTGCATGAATTATGGATTACCAGTTTCAGAAAGATTTGGTTAAAACCTGTCCACAAAGATGCAAACTCTCTGGTGCCTTTTCCTAATGAGGTAGGGATCGGTCCATCAAGGAATACTTCCAAAAGGTCTAGTTTTTCTTTGACAACTTAGAACAAATGCTTTGGCTACAGTGCATATGATTTGATGTATATTATTTTATTGGTACTCAGTTGGTGTTACTGGTGCTGTGTATTTAATAATTTTCAAGGGGACTTCTGTTTTTCTACAACATAGTGATTTTTTTCAATTTCTATTTATTTGTAATTTCTAAATAGATTTTATTGTGATTAAGAAATCAAATTGAGGGGTTGGGGATTTACCTCAGTGGTAGAGCGCTCGCCTAGCAAGCGCAAGGCCCTGGGTTCGATCCCCAGCTAAAAAAAAAAAAAAAAAAAAGAAATCAAATTGAGTTCATGTCATATTGAACTCTTTAGTCTTGTGATTGGTATGTAAAATAAATGCAAAATTTTAATTAATAAAAATAAAACAATGTGTATAATAAAAATAAAAGTATGTGTATAATCTTTCAGTGTTTCCTATGTTTATAAGGTTTTATTTTGTTTGTGGAGTAGGACTTAGAAAGTCCTCTCTTTTCTTTCTCCTTCTCGCCTTAGCCTTCAGGGAGGCTGATTAAAAGTTGTAGTTCATTTGATGTAGGAAGGGAAGAATGAGAAGAGCCAGCCTGCGCTTGGGAGGCAGTTGCCAAGGAATCTGTAAAATTGCCAGGAGAGAGAGTACTCTCAAGAGGGAGGAGCTGTTCTCGTCGCCATGGGGTAGCATAGTAGGAGCAGGGCTGCCCAGAAGCAGTGGGACTATACATCAGACATATATCGTGTGTGTGTGTGTGTGTGTGTGTGTGTGTGTGTGTGTGTGTGTGTGTGAAGGAACCTAGCTTTCATCCATTATGTGGGTTCTGCTTTTTTTTTTAAACTACGTTATACTAAAGCAAGTGAGAAGTTCAAAGGAAGCCTTGGTATTCTCTCTCTCTCTCTCTCTCTCTCTCTCTCTCTCTCTCTCTCTCTCTCTCCCTCCACCTTCTATTGAATAATTTTTTTTTCTCACATAGTGCATCCTGATTACAGATTACAGTTTCCCTTCCCTCTACTCTTCCCAATTCCTTCTCATCTCTGCTCCCATCCTGATCTTTTCTGTTACTCATTGGAAAACAGGCTTCTAGAAAATAAAAATAAAGTGTAACAAAATAAAATATAATAAGATAAAACAATAACTATCACATCCAAGTTGGACAAGACAGACAAACAAAAGCAAAGAGCACAAGAGAAGGCACAAGTATCAGAGACTTGTACACTCTGAAATCCCATAGACCACTAACATGGAAATCATAATATATACGCTGAGGATCTGGTGCAGACTGTGCAGGCCCTATGTGTGCTGCCGCAGTCTCTGTGAGTTCATGAGTTTTAATTATGTTGATTTTGAGGTCCTTGCTTCCTTGGTGACTTCCATCCCCTCTGGCTCTTACTTCTTTCTGCCCCTTTCATCTGGGATTCCTTGATCCCTGAGAGGAGGGATTTGATAGAGACATCCCATTTAGGGCTGAGTGTTCCGACGTCTCTCATTCTCTGCATATTGTCTGGCTGTGGGTCTCTGTATTTTTCCCATCTGCTACAGGAGGAAGCTTCTCTGATGATGGCTGAGCATGGCACTGGTCTATGAGTAAAGAAGATTGCTACTTTTTGTTCCCGGAAGAGTGGTATTTGTTTTTATCCTATATCCTTGAGCTATCTAGTCTCTAATTCTTGGTCACCCAAGCAGTGTTAGGTATAGGTTCCATTTCATGGAATGTGCCTTAAGTCAAACAGATATTGGTTGGTTACTCCCATAAGTTTTGTGCCTCCATTGACCTATTTTAATAAGGACACCATTGTAGATCAACAGGTTTGTGGCTGCCTTGGTGTTTATGTTTCTCTTTTGGTAGCATACAGACTACCTTTCTATACCAAAGACGCTAAAATATATGGATGAAGGCTCTATGTAGGCACCAGATCAACATCTCCATGTTCAATGAGTTGTATGAGTGTTTTCTTCAGCAATGGGCCTTGCTCTCAGTTTGTGGAAAACAAACTATAGTCTTGGCAATAGCTAGGATTGTTTGGGGATTTCCATGGGAACTTTTTGGCCAGTAATTCAATTAGATATAAGCCAGTCTCTGTACTGACTGTGTCTCCCTCATTATTTGGCAAATTCATTTAGATTGCCTTCATATCAGCATATATTTTAGGAAGCTTCTACTATTTTGTTTTCAAATCACTGCTCAAAAGGCCCTTTATTTTAGTTGTCTCTCTGTGTATTCTCTCTCTTGTCCCCCTCTCCCCTTCCTCTGCCCACCTGATCCTCCCATTCTAGATCTCCCCATCCACCCATGCTGTCTTTTCTATTTCCCTGTCCTAACAAGATCTATCTGTTCCCCATAGTGTCCTCTTCTGGACCTAACCTCTGAGGTTCTATGGCTTTTAGCTTGGTTATCATTGACTTAACAGCTAATATCCACATATAAGTGAGTACATATCATATTTGTCTAAGATAGCTCACACAGGATGATTTTTTCTAGTTCTATCCATTTATCTATGAATTTTTGGCATCATTTCTTTCAATGGCTGAGTAATATTCCATGGTATAGACATACCACATTTTCTTTATCCATTCTTCTGTAGAGGGACACCTAGGTTGTTTCCAATTTCTGGCTCTTATGAATAGAGCAGCAGTGAACACGGCTGAACAAGTGGTAGGATGAAGCATCCTTTGAGTATATGCTCAAGAGTAGTATAGCCCAAGAGTGGTATAGCTGGATCTTGTTGGTAGACTGATTTAGGGAACAAACACAGCCTCTGTCTTTGGCACTCTATGATACGAACCACAGGACTTTCTGACCCTCAGAGTGTATTGGAGTCATTACAGCCCCCAAAGAAAATTCCTATGTCCAGTTTTGCTTTGTTGGCCCTCCCAAAGCTGACACAAATGCACTGGCATGTGTTTCAGTTTATAAATGTGTTACTACAGGTAAACTTTGTCATAAAATCCACCCAGGATTCAACTGATTTTTAGATTCCCAATTGAATACAATGGCTTGGCATTCTTCTTCTAATTTTTAGAAAATTCTCCATTCATTTAAAAGTGTACCAGAAAATCATGGTAGGTGCAATGTACTCATCACCTTAGAGACATACAGTTTTCTGTATGTGCATTGTTTATTAGATTTTTCTTGCTCAAAATCTACACTGAATAATGAGATCCTGACATTTTTGGAAATAAAAATTTAATATTACTTTAAGTGAAATTAATCTGGCACAGAAAAACAAATATTGCACATTCTCACTATATATGGAAGTTTGGCAGTTTCAGTGAGAATAGCCCAATCCCCTAGGCTCATGTATTTGAATGCTTAGTAACTAGATAGTGGAACTGATTGGGAAGAATTAGGAGGTGTGTTCTTATTAGAGTAGGTGTGGTCTCTAAGCCTCTCTCTCTCTCTCTCTCTCTCTCTCTCTCTCTCTCTCTCTCTTTCTTCTTCTTCTTCTTCTTCTTCTTCTTCTTCTTCTTCTTCTTCTTCTTCTTCTTCTTCTCCTTCTTCTCTCTCTACTTTTCACCCCTCCCTCTGCTGATTGCAGACCAGGATATAAAGCTCTCAGCTACTGCTGCAGCACAATGCCTGTCTGCTTCCTGTCATGATGATCATAGAATAGCCCTCTAAACTGTAAGCAGGCCCCCAGTTAAATGTTTTCCTTTGTAAGTCTTACCTCAGTTGTAGTGTCTCTTTTAGAGCAGTAAGTAACACAGGAACTAAACTATAGATCATCTCATAGACTCAGAGTAGAACAGTAGGTACTAGAAACTGGGAAGGATAGGTCAGAGAGCGAATGGCAGGTATGTACATAGAATAGCATCAATGTCCTGCAGCATCAGGTAGTCATGGTTAATAACAATTACATATGAACTTTAGAATATCTCATAGAAGTTTTTAAATGGTTTTTAATTTATTTAAATTGAGACAGGTTCTCATGTAGCTCAAGCTGATCTCAAACTCTCTGTATAGCTGAGAATGACCTTGAACTTCTGATCATCCTGTTTCCAACTCCTGAGAACTGAGATTATAGGCACATACCTCTACTCTGGTTTGGGAAATAAACTCAGAGTTTCAGTCATACTAACAGGCATTCTATTCATGGAGTCATACTCCCAGCTCTAATTTTAATGTTTTTAGCACAAAGAAGTAGTAAGTATTTAAGGTGATGGGTATGCCAGTATTCTATTCCAATCATGGCACACTATATATGTATTTATATAACACATTATAGCCAGTTAATATATAGGGTTGTGAGTTTATTTAGAATTTTTTTTATTTCACACTGAGGAGTGACAACTTGAATACAGAAAGTAAGGGCTATAGACATTTCAAAATAGTCAGCATTATCATGCTGTATTAGCATCACTGTAATGTAAAATTCCCCAAAACATCACCCTATGTCTATAAAATTCACAATATTGTCTCTGTGCTTATTACAACACTTCATAGAAATGACATGATAGCTTCTTCAGAGTGGTCACAAAACAAATACTACCCATCGATCCTTCATTCAATCCTAATGAGTATCATTTTCTAAAACTGTGTTTTATTATATTTTCTTTTGAGGAAGAATAGGGATTTAATGATTTTGCTAGTGCCAATTTGCAATCAACAATTTGCTATGAAGGGTGTAAAACTTGTATTTGGTTTTTCTTCATGGCAGGTCCAGAAACTCTATTCTTCTTTGGTTTAGAGCCTACTGCAATTGAACTGAGGGACAGCTTCCCTGACTGTTGCATTTCAGCGAAAAAAAAATGTTGTTTTGTCAGGTTGTGGATTAAGGAACCACCCTATAACAATACAACAGTGCTTCTGGGAATGTCTAGCTGAGAGGGGTGGTGCCAAGAATCTTTACACTTCTGTATTTATTATAGTGACAAAAGCACTTATTTGGGAGTAAATTTCAAATTGACAAATCCATCTCACAATCTTTGATTTCAGGTGTCCAGACAGAAAGTGGAAGAGATGAAGAATGGTATTGCTCAAAGCTGGGAGCTCTAGGGGATGTTAGCTCTTCCTGTTTCCAGGCAGCGAGACTGGGCTTTGGCACTCTGAAGCTGCTGCTTTGTGTGGTCAGGATGATATTGTCATATCAAAATGGCATTGCTGTCAAAATGTCATGTCAAAACGACCTAGTCAAAATGTTCTACTATAGACCACACTGCTCTGGTTTTACTCTTTTATCCCCAAAATGTTTTCACCACATTATTGGCTTAAAATTACCTTAGCTTTAATGTACATACCCCTACTCATTTTCTTCTGGTTCATGCTTTGATCTGTGGAAATTTCTTAGATGTCTTATGTAAGTTTACTTACTTTTAGCAACAGCAGAATTAGCAAAGCCTATAGCCTATGCCACATACCAGACACTTCAAGCATTTACATGTATAGACTCCTTTAATTCTGCACTGTCTACAAGAGAGAGATTCTAGTTTTATTTTAATTTTAAGGTTGGGAAACTGGGAAAGCAGAGGGTATATGGCCTAAGGTCACAATTGCTAGGTCATGGAGATAAGACTATGTCCATACAGTATTCTGTATTTTATTGTATTATGACATGTACCTCAAAATAAAGATGCATGCCTCTTGTCTTCTCCTCACTAGCCTACTCCTATTCCTTGTCTCTAGCTACATGTCTGGTGTAGCAAATCTTTCCCTACTCTGTCATGAACTATTGCTAATACCATAGATCATTTTGAGGTAGATTTGTTTAATGGACTCTAAGATTAAATTGGTGCTGTGCCCATCTGTTTATATGTTGATGTTTTAACTTCCCATATTTTAGGATATATCCATCATTAGAGATAGACAACCTTTAAAGAGATAATTGAGATTTAATGGACCATGAATGGGCCCTAATATAGTCTTTCCTTATAAGAATAGATTGGACATCAGAGATGAATTTTTACAATAAAAAGCCCTGTGGAGGTATCTCCAGGAGGTGGTACTATGTAAGCCAGGAGGAGGGATCTTAGAACTCTAACCCACTAAGCCATCAATTGTGGACTTGGAAAATGAATACCTGTTAAGTGCCCCTATCTGTCATATTTTATTGTGACATCTCTAATAGATTAATACTGTTGACAGGTCTATTTATGGGATTTATTTCAACATATCCATGTTTCAAAATATATCAACTTTAGAAATACACTCAATAAAAGTAAGTTTTTCAGGTCACTGGTAAGCATGATTGGTTCATATTACCTAAATATTTGATCATTGTGTGTGAGTATAAGTGTGTGAGCGTGTGAGTCTAAACAACATTTTAATAATGGCCACTATTTGGCTTTCAGGGGCTGAATTCTGATGTGTGTAGTGAATAGATATATTGAGTGAGCTCCTATTGATACTTATAAACAAAACTTATAGATGGTTTCTTAAAATAAAACTTCTTTCACTTTGTTTATAAATCTTTAGCATGACTTTAGTATTGTGGTGATGGGGCACTTAGTACCAATGTTTCACTTGAACGAAACAAACTTACATCTCTATAAATATAAATAACTGTATGCACACTTAAAAGTATTATGTTTTATACTTATCTTCCAGAGAACTACCATATGCATAAATTTTAATTGATACATCCTATATAAATCCATTTGATGGCAATTAAGTAAATTATGGTTGTTTACTGAACTAAGATTTGCTAAAGCATGTGTGACATTATGTAGCTAAAACTTCTGAGTGACTATCCTTTTAGTTTGAACAGAAATACCTTGTTATCTCAAACCACAAAGAAAAATAAGTTACCATGTTTAGAATTGTGTTTCTGATCATTACTTAACTTAAAACACATGGACAAATTAATGTCAAAAACATTTATTTATTGAAGTTAAAATACCTTTTTCATGTCTAAAAACTATGTCTTTTACTTGATAGACATATACTTCTGCATGTTGCTCTACAGGCTTCCCAGCATCATTTGTTGAAGAGGATGTCCTTTCTCAGATGTAGCTATTACATGAGCTTGCAATTGAGGTCTTCTACTAACTGCATTATCTCTATGTCTATTTTTGTGCATGCTTTTTTGATTGCTATGGCTCTGCCCAGAAGGTCAAGGATACTCAAAGAAATCCTGAATAAAAGTAATACTTTCTGCTCCCATATAAATTTTGAGATTGTTTTTTTTCTGTATCTGTGAAGAATGGCCCTGGAATTTTGCACTGAATCTGTAGGCAACTTTTGATAAGATGATAACTTCACATATTAATTCTTCCCATCCATGACCATGGAGAGTCTATGTTCTGGTATCTTCCTCTCTTTATTTAGCATCTTAAAGTTTTATCTGTAGAGGTGTTTTTGTTTCCTTGGTTAATTTTATTCATAAATATTTTAAATTTTGCAGCTATTGTGGATGGGGTTGTTTCTCTGATGTATTTTCAATGTGTTTGATATTAATATGTATGAAGGATACTATTTTTGTATTAATTTCATATTCTACCACTTTGCTGAAAGTATTGATCAGCTCGAAGAGTTTTTGGTGAAGTCTTTAAGGTCTCTTATATTATAGGACAATATGGTATGCAAATAAAGATGTTTTGGCATTTTCTTTTCTAATTTGTATCCCTTCTGCTTCCTTATCTTATTGCTATAGCAAAAACTTCAAGAACTATATTTAAGGAGTAGTGAGAGTGGACACTCTTGTCTTGTTCTTGATCTTAGTGGAAATGCTTTGATGTTTTCTGTATTTTATGTGAAGCTGACTATAGTTTTGCTTTGTTTAGCCTTTACTATGTTGAGCATTCTTGTACAGTTCAGATTCACCTGCCTAGGTCATGCCCACAGTGGGCTGGGACTTTAACACAACAATCACCAATCAAGGCAGTCTCTCACAGACATGGCCACAGGCCAGTCTGATCCAGATAATTCTTCAACTGATGTTTCCTCTGTGCAGTTAATCCTATATGTATCAAATTGATAACAAAAACTAACAGGGACAATACTTGTCTTAGTCACTATTCTATTGCTATGAAGAGAAACTATGAACAAAGCAGCTCTTATAAAAAAAGTATTCAGGGTTTGCTTATAGTTTCAGAGGCTTAGTTCATTATCATTATCATGGTGGGGAACATGGTGCTGGAGCAGTAGCTATATACTGATCGATAGTCACAGACTCTGGGTCTGACATAGGCTTTTGAAACCTCAAAGACCACCTCCAGTGACACACCTCCTCCAACAACACACCTATTCCAACATGACCACACCTCCTAATATTTCTAAACAGCTCACCAACTGGAGACTAAGCATGCAAATATATGAGCCTGTGTGGGGCGTTCTCATTCATCCCACCACATCTCACTTCTTAGCAACCGTAGCCTTGTAGTCATATCACAAGGCAAAATACATTCAGTCCAACTTGAGTACCCATAGTCTTTCACAGCCTCAAGATCGTTTAAAAGTCCAAAGTCTCTTCTATGACTTAAGACAATCTCTTAACTGTAAGCTCTTATAAATCATAATCAAAAAGCAGGTGAGAAACTTACAGCATACCATGACATGGGATATACATTACCATTCCAAAGTGGGAGGAAAGGAGCATAGTGAGGAAACATTGAAAGCAAGACTGAAAATCAGCATAGCAACTCCACATTCTGAATCTCCAAGTCTTATGTCAAAGTGCTCCTCAGAACTCCAGCTACTTCTAGATTTGTTGACTGCACACACTTTTCTCTCTTGGGTTGGTTCCACAGGCTATTAGCAGCTCTCTTTGGCAGATATCCCATGGCTCTGGCATCTCCAACATCTTAGGGACTCTAACACAATTGAGGCTTCACCTTCCTAGCTTTGCTCAGTGGCCTCTACAGACCTCCATTAAGGGACTGCACTGCCAAATGCCTGACCCCAGTATCTTTCCTTATTCACAGAGGAAGATTCCATATACCTTTCCTGTATCCTTCTGACTCTAAATTATAAATCACACGGTAGAAGCTGCCAGGATCTGATGCCTACTTGGGCTGACACATGGCTCTTTCATGACTTGCATTTGCATAAGCTTTGACTCTTTGATGGTTTCTAGGCCAAGGAAGCCCATAAAACTTGTTCCTATCGCTGGTCTCAGGATTAGATGAGTGAGATCTTGCCCTGAGAGTACCACTCCCTTTATTCCATTTTGAATCTGGTCTTTCTTTAAACATTTTATCTTCTGGAGCACAGAACTTGACTCCACAATTATATTCCCTGGCTCTCTTTTTCTCCTCAAACTGTACATTTTGGATTTATCTTTGTCCCACTTGCTTTCTTCATTGTAGATCTGCATAAAATCAGTAACCACAGGATACAGCCAATACTAGGCTGTCTTTAAATCTTCTCTGCCAACGCCATTCATCCAAATTCTTAAATTTAGCCTCTAGTAAATTTTTAGGACAAGGGCAAAAAAGTAGCCACATTCTTTGCTAAACTATCTCAAGAATGGTCTCTAGGCCAGCGGCTAATATTCTTCCTCTCTGAAACCTCTTGACCTAGACCCACCTTTTCACCATTCCTATCTTCTCAGCTCCTACTAGGATGGTCTAATAAGCCCCACTTAAAGTGTTAACCAGTTTTCTAGTTCAAAGTCCCTAAATCTTCTATATTCCTCCCATCAAGAGCATGGTCAGGCCTATTACAGCAATATCTCACTCCTGGTACTGACTGACTTTTGTCATAGTTACTGTTCTAAGAGACAGCATGACCAAGGCAACTCTTAAAAGGGAAACATTTAATTGGGGGCTTGCTTACAGTTCCCAAGGGTTAGGTTATGATCATCATGGCAGGAATCAGACAGGCATGTTACTGGAACAGTAGCTGATAGTTTTGCATCCTGATCCACATGCATCAGAGAGAGAGAGACTGGGCCTGGCAGGTGCTTTTGAAACCTCAGTGCCTATTTCCAGTGACACACCTCCTCCAACAAGGACACACCTACTCAAACAAAGCCACACCTCCAACTCCTTCCAGATAATTCAACTGGGACTAAGCATTAAATATGTGAACCTATAGGGTATTCTCATTCCAACCGTTACATCTACCATTTGGACCCCTCTTTTAGAACTGTAAACAAAATAAAAATAAACTTTTTCCTCCATAAGATGCTTTCGGTCATGACATTTTATCCCAACAATGAAAACTGACTAATAGAGGGTTTTTTCCTACTTTATTATATTTGTTGACTTTTGCTTTGTTTCTTAATATGTGATCTCTTTTGGAGAAAATGCCATGAGTGTCTGAGAAGAATGCATATTCTTTAGTGTTTAGGTAGAGTGTTCTAGAGATGTCTGTTGGGTCCTTTTGATTTATGGTTTCATGTAACCCTAATGTTTCTGCTTAGTTTTTGTCTGGATCACCTGACCATTGATGAACTATTGAAATTTCCCATTATTATAGTGTTTAGGTTAATTAATGGCTTTACGTCTAGTGCTATTAGGTATACTTGCATTGGTGCGTTTGTGTTATATCTTCTTGATGGGTTGTTCCTTGAATGGGAATGAACTGACCTTCTTTATCTGTTTTGACTAATTGTAGTTTGATGTCTAGTTTGTCTGATATTAGAATAGTTATGACTGCTTGTTCCCTAGTTCTACTTACTTAGAGTATTGTTTTCTATCCTTTTACCCCAAGGTGGTGTCATCCTTGGATTGTGAGCTATGTTTCTGAGAGGGAACCAAATAATCATGGATGCTAACCCAATCTTCTATTCTGTGTCTTTTTATTAGTGAATTGGTTTATGTTTTAGAGATGGGACCTGGGAATTTAGATTTAGGATGTTGTTTGTTTGTTTTTTGTTTGGTATGAGATTTTAGCCAATCAAACCTAAATCCAAAGGTGGGGTGATGGCTGGGTGGCTTATGGGAGTCTCAAGAGGACAGAACGGAGAGTAGGGTAGCTGGAGGTGAAGAAAGTGCCTCCTACTGCTCTTGATCCTGGTTCATGGAGAGGTTTGCATACAGGATTGGAGATGAGAAGGAATGGATGAGGTTGCTCTCCAGGACTTGACCTGAAAGGTTACGCAGAGCAGCTATGGTGCACATAAGTAGCAGCAAGGTGGGCTAGGGTCTTGAGGCAAGGATGGTATCACTGGAGCCAGAGTGACCACATGGAGTAGCTACAGGAAGCAGGATCAGAAATGGGGCAGATTGGTCTCCAGTTACTTTCCAGGGCTGCAGTGACTGTGTGGAGTGGCTACTGTGAGGAGAACCAGAGGCAGTGCAGGGTCTGAGGTGGGGACAGTCACCTTGGCTAGAGGAAAGCTACAGAATGGCTGTGGACAAGTCTTATGCTTTCTGACTCACAAATGTCTTCTTATCCTTGGGTCTACTAATTTTTTAATGGAGAAATATGTACAAGAATGTACATTGAATGCTCACTCAGATATTTGTGTTCTCTCTGAGTAATTTGAAAGATCTGGTCATTTTTATCATTGTCCTTTTGAATTCTGTCTTAAATTTCTTTTTTCTCCTTGGGCAATATTACTAAAGCTTTGGAGATGGTGGGGATTTTCTCTTGATTTATCTGTTGTTTGTGTTTTTTTGTGGTAGGACCTGGCAGTATAGATTTAAGATATGACATTATGTTTTGTTTTGTTTTTTATATTGACAAGAGCAGGAAATTAAACTATAGTGCAACCACAGGGGTGAAAATTATGTAACTGTCAAAATATTAGGGAAAATTGTAGGTGGAGCTGTAGAGATCCCCCTAAGACTAGAAGAAGGGAGCAAGGAGCAGCACCTGTAATATAGTGTTGTCACTTTTATCTAAAAACTTTAATACTCAACTAAGCATAATAATCTGATAAATGTCAAATTAAACATAAAGCATAGAAATTAGGCATATTAATGAGATAAGGTGCTGTTTTGATGCATATATACATTGAATAATGGTTAAATCAGGTAACAAATATCTACTCAAACATATAACTTATGCTAAAATTTTTCAAAATACTTTCTTTAGCTTTTTCAATTACCCTATTGTGCCTTTCATATAATTTAAAAAGAGAAGCATTCAATATATTGATTGGTGCTGGAAGATGTGTACAAGTTTCTGTGCTTTTTCTGAAATTTCTGATTAGAGACATTAGTTAAGAAGTGTTTTTAGAAGAGGAGAATAGGAAGGGAGAGAGAAGAGGGAGTTTTTTGGTGGCTGTTTGCCTTCTCATAATGCTTGAGTTTCTAACCACACAGGTGCATTGTATGACTCTTTATTATCAAGTGATTATTCCAATATTGAGTGAATGAGCATCCTATGTATTTCCTTTAAACCACTATTATGTGTTTGAAAAACTTTAGAAATAGCATACTAGTATATTTTGAAAGCAGAGCTCCTCTTTTCCTTTAAAAATAATATTCCAAGTAATGTTTAAATTGATAGCTATAGGAGCCAGTAATAGCAATGGAGTTTCTTATTTTTAGACACTGGAAGGAATGTAGAAATGAAATGAGACAGTGAAGAATCAAAATGGCTCCTGGTGCTCTGACTGGATTTCCTCATGCTATAGAGAACCTCTATACAACTAATGCGTGATTGTAGCACAATTGACTCCATAGATGTATTCCTAAGAACTTGTGTGTAAATTGAATCATATTTTAAGTTCTCCTGGGGAGATGGTTATTGAAAGGAGTCCTGGTGTGAACTTGTTGGGGGAAAAAATAAAGCCTTCATGAAACAGATAATCATTGTCAGTTTATTATTAGAAGACAAGATTCAAGTGGTTTGCAGTCTTTGGTACAGGCAGATACTGTAAACTTGAGGTGTAATTATATTGATGTAATCCATTTTGCAAGCCTTGGGAATACAGGTACTCAATAAATGTTTAATTGTTTAATTCTCCCAGGCTAAAGAAATAAACAATTGTTGTGTCTGGGGTTGTATTTCTTCTCCTATTACCCCAATTTAAATGGCTCCCTGTCTGAGTACCATTAGACAGCCCTTCATCTTCATTTTTCCATTCACTGGACAATTTCTTTGAGTGTTTACTGTAAGCTAGTCTTAGTAAGACCCCTTGGTGCTAAAAGAAAATTGAGACATTGAACTCAAATACTTAGTTATCTAATGAAGAGATAAGAACCAAATAAACAAATGGATGCTAATAGGGGAAATTGAGTGTTACATGTGACATATAACATCATATAGTGAATATTACGAGTAATAGCCAGCTCTCCTATGCTTATTAATGTATGTAGACTGTATTGCTCTACTCTCTTGAAGTTATTCATAGACATTTCCTAGTTCTGATCAACACAATCTGTGTGGAACGGCAATGTGGCAGCCAGATTTGTGTTGGGTTGCTAGTATTCAACTGTCCACTCTTTCCTCCCTTTGATGTGGTAATCAGGAAAGTATATGTGACATGAGGTACCATGAGGCAAAGGAAATTAGAGTCCTACTCCATCACCTAGAAGGTAGCTTAGCTGAAAAGACTCCTTACTTGCACAAAAAGTTAACACCATAGTTAATCTTGGTTGTTAGCTTGATTGGCTCTATGGTCAACTGAGAGGCAAGCTGCTGGGCATACCTATGAAGGGCTTTCTTGATCAGGTTAATGAAGTGGGAATGCAACCTACATGTGGGTGGCACCTTGCAGTGGAGTTCTAAGGTGGAAACTTTGGCACAAATACCTCATATCTTGCCAGGGAGTTGACTACCTTTGTGTGTGAGTTACTCTACTGGATTTCTGCTCCTCTGCTGCTGTTGCCACTGCTGTTGATTCCTTCCCTAATAGAACCCAGATTCTTTGGACTTCCAACATGTACTGAAGACCTATGGCTCTCCAGGAATCAACTAGTCTTTAGTGCCAGATTGGCACTCCAAAAACATCAAGCCTCATGAACTGACCATCTATTAGGTTCACTATCTCCAGAGTGAAGACAGCTATTATTGGACTACCAGACCATATCAGGTAATCCAATCCAATAAATCTTCTTTTAATATATATATATATTTGATTAATTCTGTTCCTGCAAGAGAACCCTGGTGATTACAACTGATATTAAATAAACAACAGAAAAGACAAAAGTCCTCCACACTTTTCATGTTTAAGATGATTTTTTTTAATGGATGCTACTTATTATCATGCCAATCTTGTCACAGAGGGTTAGGGGATAGAAAGTGACGAGGAATTCTCGTTAGTTACAACAGTCAAAGAAGAGCTCTCTGACCAAATGTCAATATCAAGACAGTTACATTTATTTAGAGTGAAGGTGACCAGTGAAGAGGGAATGGGCATGGACAAGGATATATTTAAAATTTTCCAGTACACACATTGCTTCAGAGTCATTGAAGACTATCCAAAGATCTATTGCATCAGCATCTCCAAGGAGTTCCTTGTGTTATTGAAATTATCATCAGAGTTTTAAATTATATGCCTCTCAGTGATTTCCTTACTGAGACAAGGGAGAAAAAAGGTAACTCTCATTTTTTATTCTCAACAAAACAAATTTTTCATAGTTCTTACATAATACAATTCCATGTGTGTCTATCTAAGTATGATGGAATTGATTTTATTAAGTCACCAAGTCATAATGATATCAAATGTAGGACTTCATAGGTTTTGATTGATTGATATTGACAGAATCAAATAATAACTTGAATCAAATAATAACAGAATCAAATAATTCTCATTCTGAGAACAGAAAACATCAAAGTAGTATAGATTGTCTTTGCCCAGAATCCGAAAAAGCAATGAGGATAATTTATATTTTGGTTGTGAGCCTAGCCTTTAACTGCTGAGTCATCTCTCCAGCCCAGGGATAATTTACTGAATATTTAACACATGAATGCATTTTTCTGTGAAGTAACATATATTTCACAATGTAATTTTGTTTTCTGAACAAATACCAATGCTTTAATTTTTTGCTGGTTCCTTTTCTTTCTTTTTTTCTTTTGTTTTTAAATTTGTTCTTCTCTCATACAATACATCCTGACCACTCTTCCCAGACTCACCCACTTTTCCTCTGCCCTAGATCCACTTTTTTTCCATTTCCCTTCAGAAAAAGGTAGCTCATCCAGTGATACCAACCGAACACAGCAAGATACAATAAGACTAGGCAAAACCCCTCATATCAAGGCTGGGTGAAACAACCCAGTAGGAGGAAAAGGCTCCCAAGAGCAGCAAAAGAGTCAGAGATCCCCACTCTCACTGGTAGGAGTACCACAAGAACACCAAGCTAAATAACCACAGCATTTGTGCAGAGGGGAATGATAGCATAGAAAAGTTATTTTAACAGGGTAAATTGAATAATTTATCCCAGGGGCTGGAGAAGGAGTGATTCTTATGTAATTGTGAGTTTGGAGTCTTCATTATTGCTGTTATACACATAGAAATTGAATGACTAAACCTTGTGGGCCAGAGTGATGTCTCAGCAATTAAGAGCATTTGCTGATCTTACAGGAACAATGTTTTTTTTCCTACCCTTATTAGGCAGCTCACAACTGCTTGTAACTCCAGTTCTAGGTGATCTAACACCCTCTTACAATATTTCTGGGGACCAGTATGCATGTGGTCCATACATACATGCAGGCACTCACATATACATTAAAAATAAAAACCATAAATATACTTTATAACAATTCTTTATTGATTCTTTGGGAATTTCACACCATGCACCCCAATCCTGCTCACCTCCCAGTCCCTCCATATCTGCCCCTCACTCCTGCAACATCTCCCTCAAAATAAATCCCCCCAAATTAATTAAAAACAAAACAGAATGAACAAACAGACAAACATCTTGCTCCTCCATCTTTCCAACATTTCATCACTCATCCTAGTGGCATTGGGAGCTTCGGCATATCACAAAGTATATCCTTTTATCTGATCAGCACCATCCACAAAATTTTCATTGTAAGGAGTCATTGGTCTGGTTCAAGGCCTCTGGCACACCATCATCACTGAAACTCCTCTCAGATATCCTGCTATTATACCAAGTCCTAAAGAGCCTGTGAGTATTGTTCTACAGGACCAGTCCTTTCATGCTCTCCAGCAGGTTATAGATGAGGCAGATGTTAGGGTGGGTCAACCCAAGGTCCAGGATGTGGGTCTGGGTGGTAGCTGAGCTTGTTGGTCTGGGCCACTGAGATTGCCTTCCTCAGAAGAGGGGTCGAGCTAGCTTTTCTAAGATCATGACATGAGCCTATAAATATTGAATGACTAAGTCTTGTTGAAGATTCTAAATTTGGAATTATAAAAGAAAAACTGGTTGAGGGGAGACCTTATTATAGACAATTACTTTCCAAGGAAGCCTGTACTGGGGCTTATGTGCCATGCTTTTCAAAGCCAAATACAGAATTTGTGTCTAACCAAAGCCCCATTACAGATTGTTTTTAAAAAAATCTATTTTCAAAAGCATGTGCTTAAAGATACATAAAGCCAACTGGTCATCTGTGCTTATTTCTACTCTATCCCAGAATTCTCTTCTAGAAAGTAAACATATGCACATGTGTAGTGGTTAGCTAGCTGTTCCAGCTTTGACCCAGAAGTACTACCCCCAGTGAGGCTTCCAGTAACTGTCATGCCTACCTATGATCTGCCCCTGAGGCAGGGCAAAGACAGGAACCCTTAAGACGCAAGATTCGGATGTGCTGGCTCTCTTGGTTCCTGGTGATCCTGGATGCTGGATGTTAGACTGAGTAGAGTTCTCCAGAGAACACTGCTGGACTGCACTTCACCTCTCCTGGATCCTGTAACCCATCCCTTTACTTGTTATAAGTTACCCAAAAATAAACCTCCTTTTTAACTCCATGGTGTGGCCTTAATGAATCCCCCATTATACATAGTTATATAATTCTTATACAAAGTCAAGAGAAAAGAGCAAAACTCTGATAGCTGGGTGTATGGAGATGTTGACAGCAGTGAATCTTGCCTCTATGTGCACTAGACCAGAAGATGTTCATTCACAAGAGCTGTGATGGTGATGGAGCACATCACCCCTTACTGCTCAGCAACACAGCATCACCAAACAAGAATCCAACACCCTCAGTAAGGACACTCTTGGTGATTGAATAGGTAGAACATTCTAGAAATTTTCAGGGAGGCTAAACAATTCAATAACTATCAATGCACTTCTGACTCTTCAAGTTTCTAAAAAATACATGAATGAATGTTCTTTTTATCTTATGGCTGTTTTTAAGCCCCCCCCCTCTGTGTGTGTGTGTGTGTGTGTGTGTGTGTGTGTGTGTGTGTGTGTAAGGTCAAGACAATTTGGGGTGTGAGTTGTCACCTTCCACATGATTTGATGAAGAGTTTCTTATTCCTTGCACGATTGCTTTATTGTTTGCCCTGGTACAGGCATCAGTCCAGGTTGCCTGTGAGCTTCTGGAGAAGTTCCTGTCTCTACCTCCCATATTGCCATAGAAGCAGGTTATAGATATACACTATTGCATCTGCATCTGGCTTTTGCTTAGGTTCTGGGGATTTGAACTCAGGTCCTCAAGTTTGTACAGCCAATGCTTTGCCACTGTGTTATCTTCCCAGATCTAACTAAATAAATCTTTGTTGACCTGTTTCTCATTGTCTGGATTCCAGGAAATAATCCAATTGAAATTGGAAGATAATGACCACTTAAATTCAATACAGTTGGGGGTTCAACAAGAACAGTTTTTAGTTACTATCGTTGTTCAATTTTCCACCAGAGGGAGTTCAGTAATGGTGATTTTTCTTTTGCTTTCACTTGGGGTAGATGATGGGGCTTCTACACTGATCCATGCTTCCCTAAGTGTCTTGGAGATCATGGAGAAGCTTTAACCAGTCATGGGTTTGTTTTCTGACCTCCTCTCAACCTCTCTGAACTTAAAAGAATAACAAGAACTAATCAACCCAGAGAATTACATTTTCTTCGTGTATCTCAAAACTCATTCTGTTTTCATGTGTATTTGTTTAATTTTACTACAGTAAATGAAATAATAATGATGAAACATCACATCAGAACTTTCTGGAACCTTTGAATTAAAGTCCAGAAAACATATTTGGAGATAATGAGTTGGCTGGTTGATGACAACAGTGTCATTGGTCTCAAGTTCAAGTTTCCATCTATTAGTAACACCAACTATATCTCCCTTGTATGCTACCCCTTGTTAATATCCAAGTATAAACAAGCATACATAATGATCTTAGGACCCTTTCACTCTATTACTTAGTCAGTAACTAAAACCTCTGTTTAAGATATCAGTTTTGGGGATGCAGAGATGGCTCCATGATTAAAAGCACTTACTACTCTAGCAGAGTTCTTGAGTTCAGCTACAAGCCCCCATGAGTGGGCTCACAATTGTCTGTAATCCCAGTTCAGGTATCCAATACCCATTGTGGCCTCTAAGGGCACTGAAATGCAGGTGGTACACTCAAATACATGTAGGCACATATGCACACGCCCAGAAAAATAAAAATTAATTAATTAAAATATCAATATCTCCTGGGTGATGGTAGTGCACACCATTAGTCCCAGCACTCAGCCAGCAGTGGCAGGCAGATCTCTGAGTTCGAGGCCAGCCTGGTCTACAGAGTGAGTTCTGTGACAGCCAGAGCTATACACAGAGACACCCTCTCTTGAAAAAGAAAAAAAAGTCAATATCCTTTTTTTGTGACAGTAGATGATATTTGAAAATAAATTGACATCAAGTTCTGAAGGATTTTATTTTTGGTGTTTTTTTTTTTAAATCTACTTGTCAAAAGCAAGAATCCAATTTAAGTCATTTTAGCAGCCAGAAGCAAATATATACTCTTTAGAAAGGAGACCCATCAGCCATGAAAAGTATTTGAAAACTACAAATGTCCAGCACTGAAGAGAAGGATACAGTATTTTATTATTTAGTTGCTTCATTTTTATGGTGCCGGCTACCATGGCAACCAGGTGCTGCCAATTGACCCCAATGGAAGCCACATTGCTATTTAACTAAATTGCTACTGGGAGCATGTAGTCTTATAGATTTTTTTTTGAAGCATTCGATTAGGGACATTTCTTAAGGGATTAGAAAGGGGAGAAATGGCATTTTTTGATCCAGAGAGGTAGAATTGTTATGTGTACACTGTTCTCTGCAGGTAATATAATAGTTATATACAGGCTAATGGATTTTCGGAGACAAAAGGAGATCTGTGGATAAATAAAGCCCACTGATCATATACATTTATCTACTCCTTCCCAGAACCACTTTCCATAATAACAACAAGACAAAAAGTGCAGAGCTCTATTTCTCTATCCAAAGATAAGTGAGCAGGAGAGGAGAGGAGAGCAAGCCAGGCTGTCAACAGAACTGTGAAGGCTGGGAGGTGGAGGAGTGAGTCACAGCCAATAGAGCAAAGCAGAGATGCTGAAACCAAATTGTCTGTTGGCGGTGGAGAGAGTGGCAATAATAAATAAGCTGATTCATCCACGGAACCTCAAAGGAACAGTGATGGAAGAGAGGAGAGTCTCCCAAATCAAGTGTAAGCTACATAGCAGAACTAAGACCTAGCCCTACAACTTTGCACCCCAGACACCAAGTAAGCTAACTCTCCTGCAGAGGAAAGCTGAGGGAGCAGTGTGCCTGGGATGAAAACAAGAGTCTTGAACAGAGAGCTGGGTACTAAAGGGCCAATGCCAAGCTTCCTGCCCACTGAGCTCTTGGGCAGCTACCATCCTGCCTGGACATGGAATGTTTTTTCTTGATAAATAGAAAAGCTACTACTATTCAAATTGTTATGTCATAGTCAAATCTATATACTTATATTCACTAAAAATGCAAGCAAATAGTCAGTAGCAATAAAGAGCTGTTTAAAACCTGAGCCTTGAACTCTAGATCTCATATGTAATATACAGCCAGAGGCTTCATCATGCACCCCAGCATGCCATTATGCAAATCTATCAGCACACAGTTGGACTCATCCCGTTTTCTTGGAAGTAGACACAAGGTCCTTGTCAATGTGAGGCTTGAGAATCTGCAAGTGCCTGTATCCTAAGCTTCAGTTACTGAGGACCAAGCATACTCTCCAGGACATACCAAGATGCAGTGAGATGGACTTTGGTAACCTAGCCATTAGCTTACTCTAACCTTTTCTTTCTCTACCCCTTGAGGAGATCACAAAAAGAAATATCTTGGAAGAAACATGTAAAAGAAGAGAAAATTCTCATTGGAATCCCTTGCTTTGACTCCACCTAGAGGAAAGTGGGTGGCTTTGAGGAGGGGGTATATGCTCTGCTTATAAGCTATGAAAGAATGCATGAGTTTTAAATGGCTGCCATAACAACTGGTAATAAAATTTGCAGTCTGGAACAATGCGCATTTATTAGCCTCCAGTTTTAGGGATGAGAACTCTGTAATGTCTCATTAAGCTGCAATCAGTGTGTTCACAGAGTTGTGATCATTTCTCAAGATGCCAGAGAAAATTTTTCCTTTGTCATTTATAGTATAGAGAGACTTCCTGAACTCTTTGGCTTATTCTACTTTCTCTGCCTTCAATAGCAGCAATAGCCAGTCAATTGTTCTCATATTACACTATTTTAATGCCCTTCAGCTTCTTCCTTCTATGCTGAAAGATCCTAGTGGGTATACCTGCATCACTTTTGTTTGACATAGTCTCTTTAGTTAAAACTTCTGATTGAGATATAGTAGTATTTCATTTATGAGCTCGAGTGCCCTTGTGTTTGGTGCATAGATGTTAAGAATTGCAATGTCCCTGTGGTAGTAGGTTTTTCCTTTGATGAGTATGTAGTGTCCTTCCCTATGTCTTCTAATTAGTTTTGTTTTGAAGTCTTTTTTGCCAGATATTAAAATGGATACACCAGCTTGCTTCTTAGGTCCGTTTGCTTGGAATATCTTTTATCATCCTTTAACCCTGTCTATCCTTGACAGGTGGTATGTTTGTTGGATGCAGCAAAATGATGGATCCTGTTTTCCCATCCATTCTGTTAGTCTGTGTCTTTTTATTGGGGAATTGGGAACATTGATGTTGAAAGCTATCAGTGAGCAGTGTTTGTTGATTCTTGTTATTTTGTTGTTGTTGTTGGTGGTGGTGGTGGTGTGTGTGTGTGTGTGTGTGTGTGTGTGTGTGTGTGTGTGTGTTCCCCTTTTTGATTTGCTGGTCTGGGACTATTTATTCCCTGTGATTTCTTGGGTGTAGTTAACATCTTTAGGTTGGAGTTTTCCTCCCTGAGCCTTCAGTAGGACTAGACTTGTAGATACATATTGCTTGAATATGGCTTTATCATGGAGTGTCTTATTTTCTAAATCTATTGCGATAGAAAGTTTTGCTGGGTATAGTAGTTTGAGCTGGCACATGTGGTCTCTGAATCTGTAGAACATCTCCCCAAGCCCTTCTGGCTTTTAAGTCTCCATTGAGAAGTTAGGTGTAATTCTACTAGGTCTGTCTTTATATGTTACTTGGTCTTTTTCCCTTGCAGCTTTAATACTCTTTCATTGTTCTGGATGTTTAGTGTTTTGGTCATTATGTGCCAAAGGAACTTCCTTTTCTGGTCCAATCTGTTTGGTGTTTTGTATGATTCTTGTACCTTCTTTATGTTAGGGAAATTTTCTTCTTTGATTTTGTTGAAAGTATTTTCTGTGCTTTTGACCTAGGTTTCTTCTTCTTTCCTTGTCCTTATTATTCTTAGATTTGTTCTTTTTCATAATATCCCAGATTTCCTGAATGTTTTGTGTGGCAAGATATTATTATTATTATTTAACATTTTCTTTGACTGATGTCTCCATTTCTTCTATCCTGTCTTTAATGCTTGAGGTTCTGCATTCCATCTCTTGTATTCTGTTAATGAGGCTTTTCCCTGAGGTTCCTGTAAGAATTTCTAAATTTTTATTTCTGTATTTATCTCAGTTCAGATTTTCTTTATTGATTCTATTTCCACTTTTAGGTATTGAACAATTTATTCATTTCTTCCATTGTTGACCCTCACCCACTGAGACTAGGAGACTTAAATACCCAACTCTCACCAAGACAAAAACCAAACAGAGAAATGTTGGAGCCATAACTGACATTATGAGCCACATGAACCTAACTGAACATTTGACCCAAACTTAAAAGACTATACCTTCTTCTTGGCACTTCATGAAACTTTCTCCAAAATTGACCACATATACAGACACAAAGTAAGCCTCAACAGATACAAGGAAATTGAAAGAACATCCTGCAACCTAACCAACCACCAAAGATTGAAACTGGATGTCATCAACAAAAAATAGAACAGAAAGCTTATAAGCTTGTGGGAACCGAACAACTCACTGCTGAATGAAAAATGAGTCAAGACAGAAATTAAAGACTTTCTAGAATTGAATGGAAATGAATGCACAGGACATCCAGACTTCTGAGACACAATGAAGATGGTTCTATGAGGCAACTTCATAGCACTAAGCGCCTACATAAAAAATTGGAGAGACTTCACACTAGCAACTTAACAGCACATCTGAAAAGCTCTAGAACAAAAAGAAGTAATCACACCCAGAGGGAATAAACAGCAAGAAATATTCAAACTCAGGGATGAAATAAATAAAATAGAAACAACAGCAAAACAGTACAAAGAATCAATGAAACAGAGTTGTTCTTGAAGAACAATCAATATGATTGAAAACCTTTATCCAGATTAACTAAAAGGTGGAGAGAAAAATATCCAAATGAACAAAATTAGAGATGAAAATAGGACATAAAACAGACATCAAGGAAGTCCAGAGAATTAATTATACAGTCATACTTTAAAAACCTATACTCCAACAAATTGGAAAAATCTCAATAAATAAATATAAAAAGAATAATTTTCTTGATACATACCACTTACTAAAGTTAAGTCAAGATCAGATAAAGCAACTTAAACAGACCTATAACACCTAGTGAAATATAAGCAGTATTAAAAGTCTACCAACCCAAAAAGGCAGAGCAGAGAATTCTACCAGACTTACAAAGAAGAGTTAATGCCAATACTCCCCAAATTATTTCACAAAATAGAAATAGAACGAACTTTGCTCAATTCATTTTACAAGGTCACTATAATCCTAACACCAAAACCACATCAATATCCAACAAAGAAAGAGAATTATAGATCAATTTCTCTAATACGCACAAATGTAATATTCTCAATAAAAAACTCCCAAATCAAATAAAAAAACACATCAATAAGACCATCCACTAGGACCAGTGGCTTTTAACTCTGGAATTGGTTGTGTTTCTTATTTAACAAGACAGTTACATCTACACAAGTAGGTTTAATCCCAGAGATGGTTCAATATGCATAAATTGATAAATGTAATCTACAATATAAACAAACTGAAAAACAAAAACCACATGAGTATTTCATTAGAAGCAGAAAAGACATTTGATGAAATTGTACACCCATTCATGATGATAGTTTTGGAGAGATTAGTGCTACAAAAAAAAAAAAAAACAAACAAACAAAAAACAAAAAACAAAAAACAAAACAAAAAAACCACGCCTCAACATAATAAGGGCATTCTACAGCAAGCTCATCACCAACAACAACTTAAACCAAGATTTCCCTCAACAGATAAATGGATAAAGAAAATAAGGTCTGTTTAAAAAATGAAATAGTACTCAGCTATTTTTAAAAAATGAAGTGGTGAAATTCTCAGGTAAATGGATGGGACTAAAAAAAAATCATTCTATTGAAGTAACCTAGACTCGTGCTTACATGTGTATACTAGCTGTTAAGTCAATAATAACCAAGTCAATAACAATCCCTGCAACAACAAAGGTTAGGTATGTATGAGAGACAAGGGGATAGAAAGATCTTCCTAGGTAACAGAGATAGAATAGATAGTTAGGGATGGATGATGGAGAACTGGAACAGAAGGATCGAGTCAGGAAGGGAGGGAAGAAGAAAATGATGAAGGAAATATGAAGAGAGATGGCTAAAATTAAGGACCATTTGAGGGGTAGAATGGAAACTTATACAGTAAAAGCTTCCTAAAATATACACACATATGAAACAAGGAATTCTAAATGAAATTGCCAAATAATAAGGAAGACAGAGTCCCAACTGGACATCTCTTGTCACCAATTCTGGGAATGGCTTACATCTAATTGAGTTGTTGACCAAAGGGGTTTCATGGGAATCCCCGATGAACGCAGGCTATTGCCAAGACTCATTGTTCTCCCTAAACTAACAGCAAGGCCCATTGCTGAAGACAATACCTACACAACTTATTGAACATGGAAATGTCAAACTGGTGTTTCATCGAGCCTTCACCCCTACCTTCTATCATCTTCAGTACAGGAAAGTACTCTGCAAGCTACCAAAGGAGAAATGTAAACACTGACCCAGCCTCAACCCCTTTGAGCTATAATGCTTGCAAGATATGCTAGTGCAGTGGTGGCACAAAGCTTGTGGGTAACCAACCACTCTCTGATTTGACTTAAGGCCCACTCTACAAGATGGAACCCGTACCTGAAGCTGCTTGGGTAATTAAGAATCTGAAACTAGATAGCCCAGGGACCTAGGGTAAAAGTCCTTATATCTTTTCTTTTAAAAATGAAAAGTAGCAATAAAATGACTCCTAATGACATTTTGTTATATTCATAGATCAGGGCCTTGATTAGCCATCATCAAAGAAGCTTCCTCCTGAAGCAGATGGGAACAAATACAGAGATTCACAGCTACACAATATGCAGAGAATGAAAGATCTTGGAATACTCAGTTCTAAAAGGGATGTCTCCACCAAATCCCTCCCCTCAGGGCTCAGGGAACCTGTAGAAGAGGAGGAAGAAAGAGTGTAAGAGCCAGAGAGGATGGAGGACACCGAAGAAGCAAGGCCCTCCAAATCAGCATGATTGATGCACACATGAATTCATAGAGACAGAGGAAGCATACACAGGGCCTGCACCGGCCAGCACCAGATTGGGACCATAGAGCTGAAAGAAGTGGACATATGCCTCCATCCCTAACCCAGAAGCTATCTTCAATTGATAACCACTTGTAAATGAATATTTTTACTGGAGAAATAATCTACTCTTATGAGTAGGCTGCATTCCCAGCAGTAGAACTCAATGGCATTTTGGAGGTATTTTGTCTCACAATGTAATGTCAGGGCTTATTTTAAATTTATTTTTTACCAGTTAGTTTTTATTTTTTATTTCATTTTGTTTTATCATATATTTTCATTTTTAATTTTTCTTCTCTTTTTATATACGTAATTTGCATATAATATGACTTGTTTTGTGTTTTTATGAGATTCCTGAGTGTTCAAACAAGTGGATCTCTGCATTTATATCTGTTTCTTGTGCCTTTTCTTGGGCTCTTTTCCTTCTGTTTGCTTATTTGCCCAGTTCTAATGTGTTAGTTTTTGTTTTATCATATCATATTATATATTATTATTACCCCTGAGAAGCCTACTTATTTTCTATTGAGACAGAACAGGGGTAGGTGAGGAGAACCTGGGAGAAGTAAAGGGAGAGGAAACTGTAATCAGGATATATTATGTGAGAAAAAAAATCATTTTCATAAAAGGAAAACAAAACAAAAATAAAGTAACATTTCTATTGAGCGCTTTGAGTCTCCAGTCCACAGACCCTCACCAAAGTGGCATGCATTAGAAAAATCTCCAGCAGTGTTATGGGAACTATGTGTAATAACCCCAAAGAAGCAGTTGGTAGATTTTTTTTCTTAAAAATGTCTTCATTTTTTTAATCTGTATGCATGTTTTGCCTTTATGTATGTGTGTGTACCTCAGAGGCCAGAAGAGAGTATTAGATTCCCCGGAATTGGAATTTCAGATGGTTGTGAGCTAACGTGTGGGTGTTGGGACTCAAACAACATGACATGTGTTAGTTACTGGTATGTTCCGTTTGTTTTTGTTTTATGTATGGTTTTGTTTTATGCTTTGCTTGCATGTATGTCTGTGTCTAGTGCCTATGAAGAGCAGAAGTGTGTGTCAGAAACCACTGAGCCATCTCTCCAGCCCTGTACTCTAGTTTTGTTTTTGTTTTTAATTGACCAACCATATTGTATTTTTGTGGATGTAAGAATAGTTTCCAGTTTAGGGGAACTAAAATAGTCCTAAAATGACCAAGTGCAGTGACACGCACTGGGAACCCAGTTCTTAGGAGGGTGAGGTGGGAAGATCGTGACTCCAAGACTAGCTTAGACCACGCAGTAACATCCTGTATCCAAAACTAACACTAAGAGGAGCACCGTAGGGCAGTCGTGCATGCATGCGTGTGCGTGCATCCATGAAAATGTGTCCGCTTTGGATGTTTAGGGAAGAGATGTTTGGGTTGTAGTTTCTGCCATTGTGCGAGCCCTACTGTCCCGCTTCTATTTCTTACTGGCTATTCTACAGGATGTATAATAAATAGGTCATAACATTTCTAGTCACACTTTTCAAGTTACTTATAAAGCTAAGCAATGCTGAGCATCCTAACAGGCCATCTGACTAACTGCTTATGTACAGCGTCTAGTGAATGTTTTGAGAGCTATCCTGCTTTAAGGCCTTATAGGAGTTCTTTATGTACTGTGAATAGGAATCCAGCTATCCACAGACAGTGCATAGCCTCTCCTATTTGATAGGTCACATTTTCTAATGCATTTTGGTAATGTGTCTTGGTGAACAAATCTTAATTTTAACAGACTCTAACCAATTGAAATCTTAGGACTACTACTATTTAGGGGTCCTTTAAAAACTTTGCTACTTTCCAGTCGTGAAATAATTTAAAGACATTTTTATTAGTTGGAAATGGTAAGAAACATAGGCTCTACCTAAGAGACTGGTCCACCTGTATGTGGCTTAGGACAAGGAATGAAGAAAAATCAAAAATCACATTTGCAACTCACCTGGTCTAGGATATTTGATAAAGTTTTTGAAAAAATGTAGTTTTTAATTAATTTCTTTTTTTTCTGATGTGGGATTCCTCTGGACTGGCAGGGGAGAATTTTGAGGGGTTATTAAGAATCTGGCTGATAAATATTTAGACTTCCTTCCCAGTTCCCTAAATATTTATGAGCAAAAAGCTTGCTGTTTCCTTCTGTATATTACACACAACCATACATATCTATTCCCTACCTAAGAAAAACAAGCCTCCCACTCTTAGGTAGCCTCTTAGGTATAGCCTATGGTTCTTATCCCTTTCAGCTAATAAATAAATAAATACTTCATTGACTTAAAAATAACAAAATTTTCTTAAAGGATACTAAAGGGTAGTAATCCTAAGATATCAATTGGTTAGAGTCTGTTAAAATTAAGAACCTTTGTTCATCAAGACACATTGCCAAAATGCATTTGGAAATGTGACCTATCAAATAGGAAAGGCTACTCAGTGTCTGTAAATAGCTAGATTCCCATTCACAGTTCATAAAGAACATCTCACTGCTTGAGGTCTAGTCTTCTTATGAATGGTCAAGTCCTCTGCTGACTCAGCCCCCTGAACCCTTGCTGTGACTGTACCACCCGGAGGTCTGGCTGTAATGCCAGTTGATTCCTGATTGAGACACTCATCCTGCAGCATTTGGCATGGACCCAACTTCATGTCAGTACAAGAATGTAGGTGCTCACTGCCCAGGACTACTGGGGGGTCTTTGGCGTCTTTCCTTTTAGATGGTGCCATGATTAGTGCCAAAGAGTCAAGAGAGAATCCAGGGGTAGAGCTACTCAGCTTCCTTCTTCCTCCTGTCCTTGGCGCTTCCCCGATTAGTGCTACAGCCTCCTCCCAGAGATGCAGGCACACAGGTAAGAACAGGCTCTGTGGTTCCTCCCCTCATCCTGTTTAACAACACCTCCAGTTCTGGGGGGAAGAGGTGCTAAGTCATTGATTCTTAACCTATGGGTTCTGACCCCTTTGGCAAACCTCTATCTCCAAAACATATTTAAGTTACAATTCATAACTAGCAAAATTAGTTATAAAGAAAAAAGGTAAAGAATTTAGTTGTTAGGGGTCACCACAACATGAGGAACTGTTTAAAGGGTTGCAGCATTAGGAAGGTTGAGAACCATTGTGCTAGGCAGTGGGCTGATCACGACATTTGTGAAAGGAGGTGCTAAAGGGTTATTCCTTCTCAGGCACCTTGGCAATGTGATGTTCTTCAAGTTCTTCCCTCAAAGAGGAGGGACTCTTTCTTCTCCTTGAATTTGTCTGGCTTCTGATTCACTTTGATCAAGAAATGCTTCTTTCAACTTCTATACCTCAAAAGACTGCTGTGCCTCTGTCTCCCTTGGAACACTTCCATCACCTCAGAAGCAAGCTCAGCACAGCTTGCCTGAGGTGAGAGGACCTTGAAAATAGAGACAAACAGGTCCATCTGAGGCCACTGTAGTCCAGATGGCCACTGGTCCAGCTAGCAGTCGATCTCAGGGACACCAACAAGCCCAGTCCAGACAAAACTACCTCGCTCAGACAAATCCAGTTAGGTGATCTGTAGATCCAGAGACAAGTGACTGCGATTTTGAGAGACTGGTTTTTGGAGTGTCTTCATAGCAATGGTCCATTCTTTCCCTATCTCCTCTTTCTTTCCATACGTCTCCTATGAGAAAGGCAGGGTTTGTCTCTGCTCCCATCTGCCATGGATTGATTGTGCTGAAGCACCAGTCACCACCATCTTCCTGAGAACATCAGCCCTCACAATCAGAATAGCAGAATGAATCTTGTCCCTCACTATAGAAGAAACTCTGGGATTTAAACCACCAGGCTCAGCTCATGATATGTTAATGATGGCTCGGGGAGTTTTAAAACTGTTTTCTCTTTCGGTACAGCCTAGCTCCTAAGAAACAATTTTATGGTTGCAGATTCAGAAATTCTTACTTTGTATGCAGGAGCTGATGGGCTCAACTTTACCTCTGCCTGCTCTAAATGTCCTAATCCTCTGAGGGAAAGGGATCTATCAGAAACAGGGGGTAGGGAGGACGTGGTCACACTGAAGCTGAGACAAAGGAGAAGCCAACACTGAAATGCGGTCGGTCGGATACACTATCTTCCCTAGAGGTATGAACGCTATCTTGCGGCAATGTGGCATACCCTCAGTTCCTCAGTACTACAGTACTACGGGAGAGGATCTGAATTCATGGTCTCTATCCTCAGACCTGGGTTACTGGAGGTTGTCTCTGCTTGTGAAATGGCAAGAGCAGAACATAGATGGACAGTTCCAAGTCTGTACTTATCAGGCATTCTCTACTTACCAAGGAGAAAAAAATAGCACAAGGGAAATGATTAAATGGGAATCTTGGTATTTTCTCTCTACGTGAAATGCATAGATGCATTTCTGAAGAAATGTCCAGTCTGGGCTCTATCTCTCCCATTATTTGGTGATTTCATCTAGATCACCTTCATACATGTACATATTTAAGGAAGCTTCCACTGTGTTAGATTTTAGTGCTGTCCTTCAAATGCCCCTTAATTCTAGCTATCTCTCCCTATATTCCCTGCCTCATGCCCTTCTTCCCTCCTTTTCCTCTCTTGATCTTCCCATTCCAGTCCTCTTTGCATACATCCATTACTCTATTCTATTTCCCTTTCCTAGGGAAAGCTAACTGCCTCATCCCTAGCACTAGGCGCTGGCTCACATCTGCTTGCAACCCCAGCCCCAGGGGATCCAAGCCTCATGAAGAGGCACACTGCCATACCCACACACACAAACACATAATTAAAAGCACATTTTTAAAATTCACTTTTGTTTTTCCTTTCTACATGGTGTAGGATTTTTGCTGTTCCTCTACATCATGCAAGTCATTGGTTTGTTCCTTTTCATTACTGAGTAGTGTTCTATGACTCAGGTATGTGACAGCTTTTTCCAGCATTGCATTTCAACTTCCTGTCTGATGGAAACTTTTGGCAAGCACCATTTACCCATTTGCTTACCTACCCCAAGTCAACGAATTCTTCAGTTTCCTCCCAACTTGAATGTGACATGAGGAAGGTTTGGTGTTTTTTCCTTCTGCATTCATTCAATTATTTATTTAAAAATACCTTCTTTCTCTCTTTGAGTTTCTTTGATGCTGCTGTTAAAAATAAGTTGATACTAGGCTAGCTGGTTTGGTTTGGAATTTTTTGGTTCTTTCAAATCGATTTCCCTCTGCTCTTAAGCCAGCATTATGCTGTTGTGATTACAGCTTAATGATTCATCTAGAAATACAGCAATGGAAGTCTTATCTGTGCTTCATAAAACCTATTTTTATTGAAAAATATTTTCCATACTATTTATTTAGATCATATTTTTCCCTTCTCAAATTCCTCCCTCACTCCCTACCTACTCAACTTTATGTTCTTCTTTTCTCTCTTTCAAACAAAAAACTAAGAAACAAAACCAAAAAATAAAACACACACACACACACACACACACACACACACACACATACACACACACACAAGAAAATCAAAACTCACAAACAGAAGACCAGTAAGACAAAAAAAATGTCAAAACAAAGCAGAATGAAATGAAAAGTCCATAAAATACCATTGAGTCCCTGATGTGCTGGCTCAGGTATGGGGGTCCGCGCTGAGGTGTGACTGATACACTCAGTGAGACTGCAGTCAGGCTTATAATGCCAGCTACTCAGGATCTGGGGCAACAGAATGGAAGGCTCAAGGCCTGCCTGGGCTGCATCTTAGTGGTAACCTGTCTCAAGACAAAAAAGACAAGCAGGGCTTGGAATATAAGTCAGTGGCAGAATGCTTGCCTAGCATTCCCAAGGGTCTGCACCCAGCGCTTGGCATTTGTAAAACCGGACAGCAAATCATTTTGTCTATTTTAGACATTCCCACGTATGTTTGAGTATCAACTTGTCAACATCTAAGAACAATTCCCATGGAACGACTTAGAGAAAATTAACATTTCAATAGTATTCAATTATCCATGATATGTTTCTCCATCCACTTTACGCCACTATTTATTTTTCTTATCAGTCATTTGAAATTATCTAGAAAAATCCTCCTATAAAATAAATAATTTAAAGTTTTATCTGTAAACAGTTTGTCTACTTAATGCATTTATAGATTAAATCATTTTTAATTTTTTTTACTCA
Source organism: Onychomys torridus (assembly GCF_903995425.1). Classification (NCBI taxonomy): domain Eukaryota; kingdom Metazoa; phylum Chordata; class Mammalia; order Rodentia; family Cricetidae; genus Onychomys; species Onychomys torridus. Next base: position 63,177,713 of record NC_050465.1, read on the forward strand.
CTTATCCCTTGTTCATAAACACAATTGACGTTGTATGGTGATGTTGTGCCTTGTGAGGTTCCCGAGTTCCACTCTGAATAGCTTTGTTCTGCTACGTTAGGATCTTGCTCAAATATGACACCACAAGCTGCAACTAAGTATAGATTTATTTTCCTTTGGATGTGTATATATATTTTCTTTTTTTCTGTTCCTTTACATTCTAGGGTGTCCAAAGCAGTATTTCCTGGAAGCAATACCAACTGGCCCCTCTGTGTCATTTCAGTCCTGTGTGGAACGTCGATGTGATGGTAGGTACGTGTCTTTTGTAGCAGCCTTTATGCTTGGGGAAGTTGCCTACTATTCCAAACTCACTGAAAGAGTTTTCTCCTGAATGTTGAATTTAGCCAGATGACATTTTACATTTTAGATCCAGTTTTCTACTTGTAGTATTTCTAGCTGTTCTTTTTCATTACTTTCATTTTTTTCTCATTATTTCCATATTTCCGGTAACCCTTTGATCATACTTAAAATGGACACTCTGAAAGTTTTTTCTTAATCTTCAATTATTCATCTCATTTTTTGTTTTGTAAGATGTACGATGTATGCGCGCGCGTGCGTGCGTGTGTGCGTGCGTGCGTGCGTGTGTGTGTGTGTGTGTGTGTGTGTGTGTGTGTGTGTGTGCCCGCCCATGGAGGTCAGAAGAGAATGTCAGATCCACTGGTGCTGGAGCTATGGGCCATTGTGAGCCACCTGAACTGAATCAGTGTCCCCTGGAAGAGCAGCCAGCCCCCCTCTCCTCTTCCTAGCTGTTGTCTTTGATTTGTATCTATTGGCTGGATTTTCTTCTACTTCATCATGAATGGCTTCTACCTGATAGTTTTTTTTTACTTTTTTTTTTTTTTTTTTTTAAGCAAATTTGTTTTGTTAAAGGAAGCTGACTCCATGGTTTTACAGTAGTGAATGGATTATGGTGACTTTTTTAAAATTAAATTTTCTTCTGACCAACTACTAAGTTTCTACTTAATTTGTCTAGGTATTTCCTGCCTTGCTTAGCTTTATTAGGTAGCTTCTAGGTAGGCACTTACTATGTTAGGGATGAACTTTCTTCAGTCTCCATTGAGTGGCCTGGGGAACGGCTCAGAATTAAGGCCATTGTACTCCAGCCACTCAGTGCTCAGACTCTAGCTAGAGTGAGTTCAAGGAAGAATTCTACTCATTGCTCATGGTCATTCATTTTCTCAATGTACTTTATCCTTTGACTATGGGCCTGTTGCTTAGCAACAGATTCTAGGATAACCCTGTCTAGATCACAACCACCCCCACTCTATGTGGTTTCCCACTTGAGGGGCTCTGTTCTAGAAATTCCAACTAACTTAGCCTCCTTGAAGTACAGCCTCTACCTCCTCTACTGAGTGAGACCAATGTCATCTGTTTTAGTTAGGTCCCCAGTATTATTCAGGAAGCACATCCAGTGGCACATCCAGTTCTTTACAAGAGGAGCAAGCTCTCTGGGCTACTGTGCCACTTCTCAAATGCCCTAAAGAGTGAGTCCTTCATTGTTATGCAGGGTGCTACTCAAGCAAGCTCCCTGGGGTGGAGGGGCAGGGAGGCAGGGGTTGAAGCAAGCAAGCACAAGTTCCATTGAATTTCACTGTGACTGATGGCTGAGCCCTGTGACAGGTCTGTGTTGAACACAGAGCTAGGGCTAGTCCAATAGCTTCAATCGTATTGTCCTTTAGCAGAACACAAGAAGATGGATTTTAGACTGACCACACAGAAGGGCTGGGAGGATGCAGAGAGCTAGACACTGTCTAGACAGGGTGATGTAGTGTTTTGTTTCTGGTACGAGAAAGTCCACTTTTATTTAAAGGGGACACCAAAGAATGCAATACAGACTTTTTAAAATTTGCTTTCACAATCTTTGCCTTTTAAGTAAAGCAATTGGACTATTTAATTAAAAAAATTGATACTGTTAAACTTAAGTATATTGAAAAATCTAGCTTTTGGTTTTTACTATTTCAATCTACTTTTAACTTCAATCATTCTTTTACTAGCTTTTTACAAATTAATTTTTTATTATCCCATTTTAATATTTAATGGCTTTTTAATAATAATTCTTTAATGTTTTAGTGCTTCTTGCAGAAAATGAGCACTGCAAATTCTCACATTTTATTTAGAATTAATAAAATTAGCACCTTGAATTAAATATAAAAATTTTGCAAGTGTATAATTAATTCCATTAGCTTAACCATAGTTTAAGCTGTGTGTCACAAATATTTCATGTCAACAATAATTATCAACCTCAAACACAATGTTTGGAGTTTTATAACATTTAGTTTCATTTTAGACTTTTAAAAAATATATATTTTTGTATGTGTGGATGTGAGCTCGCAAAGGTTAGAAGAAGGCATCAGATCCCTTGGAGTTTCAGTTACAGGAAGTTATGAGGCACCTTACATGGGTGCTAGGAAGCAAGAATTTCTTTTTTTCTTTTTTAAACTTTTATTGACACTTTGTGGATTTCACATCATGCATTCAGATTCCACTTCTCTCCTTGTCCCCTTGTGCCCACATCTCAAGATTCCCCGCCCCCCACTCCGAACAAGACCACCACAGAGCCGATATCCGATGCAAACACTGTACAGGGCCTTATTGATTACAAGCTCGAGCTTTGGGTGTCATCCAGCAGCTGGTGGAGAAGAATGGCCCTGAGCTCTGGGGGTTTGGGGTTTTTAAAGGGAAAAACCACAAGCAGGGAGGTGCAAGCCTTGGAGTCTCAGGATTGGGTGAGGGTATATAACCTTTGAATTCACTGGTTAGGGTCTGAAGGAATTTTCAACAATGGTTATCAGAAAGCCACAAGGACATTTGGAACCCACAAATGTTGTTTACCAAAGTTCCTCATCGGCCAGCCCGCCCTGGTGGGGTTGCCTTGACTGGGGCCCTGGAAGTTTGTGATTTTTCTTGGAACTGTTTGTAGTTTTTACTGGAACCAGGTTCAGCCCCTGCTCAAATTCTGTTTAAAATGGAGTTCTTTCTTAAAATGGAGTCTGTCTTGCTCTTTCACCCTCATATCTGACCTCTGCCCTTGCAATCTCCCCCACAAAACAAAACCAAATTTTAAAAAAAAAGCCAAAAAACCAAACAAACAAAAAAAGAAACAAAGCAAAACAACAAAAACAAAAAGAAAAGAAAAGAGCAAGAAGAATTCGTGTGGAAGCTGTAGTGTGGCTAACAGAGGCACACAGTTCATCCTTCAGTCTGCTCATCTTTACTTGTAAGTGTTCATTGCTAGGAATCATTGTGTGTAGGCAATATGAAGGCCTAGACCTGACTTTACAGACTCCATCTTAGGAAAGGGCCACCATTGTAGACCACCTGGTGACCAGGGGCTGTACTCAGTTCCAGGAAGAACCTTAGGAAGGCGCCATGACAATTTGAACAGATACCCTAGAAGCAGCTAATTAAGAAACAGGACAGTGAAATTTAACAAGATCCAGATGTTCCTGCAAATATTTTGTTGGTGGATTATGGCTCTTGCAGATATCTAGATATTCAGTCAGCAGGTTGTGGTTTTGTGCCAAAAGTCTAACCCAATAGTTTCAAATGTGGTTTTATGTCAAAAATCTAAACCAATGGTTTCAAAGAAATCACCTTGCCCCATATCCCTTTACCCAGGCCCAAAATGCCAAGGCATGTAACTCCTGGCTGGCAGTTTTCCCCTTTTAAAAACCCTACTACCCTTGAGTCCACCACTGCTGCAGCTGCATTTCTCTCCATCTGCTGCATTGGAGCATAGAGGGGTGGTCCGGGTTCAAACTGGACAATAAAAAGAACTTTGTGTGCTTGCATCAGAAACCAGCTCCTTGGTTGTCTCTGGGGCTTTGAGACACTGGTACAACAATTGGTCCAGCATAAGTCCTCTGGTTTCTGCTATACCACAGATAATGGGCTCTCACTGGGGTTCCTGTTGGATATCCTACTGTCCTGTGTCATGGAGATCCTGCTGTTTTGGATTTGCAGGTTCATCCCCTTCACATGCTCCAACAGTTCATAGATTTAGTGGATGTTGGGGTGGGCCACCTCATAGCCCTGGTTCTGGACCTGGGTGTAACTGGGTTGATCAGCTCGCTAGCTTTCCCTCATCATTACTACCCAGATGAGCTCTCCAGCCTTGGCTAGCTCACCTAAATCAGCCTACAGTTCTCCTGTTCTCGGGCCCTCAAATCTGGATCTTCCTCACTCATTGCCAGGGCCAGCTCTATCATTTTGTCCAGGCAAGGTGCAGGACCCCCTCTCCTGATTATGAGGGTATGAGGGGGTTGGAGAGAGGGGGTCCACTCTCCTGCTCTCACATCCTCAGAGCTGGCTCAACTGTGATGCTGACAACAGGGTTAGCTCTAGTGTGCTGTCCAGGCAGGCTGCAGGGCTTGCTCTTCTGTGTACTGTAGCTGGTGGAGGGCAGGGCTAGTTTTCTCTCTCTAGTGACCCCGGGGCCAGCACAGCAAGAATTCTGTAACCACTGAGCCATCTTTCCAGCCCCTGGAAAACTTTTTGAAAGGAAAACAAAAAATAAAAAACAAAAAACCCAAAATCACCCTTTGATTTTTCCATGTTTGTGATTTCTTATCCTCATTTCCTCCTGAGAAATATTCACTCTGTATCATTTCTTCTCGGCCTTCATAACTTTCTTTCACATTTTTTATAATGTAAATCTACAGGTTGTGGATGCAGTTCGGTCCGTTTTCCTGGAAACATCTTGAGGTTTATTCGCGAAGCACATTTCTCCTTGGTACAGGCTTTTTTCTTTTCTGTTTGTGGTCCACTGCTTTCCTGTGATTGCTTGTGGTGCTCTATCAGTCACTTTCCTACCCTGTTTCCTTCACCTGCTTGCATTTTTTCTCTCTCTTAATGTTTTCACAATTGCCACACGGGTTCAGCAACTTGGCTATGAACTGACCGAATTTGGAATACCTGATGCGTACCACACTTGGCAACTTCTGAGATTTTTCAGTATGTTGCATTAAATTCTTCATGAAGTTCAGAAAATATTCACCATTGTAGTTTCTATTTCTTTTCTTTGCTTGTCTTTCTTCTCTATAATGGAATCCCAATTTTACATAAACTAGACCTCTTGGCATTCTCTCATATGCCAGTTATTTCTGCCCAGTTTAAAAAAAATGCCTCTGGATCCTCATTTAGGCCAATTTATATGATTTATATGTTATTAAGTTAAGTGACTCTTGTTTCTGCATTTTCCAGTCTAAAGTTTTGCCCATCCACTGAATTTTTCATATCAGATGAGGTCCTTTATAATTCTAGAATTTCCACTGTGTTTTTAAATGTATTTCTATTCCTGTAGAGGGAAGACATCGGCTCAGACATGACTACCTTCACTGCAATTTTAAACAATTAACTGCAGAAGTTTCATGGCCATAATTCTTATTTACTAATTACAATATTTACCATCTCTCAGGATCTTTTTCTACTGACTTCTCTTTCTCCTGATTTTTTTCTGTTTAATGGTTCTTTTTGCCTATTTTAAGAAACATTTTATAATATGCTGGGCATTGTAGACAGCAATGTGTAAAATCTCTAGTTTATCTTTCTCTGAAAATTATTGGATTTTGCTCTAATTGGAAGCTAAGTTACTGCTGATCACCTTGGATGCTTGGAAGGCTGAGCTACACACTGCTGTTACGGGTCATTTTAACTCTCTTCTGAATGTCATTATGGAAACTGAATCTTTATTCTTTGGCCCTCTCCCTTGTGAGTACTCATCCAAACTCCACAATCCGTTATGGGGATTAAAAACATAATCCCTGCTTTTTAAACTATTTGTTTCTGAGCCCACTCTCCACCCATATTCCTTGCAGTAGCCTACAGGCACATGTGGTTGTTGGTAACTACCCAAGGCAAGTTTCTAACCACTGCTTACAGCTTTTCCCTTGGTTTCTACTTTTCAGGTTTGTCCACGCCCATCCTTTCGGAGACTATGTTCTCGTTTACTCCAAGCCAGCAACTCTCCAGTTTTTCACAAGAATTTTCACCACTGCGCACCAAAAAGCCCCAAAAGCCTTCGTGAGAAACACCATGAGCGCAGAACTCACCCGGCGTGTTTGCTTTCTTAACACTCAAATTCCTTCCGTGTTTGCCTGCCTCACCTGTTCTCCAGCTCTTTCAGACAAGGTTTTCAATGCTTTTCCAAACTCTGCCAGACTGATTTTGAAACTAGTCTCTGCCATGATTCGATCCCATACTCCTCCCCTGGTAGCTCCGGAAGCATAAAAAGTGAGGTGTCCGGTGATAGAAGCAGCCTGCTGGTACCCTGAAAACTTCACACCGGTACTAGCTCCCTTCAGAGTGCCCTGATCAATCAAATCAGCATAGCTGGGCGGCTACTCCGATATGTCGTCTGTAATGAGTTTCTAGTAAGCTCTGTCATAGTTCTCTCTCTTCCTCATTGAACACGAAGGATGTCACCAATAGACCTATGCTCTCTAGCTCTGTTCAGACTATGTAAATAGCAGTCTTTGCTCTTAGAGATTGAGCCATAAATAAAACAGTGTTCTGTCTTACACAGGAGCTGGTGAGGTTTTGATGTTGCTTTCCTCCTATATGATTCTTTTCCTACTATAATTTGCTCTCTATACCTTTCCTACAGTATTAGCTTTAATTATTAACAACTTTTGGAAGTCACGGTATTTGTCTTGTGAAATAATTATCTTCCACAATTTAGACATTCATCTCTAGAACACATCTTGCATTGCACAGAATCCTTACCTGCCTTTTATAACATGCCTTGATGGCTCATGGGCATTCTAAGTTTGAGGAAAGCAGTTTAAAATTATTGACTTGCTCATAAACAATCTTGGTCTTCTTCTTCTACTTGAGGTCTCCAAGTCACTTAGTTGGTTTCAAATTTTTCTCAATGCTCACTTAGTGATATTCTCTATATAATCTGTTGCTTTAATAATATACCTTTGTCCTAACCATTAATATTACATTTCAATTCTGTGAACATTTTTGAGGGAAAAGAGTTGGCTTCAACTCATTTTCAATTATTTTCATATTTAAGATATTTACACAAATGTTTAGCAATTGAACTTTCATAAGCACCGTGTGGTGATATTGTGCTCCCCAATATATTGTGCATCCTAATAAACTTATCTTGGGTCAGAGAACAGAACAGCCACTAGATATAGAGGCCAGAAAATTGTGGCACACACACCTTTAATCTTAGCGTTCCAAAGGCAGAAATCCGTCTGGATATCTGTGAGTTCAAGGCCACACTGGGAACAGCCTTTGATCCCAGGAAGTGATGGCAGAAAGCAGAAAGGTATATAAGGTGTGAGGACCAGGAACTAGCTGGTTAAGCTTTTAGGCTTTTGAGTAGCAGTTCAGCTGAGGTCCATTTGGATGAGGACTCAGAGGTTTCCAGTCTGAGGAAATAGGATCAGCTGAGGAACTGGCAAGGTGAGGTTAGTTGTGGCCTGTTCTGCTTCTCTGATCTTCCAGCATTCACCCCAACACCTGGCTTCAGGTTTGTTTTTATTAATAAGACCTTTTAAGATTTGTGCTACAGCACTGTCTTTATCCAATATTTAGGGTACCCCAAACTTCAGTATCTAAATAATAAAGTACAGGGAAAATAAAGACCTAAAGTTTACTAGAGGGGAAATTTTTCCATAGGATGGAGTTTATTAAGTTTGTCTTGTTTTTTAGTTAATATAGTAAGTTCCCATCTCAGTTCTTCATACTGTACAGCATAGGTCCTTGGGCTATTCCACCTCTGGAGGTCAGTAGAGAGTGATAGGTGGGTGCTCTGCACTGCTACCCCAAGTCTCTAGGGTGTTGGCCTATGCTTGAATTTGCTCTCATGCGGTAGATCATAGGATCAGTATGACCTTAAGGTGTAGCCAGGCTGTTCTCCTATCCACAAATGCTCAATGTGTCTGATGGTTGTTAAAAAACCCAGTCTTGATACTCCAGACAGCTCACCAGAATACAACTCCAGCATTCACTACGTGAGGATGCAAGTTATGAAAATGGAGCAAATATGTCCTCTTGCGCTCAGCAAAGAGCTTTCTTCTTCTGAGCAACATCAAAGCAAGTGGGCTTAGCTGAGCAAGTGGTCTTGGGACAGCCTTTGGAGGGAAGAGCATTTTTTCTATGGAAAAAACTCTCTCTCTCTCTCTCTCTCTCTCTCTCTCTCTCTCTCTCTCTCTCTGTGTGTGTGTGTGTGTGTGTGTGTGTGTGTGCGCGCGCGTGCGCGCATGTGTGCGCGTGCGCATGCACGCGCGCACTTAACTCCAGATAGGAAGAAATGCTCTCTCGAATACCCCTTCCAGTTTCCATGTGCCTTCTCAGTCCACATTCCTGGCTCACACTATGACTATGCAGTATCTCCACAGCTTTGAAGCATGTGCAGATACACTGATTTTAAAAAGAAAAGGATAACATCAATATAAAATCAACCCCTTTCCATTAAAAATATTTTAAATTTTTGGAAATATATTAATAGAAACTATTTTTGAAATATATTAAGAAAAAAGAAATCATAACTAAATGGTTGTAGATTCATTCTGCATCCATGGGACATAATACTACATAGTGCCTTGCTCAGCCTTCTTTGCTAGTATGTTGGGGTCTCACTTCCAAAGAGCTATTGTGTAACCTGCTTTCTCTTTTTCTATGTGGTTGAGATATTTGGATACAGCAAATTACATTTGATACCTTCTTCAGTTCCAGGCTGATGCCTGGATCTCACATCCCCAGAGTAAATATTAATGATAAATCTCCTCCTAAATTTGAAAAAGATCTCAAACAACCAAAATGCTCTCATAAACTATCCCTTCTGCCTTGGTAAATCCCTCTCATCTTCACTATGTGGTGGCACTTAGCAGAGGTGATCAGAACTGTCTGTTTACATATAAACTTACTTTGTAGAATTGCAGAAATAATTAGACTCCTAAGACCTCATCTTCATCCTTGCTCTCCAGGACCTAGATTTCCCCTTACCCATTCCTCAACTCCTCAGCCTGTCCTGCTGTTTGTGCTCAGTTTGCTGAGAGATCAGCATAATGGGTTTTCTATTTGAACCTCTTCCTAGGAAAAACTTTGGAAATTACTTTCCACATTTACTTAAACATAACTTAGACATGGGATTTTTAGGCTTTGAGAGCCATAGCTATCAGCATAGTGATCTGTCTGGTTCTCTCAATATTTATTGTATGGCTGAATGCTTAGGCCACTGCTTGGTGGCTCCACCATGGGTTCTGCTAGGTCTCTTGATCCATTTGTCTTTGCATGCTTCACTGAGTTCTGTTCAACTTTTCTTCTCCTGCCTCTCTGCCAATGTTCTCTTTCTAATGAGCCCTTGCTTGCTTGGTGCTTCCCCACTGTGTCTTGGCTGGGCTGCAGAGCTGGAGGCGAGAGAGAGGCATCAGGTTTTATGCGTGTGATGCTTTGTTTTGAACAACTAGAACCATTTGCAAAATGGCTCCTCTGTGCATCGAGGCCTCATGTGCATCCAAAGATGGGCTGTAATCTGCTGAGTCTGTGCAAGGCATGCACTTTCACAGATACTAGCTTCTCAAATTAAAGAAACTCAGCCTCGCTTTGACTGGATGACCCTCTCTTTCCAGTGAACACCTGAAAGCCAGTGTCTTCTCTCCTCCCCATAGATCACCAGCCTGATCCCTTTTACAGCATGAACAATTTCTAAGTCAACCACAGACAATAACCCAGGAGAAAATTAATGTACTAGGGTAACAATTTTCTAGCTCTATCACCATCTCAAAGGAAAGTCTGGTGTTTCTATGTGGTCTCAAAGAAGGACCCAAGCAGGGTTGAAGCATAAATGCCAAGAGCCATGAGCTGCTTCTTTACTTGGCTTCTGTGGACTTTTGTGGTTTTCCTCTCTTACTCCTTCACTCTCTGGATAACTTCGCATACCAACAGAATCTTCTTCAGTTCAAATGGTTAGAAATTTGTCCAAATGGCTAAGAAAACTTCTGGTAATGTGCTCTAACCATTCACTCTTTCACAATCAGGTGGTGGTCCAGAACTGTGGTTGTCAAGGGAAAGGCACCATTTTCTGTGCCCCTCTATATTATGGGATGTCCCTGCTGCTGCCTTTATAGAGCTTTATTTCTTCCTGTTTATGAAGTCAGTGTGAGCATTAAATGTGAGGGTACATATAAAGTGTTTAGCCTGGTGTCTGCTTAGTATTGCTTTTATAGATATACAGATTGAAGCTGAAAGAGATGGAGTGTGTTTCCCAAGGTGTTGCATTAAGGGATGAAGCTCTGATTAATTCCCAAGCCCACTATACCCTCCATGTTATCATGGCAATGGCAACTAGATCTATCCACGAGGACTGAAAAGAACAGTTTAACTTACAAGTATAAATGCGTTTCCACCAAACATTCTCAAGTACTCCTAGTCTCTTTTCAGCATGAAAATGATACCTTGTCTTCATTTAAATAGGCAGGCACCCTCAGATGAATCATTATGCAGCATGCTTTAAGATTTCCACTGTAAAAGAGCAGCCTTCACCAAATTCTCCGCTGGCATGGATATCTTTTAAAATGTCAAATCTCTAAGGGAAGAAAATAGATCCATCTCTATTTCTGTCTCCTAGCCTAACAAAATCCAATTATGGTAGTTATAACCTCTCTTCTGCTTACCATCAGGATCAGCCAGGATTGGACTTCAGGATCACACATAACTCAAGTGTCCCCATGTTACCTTTTAGAGCAGGGCCTTTCTGACTAACTTAGGGACAAACTTTTGAGAAATTATTCTGAACATATAATGACTCCCACCAAAATGCAACTTCATTTCCATTTTTCTCCTGGCCGAACATAGCTAGTTGATCTAATAAAACGATCCCACTGCTTTGTGTGTGTGTGTGTGTGTGTGTGTGTGTGTGTGTGTGTGTGTGTGTGTGTGTGTTATGTAGGGGAGAAGAGTTGATCCTACATCCTTGAACCAAGAGATTCCTCGTTACTGTAGAACTGTTGTCTTTCATTAAAGCTAAGACTTTCAGAGGGAAGAAAGAGACACCTCTCACACCTTGGGATTTACCACAACTTGGGATCATCATTATGCTGATAATTAAAGAATTTCCATTGAAAAATTAACCTTGGCTTATTAAAAACATCTGGAAAATATAGACCACCAAAAAGTTAAGCATTAGTGGCTGAAGAGACAGCTCAGTCGTTAAGAATACTCACTGCTCTTCCAAAGGACCTGGGTCCAATTCCCAGCACCTACATGGATGCTGACAACCATCTATAACTCAAGTTTCAATATATCTGATGCCCTCTTCTGGCTTCCTGATTCACCATAGTGCATAAATATACATGTAGACAAAACAGGTATACACATATTTCAAAAATATGTTTTAGTTAACTCCAATCACCAAAACAAATAAACAGTCTGATTGGTGCCCCACCCAGAGATAAACGAATTTTGGAATAATAATCACTCTATAGTCAATTTCCTATTTTCCATCTATAATCCTATATGATAAATACTTTTGTTATACACCCTTTGGAGTATTATTTTCAAAGTGTGTGTAGAATTTAGTGTAGTCAATGAAAAGATTTTCTCAATTATGGTTGGATGTTTCGGTGGTTGCTCAACTTATGGTATGCTAAAATAGAATATGTAGTTGGCAGTGTGGGTGAATTTGTGTGGTCACAGCTATTCATGAGGCTGAGGCCAGAGCCAGAAATCACTTGAGCCAAGAGTTTGAGAACAGCCTGGATGACATTATAAGGCCTCACCTTAAAGAAAATAAAAATTTAAGATACAATAATGTGAATTTTCTGTACTTAGGATTCTCTAATTAGCATCAAATCTTCAAAATAGAATTACTGTGTCAAACTAATAAACATTCAACTTCTTGACAACTCATTTCTTATTTCCCTCACTTTGTAGAACAAAATGAGAAAGGGGGAACACTGAGTCAATGCTTGAAATTTGTTACTATGCAGCTAAAGTCATTTCCAGTCCTAGATCATTCAACAACTCTATTTATATCCATATTCAAAATTAAGGTTGGTAAGTTAAAACATATCCCTTCCAAACTGACTTTCTGCATGTTTCCTCTTGCACAGCCCTCTGTCTTTGTCTCTCCTCTGAAGCAGTTGATCACATGACCAGAGCTGCCCTCTGAGCTCAAGTCCACGTTTGATCTGTATTCCTTGTGTTCCCTCCATACTCTCTTCCCTAAGGAACACCTTCTCCTACTGCTCTTACCAGACTTGGGTCTATTTTCCTGGAAATCAGCTCTTTTCAGTGATTACAGGTATTGCCCCATCAGATATTTTCAATTTAACAAATTCCTATCATATCTTTATCCAGAAAAAGAAAAAAATATGAAAGATGTCCATTTTTCAGTCCACACCAGAAAAGAAATTTAAGACAAGCATCTCTCTGCTATTTATATTATATTGTATAAAAATGCTCAGTCAGCCTCTAGCTGTAGCCGCCTGCTTAACGGGCTGGTTTTATTAAATGCTGACTTATTTGGAGGTTCTCTTTTCCTAGGTGCCTCAGTAGAATTTAAGCTATGGGAATTCTAATTTTCTGGGTGGCAGAGAGGCTAGAGGCACCCTGTGTCCCTTTACATGTTGTCAAGAATACCCAATGGGTGCTGTCAAATCACCTTACCTGATTTTAACACATTAATATACCACTGATGTACTCTTCTAAGCTTTCTCAAACCCCAGGAACTTTGTTGGTTCCTATTATGTTTTCCTTTGTAACAACTCATTTCTTATTTCCCTCATTTTCTAGAACAAAATGAGAAAGGGGAAATACTGAGTCAGTACCTGAAATTTGTTACTATGCAGCTAAAGTCATTTCCAGTCCTATATCAGAAAAAAATTAAAAACAGTAAAATGTTATGGTAAATTTCAGACCAGAATATTTGTCAGTTAGAGTGTGATTAGAAATGATTTCCCCATCTATTCCCAAACTAAACTGTTCTCAGATCAGCTTACTGTCTAAAATGTTAACAAATGATACAGAGAGCACATTCTACTATAACTCACACCATTAAAGATGGAACAGCCTGTGCTTATCTGATCTGGTTGCTAAGTACCCATACTTTATGACTCAGGGGCCCACGGAGATCTGAGGCGCCAGCTGCAGTAGAGACAGAAGATTCAGGAAGCTGCAATATCAACCTGTTGAAGATGAGTGTAGGCACAAAGCTACCCTGGAAATGTTTAAGCGCTTCAGACAAATGAAGCGAGACAAACTTATTCAACATTGGAATATTGTGAGGTAACAACCCAGTCAGAAACCATCTGGAACTTACCTTGAGCTGCCAGAGGGTATTTCAAGCAAAAGACAATTAATATCTCCCAGGCTGTGTAATTCCTCTTTTCTTTTGCCTTATTCCCAAATAACAGTTATTTAAAGGGAATGCAAAATGAATAGGTTGTCAAGCTTGGTGTAGTTTCTATGTAAGTGTGTGTGTGTGTGTGTGTGTGTGTGTGTGTGTGTGTGTGTATGTGATGTGCATGCAAGATTATGTTTTTCCTTTCTTTGGCTACTAGGTTGCCTTATTTTCCTTCCTTCTTATATTTTGTGTTTTAGAACCCTTCCCTCATGTCTGACAATATTATACATGTATATAATGTGATTTGATATGATATGAAGTTACTTATATAAAGGAAGTCATATTTGTCTCAGCAGGGGTCCAGAGAGCAACCTCAGCTCGTGTCCAACCACCAGCTTGTGAGTCAAGCTTGTTGTTTTCTAGGCATCAGGTTTTTTCCTCTTACAAAATGTGGTATCTGTGAGCAAGGCAACTGAAGTGTCAAAAGCATACTTTATTGAAGTGACTTAGTCCACTCTTTGGTCATATGTACTAACTAATAATGGCTGTTTCTATATTCCTTTCTGGAGGTTCACAGTTGATTAGTATCAACTATGATCTCTCTAGATAGGACAGTTCTGAGGAGGAGGCTATATCTGTGTATTGTCCTGGAAACCCTGTGCTTTAGAATTGCTTGCCACCCTCCAACTTTGTCATGGAGTCTTAAACATGAGTAGTTAATTTTGATAGTGTTAACAAAGAAAGGACAATGTGGTGGCTAGCAGCTGTTTGAAGGGTAGTGGAGAGCCAGGTTTAAATGTCTGCTTTTCCACTTACTGTACAAGCCAATTGCTTCCTTCTATTTCAATGCTCTCATCTGAAGACTAGATACTTAATGGCAGCCGATTGTATCTAGTTAAGACTTCAGGGATGAATTTATCCAGGAGATATTCAACATGGGAATCGGAACAAGTTTTCCACAAGTGCTTGCAGTTTTTAATACTAGGATCTGAAGACTAGAAAGGAGATTCATAAACAAGGAGGACTATGAGAGTCTGTAAGTCTCTACTGGTCTTCTAAGCCAAGGCTCTCTCCATTGAGGGGGTTTACAAAGCCATCCTGCTATCAGTTACCCCATAATTCGTCTCAACACTTCAGACTCACCCATGCTGGACTTGATATAAATGAGTCCCACAGGATGATCTGTTCTAATGGAAAATGTGATACATATCAATCAAACTAAGAGCCTTAATGTACTTAAGGAAGGTTATTATCCTCAAATACTATCACAAAATAGTGCCAATATACATTTACCCAAACTTCTATAAGTTCATGTTTCCATTATGTTTGCCCAATGCCTCATACTATGTGAGGAAGTTGGAGCCCATGTCCCACTAGTTCCTTCTATTTTCCAAGAGACTTTAGTTGTAGCTTTCAGACCATATGGAGCATAAACTGTCACTTTACCTTGGAATTCTTTTTATAAACTTGCACCCACTCAGTGTTCCTGGTTTCCTTACTGCTCAAGGTATCGAATTGTCTCCATTTTTGCCTCTACTATTGATTTTATTTCCCATTTCCTCTGTATTTTTAAATTGAGGCTGATAGTGTTTCTGTCCACATAAAATTTGCAAGAAACTTATGAGCCTCCTACATATACCATTCTATTACATGTGAGGCTCCTCTAGAATCTGTCCAAGATAATTCCATCTCAGCTTTTAGCTTCTTTTGAGACACTTTAAAAGTACCTCTGAGAATGCTCCAAATTGTCAGCCCTGGTTAGCCTGATGTTCACTATGTACTCCAGGCTGGCTGGAAACTCACATGAATGCCCTTGTTTCATCTTCCTGAGCAGTGCATTTACAGGAGTAAGCTACTATGCCTAGTTATTACTTTAAATTTAATTTATAATTTCATATTTAATCTTAAATTTGTTATGCAACTCAACATATCTTGATGTGCTAAGAATAAAAACATGTGACTTAGAGAAAGGCTATTATTCTGTCTGCCATGGCTCCAATCCTATCAAATTTCCATACACTGATGTCCCTAGTTTTTTAGGCCTGCTAGGAAGTAAAATAGAGCAGTTTCAATCTAGTAAGTGAAGGTTCTGGAGAAATCTCTCTAATCTCAATTATGCTTTTGTGGACTATTCAGGCTTTGTCTACTGAGATACCTAACAACAGCTGTGCATGCAGAATCATGCATGTGTGTAATGAAGAGCTCAGAGAAGCTAAGAGAGAACAGATTTTCTTTTTCTTCTAAAATTTATCTAGTTATCATTGATTCTACCTTTCTTGAAAGACATTAAAACACATGAACTAACATGTACTTTAAAGAGGACAAGAATGATACTTCTTAAATCACCTTTAAGTTCAGAGTATGTTATGTTCTGAAGATGTGATAGTCAACCTGAACCAAATTTGGAACATATATGTTAGTGATTTAACCATGAATATCTACTCAGTCCCACTAAATATCGTTTTGTTCATAGGTTCTGACATAGTATACAATAAATAGAGTAAGTCAAGCCTTATAACAATTGAATAAAATAATATTTATCCTGTATTTGAGTAGTAGCATGAATGTATCATGTGAGTCAGCAGCTGCTTCTTAATTACCAAAACATTAAGAAATAATTTTATCTCTTTCTTTCTTTCTTTCTTTCTTTCTTTCTTTCTTTCTTTCTTTCTTTCTTTCTTTTTTCCTTTCGTTTTTCGAGACAGAGTTTCTCTGCGTAGCTTTGCACCTTTCCTGGAACTTACTGTGTAGACCAGGCTGGCCTCGAACTCACAGAGATCCGCCTGGCTCTGCCTCCCAAATGCTGGGATTAAAGGTGTGTGCCACCACCGCCTGACCAATTTTATCTCTTTTTAATGATTGAATTTGTTGATGATTTCATACATGTGTATGCTATGTTCTGTTTACTCTTATTCACCCTCTCTCAAGCTCTTAACCTGCCATCTCATATCAAGCATATCCCCTCCCTCCCCCCAACAGGGCATGGCATTGGTTTGTGTCTCATCTTCACAGCAGACCACACTGAACTTTACAATCCGGTCATGCTCTCATTCTAAGCATCTGGTTGAAATCTTGCTAATGTGAAGAAATGACATGAGCATTTACCCTATAGTCTTGGCTGTGCCTTGCTCCTCTCCTGGAGACTTAGAAGAGGAGCTTTGTCTTTCAATAGTGCAGGTGCCTGATACTGAAAGACTTTTACCAATGGGGCTAGCAAAATGCGGTGCTCCAATGACCTGATTTTCATCCCCGTGTCCATTTTCATTCCCGTGATGCCAATGCTGTTTTGTTTTCTATCCTGATTCTCATTAGTTCATTGATTTGTTTTAATTGGTGGAGGCAAGCTGCTTCTCTTTTGCATGGTAATTTGCATGAAATCAAGAGTTGAGTGACCTATAACAAAGGCATATGACTGTATTCAGGCCAATGGGATTTAATTTAGGAAAGATGATTATAATTTCTATTCCTGAGTTTCTTCACTTTGTCTTTGCTGTTAAAGTTCTACCTATTTTAAATGTATCATAAATTATCTGCTCGTGAACTAGAGGAAGTAGACAGTCTTCATTCTGTAAGTTAAATTTCCTGCCATATAACCCCTGGTAATGTTGTAAATATAATAACCTGATCCAGGACTGGTTTACAGAAAAGAATGCATGCAACCACACTTGTATAGATTTTGAACACTGGATGAGAAAATAAGCCCGTTTATCTTCTGAAACATGAGGCTCCAACTTCATTGTTTTGTACAAAACAATATGGTTTGGGGCTTTGGAACTGCTTTATTGATTTTAGCCAAAATGTATTTTCCACCAAGAGTTTAAACGTATTTAAAAACTGAAGATTTGAGTCAGGACATGAAACTTCAATTTGGTGTCCTCTAAAGCAGTGCAGATTTGGGGATTTTCCCCTTGGATGGAAATACACATGGGGTGAATCTGGTCAAGCTACTTAAAATACAGACACATATGGCCTGGAGAACACAAACACTGAAATGTAGTCAATTCATTAACCTTACTCAGGTATAAACTACAAGACCTATGTTAGTCAAAAGGATTTTGCTTGTTAAACAAATATGACATTATGTAACTATGCTGATATAGTAATTACTACTGATATGTAAGTCTAAGACCATAGCTTCAGGATTGCATGTTTATATAATATATATTATGATAAGTAAGTAAACAAATGGAAAGATCATGTTTTTAACTCTTTAAGCACCAACAGTCAACTGACTTTAGTGTTGAAAGTAGAAAACAAAATAAATTGCTATCAAAGGACATGTCAATCAAACTGCTTTGCAACTGTTCTGGAGAAGGGTTGCATTGCCTCTATAATTGGGCCTTTTGTTAGTTACCTGGATTTGTCAGTGATTCACATTGGATCTCTGAATCATAATGGGTCACTGATTAATACACAGTGACAATGAATTATTCTACAAAGAATATTTATGGCATCCTTGTTGTATACAAGCTGCTTATCATGGCACTGATGTTCACACCAATTTTGGAGCATAGGTCTCAACCAAAATGTTGAACAAGCAGCTACAGCAGATTTGCATGAATCTTAAAAGACTGAATACAGACTGATAAAAAGGCCAATTTTAGACCCCAACCAAACAGTAACATTTAATTCCCTAAGGTTGAATTCAGTGCAGTATCAACTATTAAGTTTGAGCAAAGAAGTTAATGATGAGATAGGTACAATTTTCAGTGACAAAGTATAAATCCATCAAAACACAATCAACAATGACTTGTGGACAGCAGCATATGTTAATATTACTAATGGAATTCACATTTTTAGATTCTGTGATTATTCTTCTGGGAATTTAACCTCATGAAACCAGCTGAAATGATCATAGATTTAGACATAAAGATGTTTGAAGTCACTGTGATATTATCTATAGTACAAGGAAATTGGCATCAACATAAATATTCAATGATCAGAGTGGATAAATAAATCATGCTACATTCTTTCATTGAAATGTCTTATAATTACTAAATAACATGTAGTTTAAATGAATCAATAGCATAAAATGCTCAAAATATAGCATTAAATTAAAAGATAGAATACAAAAGTACTTAGTGTGACATCAATGTCTTAAAGGGAAAAAGATATTGTCTTAGTCAGGGTTTCATTGCTGTGAAGAGACACCATGTCCACGGCAAATCTTATGAAGGAAAATATTTCACTGGGACTGGCTTCTAGTTTCAGATTTTTAGTCCATTATCATCATGGTGGGACATGGTGGCATGCAGACAGACATGGTGCTGGAGATGGAGCTGAGAATTCTACATCTTGATCTGCAGGCAGCAGAAGGAGACTGAGAACTACGCTGAGCATAGCTTGAGCATATGAGACCTCAAAGCCCACCCTCATGGTGACACATTTCCTCCAACAAAGCCATACCTTCTAAATAGTGCTACTCCCTATGGGCCAAGCATTTGAACACATGATTGTATGGGGACCACTCCTATTCAAACTACCATAGACACCAAAATGTAAAAGGCTATTGTCTTCAACAGAGGGCATAGAAGTCTATTTTGCCTTCAGAAAATTCTTGGGATAGACCTCCCTAAAGTATACCTGAGTGAAAATAAGCAGGATGCAGCGGAAGGTGAGTCTGACTTACTGATTGGGAACAATGGATTCATCAGACTCATCTACGCTGTCTTTAGGGATGGGGGGAAAACCTTCAAAGTTTTTGAAGCTAAAACTTTATATGAATAGACCAGCCATTGGCTGGGCTGCCCACTGAAAATGCTGAGCATTTGTGACTGTTTATCCTTTTTGTAATTTTTGCTTCGAGATTCTTATACTCAAATATAAACCTCTGTTGTGATGGAACTAAGAGGTGAAAAGTCAGGAGAATAGTCTTCATGAAGAGAGTGAGTGTGCTTATCAATTAGACCCTGGAAAATGACTTCAGTCTTTCTACATGTAGGGACACAGCAGCCCACTGTGTGTCTGCACAGGAAGACTAGGACTGAATAGGGTTTGAGTGTGTGACCCTAAAGTTTATGATTTGGAAGTTTGGTCTTCAGTGTGGTGACATGCAAAGTGATAGGACCTTTAAGACTTGAAATCTGGTAGGAAAATTTAAGCCATTGAAGTGTCTGTCCTCAGAGGGTTGATTTAGCTTTCATGGGACCCCTAAGCACTAAAGAAAGTGAATTACTACAGCAAGCACAACCAGTGAATCAGCCCTCACTTCCCTTTAGGAAATGTGATCTCTTCTCCCTGCACATGTGGTGATACTGTATTCCCCAAAATATTGTGCACCCTAATAAACTTATCTGGGTTAGAGAACAGAACAGCCACTAGATATAGGGACCAGAAAATGGTGGCACACACACCTTTAATCCTATCACTTGGGAGGCAGAGATCCATTAGGATCTCTGTGAGTTTAAAGCCACACTGGAAACAGCCAGGCATGGTGACTCATGCCTTTAATCCCAGGAAGTGATGGCAGAAAACAGAAAGGTATATAAGGCATGAGGACCAGGCACTAGAGCTGGTTAACCTTTTAGGCTTTGAGCAGCACAGTTCAGCTGAGATTCATTTGGAGGAGGACTCAGAAGCTTCCAGTCTGAGGAAAAAGGATCAGCTGAGGAACTGGCAAGGTGAGGTGGCTGCGGCTTGTTCTGTTTCTCTGATCTTCCAGCATTCACCCCAATACCTGCCTCCATGTTCCTTTTTATTAATAAGACCATTTAAAATTACATGCACACATTTCTGCTATTATGACTTTATCTATCATGTGGTCCTGTCCAGAATAGAACTAATGCCAACGCCATTTCTTAGACCCTCCATAATTCTATCATATGAGTCAGTCTGTGGTGTATTGCAATGGTAAGGAAAATTGGGACAATATACAATAGTATCTTTACCCAGATCAACATGCTGGCATCCTGATCTTAGAAATCTAAGAACTGTAAGAAACAAATTCATATTGTCTTTTAGCCACCAAGTTTATAGCATTTTGTTACAGCACCCCGAATGAGCTATGTTATGGTATAACCTTGCTTAAGAGATTTTCTGCAGCTAAAGGTACTTTTAGTGGAGAGGGGAAAGAAGGCTGTGAATAGTGAGCAGCTGTATTCCTGGCATCTAAGGCATAGATATGTAGCCTTGGGGAAAAAATCTGAACAGATTTCTATCATATCTACATCTAAAGGATGCTTACTAATGGTGAGGAGTTACCCACAATTTCCCCTATACTATCTCTTCACTAGAAAATGGTTATGTATACTTCTATTTCTAAGATAATTTAGTAATAAGAAAATGCCCATTATACATAACAACAAGAAAAATGAAGTATTCAAGCCTTTGTATTTTAAGTTCTCATTTGAATCATCCCAGTTCTAGAAAAATGAGAAGACAAAAGTAATCAGAGTGTGTCTTGGTTGTTGCTGTCAACATTTTCTCCATCTTATGGAATATGAAATGAGAGTATCACAATGTTTAGTGTTTTAGTGGCTACCGTTTGATTTCAGGTGTCGTTAGGAAGCCTTTCACCATTTTTGTTTGAGAGTTAATCAGTTGGTAACAAGTTATACTTCAGGTTAGAGATAGAAATCACAAAGAATGATGAATTTGGGACTTCCTCCCTGGCCCCTTATACCCATCCATATAAGTTAATCTCAAATTCTTCTCCCTGAGAATGTCCACAAATCCCTATGCTCCAATTAACACTATTAACTGGACTTCTGTGGCACTGGGTCACATAATCTTGTAGCCAGTAGTGAAAATAAATGTGTCATCTGTTTGACAATCCAGGCATAAAACTAACAGGAATGTAGAGCAAAGGACACATTTTGTCATTCACTTGAATTGGGGGAAGAAAAGGGTGCTGGTAAAAGTGGCTGGCATGCATTGCCTTTAATCAACGTGAGCTACTCAAGAAGTGTCATTCAAGTGGAGAACACTGCAAAGGTCTGATGATCAACCGAAAGCCACTTACAAGGTGTTCACATCCTTTCAGTCAATAACTGCTGCCCAGGTGTGGAAATAAAATAACAATAGAAAAGCCAAATTTGGAATGGTATGTCAGGATCTCCAGGGTGGGTGTGCTGTAGCTCTCATTCTAGAAGGTTTCTACCAACACCAGCTTTGAGTACACCTCAAAAGTAGTAGTAATTGAACACGATCCCCAGCTCATATCTGAAAATCACCTTGGAACATTGCTGAAGTCCATAATTTCTCTCAGTGGTTCTGTGTGGGGACAGCTGGACTGTCTCAATCCCTCTGCCTCATTGGCACATAACCAAATTGCATTTCCTGGCTTCCCTGGCAGTTAAGTGTGACCATCCTACATTTTAGCCAGTAAAAGATGAGCATAAATGATGTGCAACTTGGCCTTGCCTATAAGACTATAATTCTTCATGTTCTTTCTCCTTCTGCCTACTCGAGGCAGACACACATGGTGACCTTGGAGACCCTGTGCAAAAATATTTTGAATACAGGAACCAAAACTCTAAATTTTGAATCCCTCTTCAAATCAAGGACCCTACCAGTTATGGGTCCATTTTTTATCTTGCATGAGAACTATTACACTAAGCCACCAAAAGCTACAGGTTCTTCATCTATAGCAGTTCACATTAGTGTGACAAATAGGGCCAGTTTTTCCCTGACTTGCATCTCATTACTTCCCTGTGATTCTGTTATTTCCACAGTAAATAAGAATGTTTCTAGTAGGTAGTTCAGGAGGTACTGGGAGGTTGTGTGTAGAATAATTTCGGAGTGCTTGGCCTGGGCTAAGCTCATGATAAATGATGGATCTTTATCAGTCTCTCTTGTTCAGTGCCAGCTTTTGTTTGGCATTATGCAAAACATTCAACATATGTGATCTCAGCTAAATCAAAAGCCTGCAAAAAAAGAAAGGCATTATCAGTTCACAATGAACACTGTAATGAAAAAAAAAAGTGTATTCTACCAGCTCAATACTTTTCCACTTTCCATGCATGAGTCTCATAAATAACCCTACAAGCTAGGTGCAATTATTGTTCCCATGCACATGTAGAAAGTAAGCTTAGGTTTACCTTCCATCTTTAAGCCTATACAGCTATAAAGTGGGAAAAATGTAATTCAAATAGGGATCTCTGGCTCCAGAGGCATCACTTTTAGCCACTGCTGGCTTGTCCCAGAGTGTCTGAAGCTTTCTAGGGACACACCATATACTTGAGACCTCTCTATGAGTACTCATGGTCTTAGAAGCCAAAGGGCAAGATCAAAAGGGACCACCTTTACAATGGGTGAGGAAATTAAATTTCATCATCATAAAGCAGAACTGAACTGGTACAATTAATCTTGGAAACAGGGGCCTGTATGGATCAATTTATGTTGAGATAACTTACCGTGGATGTCCAGCATAAGTCAAAATGATTAACAGTAGACATTGGGGGCTATGAGTCAGCACAGATATAGTGAAAATGGGATATCCAGGGAACCCCAAAACTAGGCAGTTGATGCTTTCTCTTATAGAACTACTCTTGGCAAAAGTGACACTTTTGTGTGGGTCCTACAAATATGGCCTCAAGGTCAAACGCTTCCATGTTTGCCTGTTTTTGTCTATGGCAGGCTCATGTGCTTATGCCCTGTGTCAGTCTGTACATACACCTGTGTCAGCTTCTGTGTGTGGGTGGGTGTGTCTGTTATGTGTGCACTTGGATACTATTACAGCAGCTACCTGCCTGGTGTTTTGTGTGGTGGCATTTGCCTGGAATGAATACACTATGTCTTATCTGCCCAAAGCTCCAAACATTTTCTTAAACCCCCCTAGCCTCCCATTACCCTCCTCCCTTCGTGGCTTCAGAATATGGACCTCACATTCAGTGCATTTCCTATAGGTTGGGCTTGTATGATACTCAGAAGTTTCACTGACCATATAGTGCCACCAACTCTGAAAGGCTAACACGAGAAGGCCCTTTAATGTCTACTTACCCCAGATTCCAAACTCTCACAGATTTGCCCACTGGTATGGCATTTGCCAAGATGTCCATCTGCTGTGAATCTTTGAATTTGATGGTGCATTAATCCAGGCACTACTAACATACCACCCTGGCAACAGAGCCTGGAGACCCAGGATAGTGAGACTAGATCTTCGTTCTCTGTGTCTCTCATAGAGATGAGTCATCATGGAGAGGCTACAAAGCAGTCTGATTCCTGGTTTGGGGCATGAGATTCTAGAACATTATCAATACCTAAAACTTTAACTGCAGATGTTGCTTGGACTGTGAGTGAATCCATACAGCTGAGTCTAATTTCCTATAGCAATGTTGAATCTGCTTACCATACAGCTCTTCGATAAAAGGTTCATTTTTTTGCTTTCCCACAGGCAGAGATTTCTTTCTGCAGAATCTCTGCATTTAAATTATCCACTGGACATTGTGGGATGATTGTCTAAAATATATGATTGAGTTTTATCATTTTGAGAGGGAGTTCATTATCTGCCTGCTGCTCGGCTGCAGTGTTAAAAATAGTACACACAGAATAAGGCATGTTGAAATGTATCATTACGTTTCTGCTCATGAAAAGCACTCTGCTATCTCATCCCTCAAGATTTACATAGCAAAGGACGGTTACTCTGTGAGCAATTAAGGTATCACCCAGAGCTGATTTGAATAGGGAATGTTCCAGTACTATCTAGGCCACACAAACTGTTTATTTAAGGATATATAAGTATCAGAGGAAAGGATTTTTAAATGCCTTTGTCTAATAAAGTAAGATTATATACTAAATATTGTAATATATGTCATAGTTGTCAAAGATTGCATTGATAATGACAAATAGTTGGAGCATAAACAATTGATTAAATGCATGCTCTTAACAGCTGCAGTGCTCTACATCCTGCGTACATCTCTGAAGTACCAGGAAAATGTTAAGGCTGACACTAGAAGCTCTGAAGCACCCATGTAAGTCCCTTGGCTTCTCTGTTTCTATTTTACCTGAAAAAATGGAGAAATGACACACACACACACACACACACACACACACGCACACACGCACACACACGCACACACACACACGCACAGAGTAACTCTATGAGTTTGTTGGTTAACTTTATTGCAGTGATCATTTCACAAGGTGTGTATATCAAATCAATGCACTGAATACTTAAATATAGGTGGGTGTGTCCTTGCAGATCTCCCTACTCACCCAACTTTAAGTTCTTTCTCCAAAAAAAAAGCAAAAACCTGATATGGCAACAAACCCCCCAAACCAAGACCACAAAATAAAACAATACCCAAAAGGAAAACAAAAACAAACAAACAAAAAGCACCAAACTGTAACCAGATAAAAACACACATACACAAAAGCCGTGGAGTCCGTTGTATATTGGCCCAGTACTCCTGAACACTGGAAAAAACTGGTTTTCCTTCTCCCAGCAGGTATAAAGGACAGTTCATTTGTTGACCTTCACCCTAATAGCTAGGTTTCCTTGGGGGCGGTGATGAAAAGGGAAAAGTTTATTGCAAACTTCCAAGGCTGTCTCCCAGGAAAGCAAGGAGAAAGATTAAATGGGGAAGGGAGAAACAGGATTTGTCATGTTTAGGTTTTCATTCAGTCAGTCAGTTTTTAAAAATCATGTAACATAATAAAATGTACTAAGATAGAATCAAAACTATCACATCCAAGTCAGAAAAGACAAACCAACAGAAGGAAAAGAGCCCAAGAGAAGGCACAAGAATCAGAGAACCATTCATTGCCCACTTAGGAATCCCCAAAAAAGCACTAAACTGGAAGCCATGATATAAGTGTACAGGACCTGGTGCAGACCCCTGCAGGCTCTGTGCATGCTGCCTCCATCTCTGTGAGGTCATATGAGCTTAGCTCATGTTGATTCAGAGGGCCCTGTTTGCCTGGTGTCCTCTGTCCCTTCTTTCTGGCTTTTACACTCTTTCTGTCTCTTCTTCTGTGAAGTGTCCTGAGCCATGAGGGGAGGGATTTGATGAAGACATCCCATTTAGAGCTGGGTGTTCCAAGGCATCTCACTCACTGCATAATGTCTGGCTGTAGGACTCTGAATTTTTTCCCCATCTGCTGTAGGAGGAAGCTTCCCTGATACTGGCTGAGCAAGGCACTGATCTATGAGTATAACAGAATGTCATTAGAATTCATTTCATCACTACTTTTTATCTTTTTTAAAATCAGTATTATTAGGTTTTACCCTAGGTCCCTGGGCTATCAAATCTCAAGTTCTTGGTCACTCAAGCAGTGTAGGGTATGGGAATGGGACTTAAATCAAATCAGATATTGGTGGGTTAGTCCCAAAAGCTTTGTGCCACCATTGCCCTAGCCTATCTTGCAGTCAAGACCCCATTGTAGGTAAAGAGTTTGTGACAGGCTTGGTGTTTATTTTTCTCTTCTGATATAGTGCAGAGTACCTCACTATGCCAACAATACTGGAATGTAGGAGGGGTAAAGGCTCTATGTGGGCACAAGCTTGTTATCTCCATAGTCAAATATATTGAAATTTTATGTGTTGTACTTAAGTGAAACTGGAAAAATAGTCAGGATTTTTGGAGGGGGTTGAGCATACATTTATCCCTTTCACAAATTAAGGCATTTGATAACTAATATGTAAATTAGAGAGTATGCTTTGGTATCAGAAGATAAGAAGGAGGCAGTCCTGGTGCTAATCTGGTACCCCAGCATTTGAGAGGCAAGGCAGGAGGATGTCTAGTTTGAGGTTATCCTGGGCTAACTAGTGAGACCTTGTCTAAAAAAATTAAATAGGAGGGAGGTTAAAGGATGATATATATATTTTTTTAATTTTCATGCTGTATTGGGGAAATTGCAACCAAGATACTTTCCATTTTCTGTGTCATTGTTGAGCCTGGGAATGTTAGAGAGATGAAACTGTAGGAACAATCCGGGCTCCATTTTCTGTCTCTAGCAATTAAGGTGAGTTGCTGAGTTGCATTATTAAATAAAATGTGTGACTAGGACATCCATCACAAGTATGAAGAACTTCCCTTATCTGTTCCTCTAATCTTAGTTAAGATATTTCCAGCTAGTTTGGATGGTCAGGGTCTATGAAACACAAGTTCATAAAGTAGAAAGCTTTGGGTAAAATTAACCTACCAGGGACCATCTTAGTGTGACACTGCATAGTAATGCCAGGTGCCTTCTGCTACTTAAAAACATCTTCTGAACTCATGGGCATAAAACAACAGAATTAGCTTAGCTTGTTTCTATAGTTGACAGAGTAAGTTAACCTCAGATCAGTGGTTCCTTTGGGCAAGGATAGTTTGGGATGTTCCCAGCTGGTTTTAAGTCACAGATATTTGACATCTGAGTTTGCCTACTAGAATTTGTTCACATGATGTACATGTTGGCTCCAAAACAGTGGAAACACGTGAAGCATTTCTGGTGGGAAGAATGTTACTTATATGATATTTCATTGATAAAAGTAAATCACACATCCAATCAGATTCAAGAACTAGAAAAAAAAGACTCTCCCCCTTGATGAAAGGGGCTACAAAGTCATATTGCAAAGTGTGATGCTAAGGTCAAAGACAATTTGTAATCAGTTTTATAAGTGACACAGACAACATGTATCCTATACTGTAGAAGAGAGAACTAAAGAGAGCTCTCTCAAAAAAAAAAAAACAAAATTGAAGTTCATCTTGCAAATTGGCTAGGACCTTCATGGCCTTAAATACCTTTGTCTATTTTTCTGGCACCTGCTTTCCTAATGTGAAGGACGACTCGTGTCAGTAGAATTAATCACTGGTTAATTAAAATAAGTGTGGCTGTGTAACTCACATTGGATAACAATTCTTTTAGAATATATGTGACAAATAATTAGCATGTTATCATTCTTGCTTTGATTTTATTGATTCAGTGGGAAGCTTTTCATACACTACTTCTGCACATTGGAGAGGATGGATTAGAGAGCCTTTTCTACAGCTCCACAAACTTTAATCCTGGAATACACTGCAGCTAGCTAGGACAAGGATGCCTCTACAATAACCACTGGGACTCTTACTTCAAGTCAGAGAGTTGTATCAAATCTTACAAAGATACATATGCAAAATTCCAACACTCAAGCAACAACTTCTGTCATCTACCAAAGCTGGAGTCAAGACCCTTTGAAAGTGAACTTGTGAGTTTGTGATGTAAAGGCAGTTGATTGTTCATGCTTTCTACAGAGCAGCATACGTACCAAATATAACAAATATAATTCCTCCTTAGAGATTTATTTATTTGGGTGTGTGAAGGTATGTGCATATGTGGGTGTGCATGTACAAACTATATGTACTCATGGAGGCCAAAAGAGGGTGTCGGATGTCCTTTGTCATTTTCTGGCTGTTCCTTTGAGTCAGGGTCTCTCCCTGAACCTGGGGCTCACACTTTCTTGGCTATGCTGCAAGCAAGCTGACCTCAGCAGCCCTCCCGTCTCCACCACTCTCAAAGCTGGGGTTCTAGGCTCCTGTGAAATATCCCACTTGTGTGAGTGCCAGGATCCAAACTTTGCTCCTCATGGTTGTGCAGCAAGAACGTTTAACTCCTAAGCAATCTCTCCACCCTCAACAACAAATACAATTCTCCAAGATGTGCATAGTAAACATAACCTTCAACGATTTAGAAAATGTCAGGTGCTTTCAAATTAAATTGTATCCAGAACACGAAAACGCCAGTGCCAGTCTGAAAAAAAAAAAAAAAAGGTAAAATAAATCAGTGACATTTTAAAAGGACTTAGAATTGATATTAATCTTAGTTGTCCCTGGGTTGTCTAGCTTGCATCACAAATGTAGAATATAGCATTTTCTTTTTTTTCTTCAGATCAAAACTATATGGAGAAGTAGGTAGAGAAATGGTGGAAGTTTATCGGAGATGATATAAAATGGGAGATGGAAGCCACCCAGCTAATTCAAAATATTAAAATGTGATAGGAGGGAAGTCTACTGGGGAT
The DNA here is from genome assembly GCF_903995425.1 of Onychomys torridus. Classification (NCBI taxonomy): domain Eukaryota; kingdom Metazoa; phylum Chordata; class Mammalia; order Rodentia; family Cricetidae; genus Onychomys; species Onychomys torridus. Next base: position 63,205,969 of record NC_050465.1, read on the forward strand.
CAGATTATGTAATCCTTCATTTTAACTTAAAGATATTAGAGAAGTTATTTGCCCAATTTGCTCAGCTAACAGTTTATTTTCTTCCTCTCAACAAATCATACTACGTTTGTCTTGGGGCCTGATCACAATTGTATAAGTCATATTCACCCAGTCTTTATGACCTCAATTTAACTTGTGTGAAGTATTTTTAAATAAATTTTTGGATAATTTAACAGAGTGAAAAATTGTGGGATAATAGATAAGTTGGATCTTTTGATTTAAATCTCAGTTCACTTTCTTACCAGGTTTAAAGAAAGGACGGCTTGGGTTCCTGGAAAATGACAGGCGTGCCTCAACTCCTAAAAGCATGTGCCCTTACCTCTGTCTCTTACCCAGAGTTCCCACTCCTTCCAAATGTAATGCGAAGGCTATGAATTCAGGTATGCACTAATTAAACTTTATTAGAATAATTTGCATTGCTGGTTCTATAAGGACAACAACTTGGCCTTGCAAAGATGAGATGCTGGAGAAGGAGAGTCTACACATCAGCCTTGGTCCTAGCCTTCCCAGAGTGTAAGCACTTTATTTTCCTGACCCATATTGTTATCTAGTAGATAGATGATAGGAATGGAGGAACTAGAAGGGGGAGAAAGAATTGGAAAAGTGAGAAAGGCGAAGGAAATAAAGGGTATGCATCACTTGCCAGGAACGTTGAGTTGGGTAAGGGGAGGGGGGAGGAATTGTCAGGAAAAAAATAGATGTTAGTGCAATTGGAGGAGGTGAGAGCATTTTAAAATGATGATTAATGTCATTACTGGGACATTATGCAGCATGTTTATAGAGTAGGCATTAGTCCTCTTTAGCGTCATCTTTTAAAATAGGTAAGCAAGGCCTCTGGATTTCTTACTTGATCGCTCATCTTCCCAGCTCATACTTTAGACTGATGACTAGCTCACCCTCTGTGGTGATGACCATTTGTTGCTGTCCTAGTCCCTCTTGAATTTCCAGGGCTGGATCGCCTCTGCACAGCCTCCTGTTCCTAATAGCAGCTGTTCACTCTGGCTCTCATCTCCCTGCACTCTGCAGGGTTGAGCTGTCATATCCCTCCCTGTTGATGTACAGGGATGAGAAGTGACAGTACAATAGTGCAGCTTAAAATATACTACCATGGAGAGAAATTAAAATATCAGGACTCAGAGAGGAAACACATTCTGTGGGAGACAAAGAAAATGAGAGGGTTGTGAAGTGTTGCTACAATTAAAATGTTAATTCTAAATCTGTTTTAACTGCAGAATCCCTCTTCTAATTTTTTTTTCTTCTGTGTGATCATATGGTTCATGTTCTGAATGTGTTAGCTTAGGCAACCAGCTTAAAATATGCTCTGATTAGTTCTGAATTATTCAGCGTTAATCAGGTACCCCTTCAACTTATCTCCTGCGTGTTCCGGGTCTCCAAAGTCACAAAGTTGAGTTTAAATGCTTCTGAATAAAATAATCCTGAGGTGAAAGGTTAACATGGCTCTACCATTAGCTTACCAAACAAGAAACATGCTTGAAGTGTTAAGACCCGGCTGCAGAATGGCAGTCTGGAAAGACAAGGGAACAAATTTGTAAAGACAGATGGAATCTATCAGAGGGTAGAATTCTGTCTGTTCAAAATGCTCCAGAAGCTACAGCGCTTGAAGACAGTACTGTTGAGGGGAGATGGAACAAATACTGTGTTTCAGTAAAGTCAGGACAGAACGGGTCTCCAGCGTAGTATGATAGTCCTGTCTTGGGAGAATGCTCTGGAAAGAGACTCTGGGGTTACCTGGGATGTTTGTAAGTACCAGAGATTCCTAGTGGAGAAAGAATATGATGCCATGAGAGACATGATTTAGGCATGAGAAGTCCCTAGTCCTGTCCTCACAGTTGGTGTGGCTTGCAGGTTTGAGTAACTGAGCATCAGATTTCTTATATCTCACTCTCCAAATAGTGCATACACTAGCATTCGTTACAAAAAATATTAGCATTGGTACTGGGTATCATTGCCTGTAGGATAAGTGTTAAGTCATAGGGAAATACTTTGTACTCACATGGTTCTTGCATTCATGCACACTCACCTTTTGAATTACTTTCTAGGATGAGCTCACTCCATGAAAGGAGACTCTTTTACTACCTAAAACTAGGAGCAGCATTTCCAATCTCTACCTCAAACTCCCCTGTACCATTAAGAGCAAGAAGTGGGGATGGTGACTCGGGATAACAGGAGAATTTTAAGGAATAGTGGGAGGGAGGCTCAGTCACAGAGGGGAGGCTTGGAGATCAGCCTGAGTTCAAATGCATTGCTCCATTCCTGACTTGATGTAAACATCAATGAACTAGGTCAGGGCCAGGCTTCGACGATGCACTTCGTGACTGATGCTAATTGTCTTCCTAAGATTCAGAGTTGTGGGGAGTGGCATTCTATGCCTAAGAGCTGTGTTTCTTCCTGGAATGTGTCTTCCAGGCTTCTAAACACACAGATCAGATTTTACCTTAATTTTTCTTTTCAGATGTGGCTATGCAAGCTATCCAGTGTAATGTGTTAAAATAGAACCGAATTTCATGAACCAAAATAACTCTTGGCTGACATCATTTCTAACTTGTTCTAAATGACTGCTTTCTTTGCTTCCATCTTTATATTCTTTACTTGTTTGTTTGTAGTTGAAATTGTAATCACACTGGACTTTATGATAATGCTGGCAAAGTGCAGTATATTCTAGTAATTAGCCCCTCCTGGAGTTTATTTTTTTTTTTAAACAAACAAAAAGAAGGACAAAGTATCTTCTTTGTTACATTCATAGGTGTCTGTCCTGTAGATGCTGCTGTGTGTCCAGCAGGTTTTCTGACACTCCCTGCCTGTCCGCTCTTGTTTTCAGCCTAAATTGCAGAATTTTGGAAAGGTACACCATCTCCTCAGTTTTACACACAGACGGGCTCAGGTTCCTTCCTCTTTGCCCTCACTTCATCTTCCACACTTCAGGTATCACTAAGATTTCAACATCTTCCTTTCTGAATATGCTTCATGGTGAAGGACAGCTTCACTCCGATCTACTTCATGGACTGGGAAAGCCTCACCATGTGAAGCCTGTTCCCTTCGTCACTGGTCCATTCCTGTGAAGAAACACCATGACCAAGGCAACTCTTGAAGAAGAAACATTTCATTGGAAGCTTACAGTTTCAGAGGTTCAGTCCATTGTCATTATGGTAGCACACAGGCAGGCACTGGAGCAGTAATGACAGCAACCTCCTGATCCATAGGCACGGCAGATGGGGGATAGGAGTAATTTTCTGGGCTTAGTATGGATTTTGAGACTTCAAAGTCTACCCCCAGTGACACACTTCCTCCCAAAAGGCCACATTTCCTAATCTTTTCAAATAGTGACACTCCATAATGACCAAGCATTCAAATGAGCCCATGGGCCCTGACCCCCACCATCTTGTAACTATTTGTTGAAAATGCTGTCTTTTTTCCAGTGTGTATTTCTGGACTCTATAAAAAATCAGGTATCATGGGTGTGTGGATTTGTTTCCGGGTCTTCTATAAGCATATCTGTTTTTATGCCAATACCATGCTGTTTTTTATTACTATAGCTTTGTAGTACAACTTCAAAGCAGGGATGGTGATACCTCTAGTAGTTCTTCTTTTTTTTTCAGGACTGTTTCAGTTATGGATGGTTCCTGCAGACAAATCCAAATAGATTCATACTTATCACCCTGCACAAAACTCACCTCCAAATGGACCAAAGAACTCAACATACAACCAGATGCATATGCTGAACCTGATACTGGAGAAAGATAAAGTAGAGAATAGCTCTGAGCTCATCGGCACTGGAGAAGACTTCCTGAATAGAACAACATTAGCACAGGCTTCAAAATCAACAATTAATAAATGGAACCCGATGAAGCTTCTGCACAGCAAAGGACACCGTCATTCAAACAAAGTGGCAGCCTACACCATGGGAAAAGATTTTTACCAACTACATGTCCAATAGAGAGCTAATATCCAAAATATATCAACAACTCAAAAAATTAGGTATCTAGAAAATAAATAATCTGATTAAAAATGGGGTATAGATCTTAATAAGAATTCTAATTAGAGGAAACTGAGATGTCTGAGAAACACTTAAAGAAATGTTCAACATCCTTAATCATCAGGGAAATGCAAATTATAACTACTTTGAGATTTCAGAGTGGCTAAGATCAATAAAATAGTAAGCTTGCCAGCAGTTCATGCAGGCAAGGATGTAGAGTAAGGGGAACACTCATCCATTGCTGGTGGGAGTGAAAAATCACACAGCCACAATGGAAATCAGTGTGGTGGTTCCTCAAGAAGATGGGAACTGATCTACCTCAAGATCTAGCTACACCACTCTTGGACATAAACCCAAAAGATGCTTCATCCTATCACAGAAACACTTAGTCAATCATGTTCATTGCCGCTCTATTTCACAATAGCCAGTAATTAGAAACGACCTAGCTGTAACTCAACAGAAGGATGAATAAAGAAAATGTAGTACATTTATTCAATAGAGTATTACTCAGCCATTTTTTAAAAATGACATCATGAAATATGCAGGCAAGCAGGTTAACTAGAAAAAACTCATCCTGTGTGAAGTATCCCAGAAAGACAATTATGTTATATATTCACTTATATGTGGACATTAGATGTTAAGTCAATGATAACCAAGCTACAATCCATAGAACCAGAGAATATAGGTATAGAGTAAAGGCTAGAGGGAACAGATAGATCTTGTTGGGTAAGTGAAATAGAATAGATAAATTTGGATGGGGGCCTAGGAAGGGAAGATCAAGATGGGAAGGGAAGCTAAAGAAGGTTATAAAAGAGAATACAGGGAGGGACAACTAAAATTAAGGGACATTTGAGGGGTAACATGGAAAACTAATATAAACTATTTACATATGTGAAGGTGATCTAAATAAAATTGCCAAATAATGGGGGAGACAAAACCCCAGCTGGCCATCTCTTGTCACCAAACAAAAATTTCAGTACTGGGGTTGGCTTATCTCTTATTGAATTGTTGGCCAAAGGAGCCCTATGGGATCCCCTAATAACCCAGGCTGTTGCCAGTACTGTAGGTTGCCCTCCACAAACTAACAGCAAGGCCCCATTACTAAAGACAATACCTATACAACTCAATGTAGATGTAGAAGTTGAGCTGGTGCCTACATAGAGCCTTCACTCCTACATTCCTATGTCTTTGGTACAGAAAGGTACTATGAACACTATCAAAAGAGAAACATAAACACCAAGCCAGCCATGAAACCTTTAGCTACACTGGTATACTACCTGCAAGATAGGCTAGGGCAATGGTGGCACAAAGCTTGTAGAAGTAACCAACCAACATCTGATCTAATTTAAGACCCATTCTATAAGATGGAATCCATGCCCGACACTGCTTGGGTGACTAACATCCCAAGACTTGATGGCCCAGGGACCCAGGATAAAACTAAACATTACTGTCCACCTTAGCATTTCTATTACTGCAACAAAACATCATGACCAAAAAGCAAGTTGGGGAAGTGTGGGTTTATTTGACTTGCATTTCTATATCACTGTTCATCATCAAAGGAAATCAGGACAGGAACTCAAACAGGGCATGAACCTGGAGGCAGGAGCTGATGGAGAAGCCTTGAAGGGATGCTTTTTACTGGTTTGATTCCAATGGCTTCCTCAGCCTGCCTTCTTACAGAACCCAGGACCACCATTCCAGAAGCAGCACCACCAACAGTGACCTGGGCCTTCCCCATCAATAACTAATTAAGAAAATGCCTTACAGCTGGATCTTAGGGAAGCAAGCGTCTTATAAATTGGGTTTCCAGCCATTCAGATAACTCAAGTTTGTGCGCCAAGTTGATATAAGACTAGCTAGCACACTGCTCAAAAACAAGAACAAACAAACAAACAAAAAACAATAGTGATAAAATGACTAAGAAAGATATTCTGCTGTACTCAAAGATGAGTGTCTTGTTCAGTTTCATCAGAGAAGCTTTCTCCTAAAGGATCTGGGAACAAATACAGAGAACTATATCCAGACATTATGCAGAGTGAGAGACCTTGGAGCACTCAACTCTAAATGGGATGTCTCCATCAAATCCCTTCCCTCAGAGCACAGGGAACACCACAGAAGAGGAGGCACAAAGAATATAAGACCCAGAAGGTATTGAGGACACCAAGAAAACAAGACCCTCTAAATCAATGTAAGCAAAGCTCATAGGAACTCACAGAGACTGAGCAGCATGCATACAGCCAGCATGGGTCTGCCCAAGGTCTTCTGCATATATATTATGGTTTCTAGTTTAGTATTTTTATGGGATTCCTGAGTGTGCAAACAACTAGGCCTGTGAATCTTGTGCCTTCTCTTGGGCTCTTTTCCTTCTGTTTTGTCTTATCCAACTTTGATGCAATAGTTTTTGTTTTATATTAATATATTTTATTTTGTTATAATTGTTAAAACTGAATGACCGACTGAATGAATGAATGAAAACCTAGTCACTAAGGTAAAGATTAACAACTGGATTGTCATTTGTACTGCTGAGAGAAGGAAAATCAGTTTTTTCCAATGTTCAGAAATAGCTGACCAACATCATAATTGATATCACAGCTTTTTTGTATGTGCTTTCATTTAACTACAGTTTGGTGGAAGATTATGTTGTTTGATTTGTTTTGTTTGGATTTTCTTTTTCGGTATTGTTTTATTTTGTTTCTTGGTTTGGGGGGTTTGTTTGTTGGGTTTTTGTTTGTTTGTTGAGAAGGAAGTTGGATAAGTATGGAAGGGATAGGATCAGGAAGGACTTGAGAAAGGAAAATAATATGATCAAAGTATATTTAAATACAAAAATTATTTCAGTCAGTTAAATAATAATAATAATAATAATGATGATGATGATGATGATGATGAAATCTCCTCTGCCAAAACCATTAATCGAAAACTCTTAAATTTAGGCTCAGGCAGATTTTTTTAGACAAGGACAAAAAGCAGGTACATTCTTCACCAAAATATCACAAGAGTGGTCTCTAGGCCACTTGTTCATATTCCTCCCCTCTGAAACTTTTTGGATCTGGGTACCTATAGTTCAACTTTTTTTATGCTCTTACCAGCACGGCCCATTAAACTCCACTTAAAGAGTCCAACTATTTTCCTAATCCAAAATCCTGAAGTCCATATTCCACCATCAAGCAACATAGTCATAGTAATACCCCAAATCTGATACCAACTTCTGTCTTAGTCACCATTTAATGACTGTGAAGAGACGTCAAGGCCAATGTAACTCATATAAAAGAGAACAATTCATTGGAGGCTTTTAGAGGTTTGGTTCATTCTCAATATGGCAGCACACAGGCAAGAACTTGAGCAGTAGCTGAGAACTACATCATGATCCACAGGCATAGCAAGAAAGACTCAGAATTTGGCATGCCTTTTTTTTTAAACCTCGAAGTCTACTCCCAGTGACACACATCCTCCAACAAGGCCATACCCCCTAGTCCTTCAAATAATACCACTCCCTGGTGACAAAGCATTCAAATCTACGAGCCTATTGGGGTCACTCTCATTGAAACTACCACATACATCATTCAACAGTGTTTAATGCATCCATATAGTTGTAGAAGTCTACCACTCCATTCCAGACTATTTTCAGAACTTTTCCATTATCCTAAAAGAAACTCTGTGTTTCTTAGCAGTCAGTCCACATATTTACTTCTCCTGATGCCTAGAAACCACTGATACAGTTTCAGTCTCTGGTTTAACCTATTCTAGAGATCTCATGTGTGTGGAATCATACAATCTATGTAGTCTTTTGTGATGAGCTTCTTTTAATATAATTTTCTAAGGTTCATTGCCATCATGAACTCTACCAGTTCTTCATTCTTCCTTTATAGTTAAATTATATTTAATTGCACAGAAATAATATATCACAATTATCCATCTTAATGGACATTCATATTTTTCCATTTCTCTATATTGTGAGTGATGCTAATATGAATACTTCCATGCAAATTTTTGTGTGAATGTGTTTTTAGTTCTTTTGGATGGATTCCTGGGTATGGAATTTTTATTTCATAGCATGCTCTAATCTTCATATTTAGAGGAACTACCAAATAGTTTGATTTTTGTTGTGATGGGGATTAAACCCAGGGCCTTGCACACTCTAGGCAAGCTCCGTATCACTAAGCCAAATCCTCAGCCCAAGAGAGCATTTAAATGATCATGAGATGGCGAGTAAATACAGAGCAAGCTGTGGGGCAGTAAAAGCTTACAGTGGGTTGTGATTGTAAGCAAAGTGCACTGGAAAGGTCACATGAGCAAGGTGACATTTGGCAGAAATCTGAAGGAAGCAAGAAATTATACCATGGATCATTAAGAGACAGCTGAGGTATATGATACATGGTGTTCTCAGAACCACACAAAAAACAGCATGTTCTGAATGCTAGTCATTCATTCCATTCATAAAACCAAGATTGATGTGACATGGACCTGCTCAAGGATTTTTCAGAGCAAGCACAGAGCTCTCAGAAGTGAAGGGGAGAGCAAGTCTAGCTCTGTTACTGATTACCGAAGGCTTCTTAAAGTTTCTCCACATGAGGTTCCTTTTCACCTGAGACATTTTTATAAGGTCACACAGGTATACAGGTATATGAAAGAGTGTAAGTCCAATACTTACTGATAAGAAAGTATACAGAACTTTAGTTTAAGCCAGGCACAACTGATACACATGCAATCTCAATACTATGATGGATAGGCAGGAAAGCCACTACCATTTTGAGATCAACTGAGTCCCTACAGCAAGTTCCAGGGGAGCCATGGCTACACAAAGAGACCCTGTCCCAAAACACCAAAATCAGAAAAAACAGAAAAGACATGTAAGACAATGGTACACATAAAATGTTATCACTAACTAAAGATAAAAGCAAGCTCTGCATACTAATCAGAAGAAAGCACTTGTTTTTACATAATGTGATGTCTTGGCTGTGTGCTTGACAGTGCAGGATGCAAAACATCTCCAGTGATTTTCAGAGTCAGTCAATATTTTGATTATGTAATCATCTGTGTTGAGAACATGGCTTTTCAAAATGGAAGAAGTATGTTTAGGGTCATTTCAGATATTGTTGGAAATTCTGTTCTAATCTCAAGCTAAAATTTATTTAATGATTTTTTTTTAAATGAAACTCAACTCAGCAATTCAGAAAGCAATACTTAAAACCAAACATCTGAATCCAGTACAACCCCAAACTATACTAATTTGATTTTTAGCATACTGTGAAGGCTGTTCTTGGTGGTTATCAACTTGATTACATCTGGAATTAACTAAAATTCAAAGATGAAGGGCACACCCATGAGTGATTTTTGCTTAATTTGAAGTAGGTAGACCCATTCTTAATCCAGATCTTTGAGTTAGGAAGGCACTTACCTTTAATCTGGATCTTGAGGCAGGAAGACACCTTTAATTTGGGCTATAGCTTCTTCTGGAAACTCATATAAAGATATGGAAGAACAAACTTTTACTCTTTGCCTGTCATTTTAGACCAGTTCTCAACCTTCCTAATGCTGGACCCTTTAATACAGTTCTTCATGTTGTGGTGACCCCCAACCATAAAATTATTGTTGTTACTGCTTCATAACTATACTTTTGCTACCATTATGAATCTTAATGCAAATATCTGATATGCAGGATATCTGATATGTGACCCCTGTAAAATGGTCATTCTACCCCAAAAGCAGTCTTGACATACAGGTTGAGAACCGCTGCTCTAGGGAACCCTGACTAATATACATCCTGAGGAACAGTGGTACAAAAATATTTAAAATCTTTGGTTTTTTTTCTATCCTAAGCATTTGATTTATATACAAGCAGAGAACTGTATAGTTTAAAAAAACTGCATTTATAATATAACGGTTTTATATCTAAGCTGAGGTCTCAGGTAAGGTTGGCATATGTAGATACATGTGGTGCAAAGCACACATGTAAATTCAGAAGCAAGGCTACAGTGGAGTCATACAATGCAATATGGGCCTGCACTGCCAGAAAAACTTTAGATTCACTACATGTTTGATTTTGGATTTGGGGCCCTGCACATTTAAAAACCCTTTTACGGTTGCCAAACTTTTCACAGCCCCTACGTTTCACAACCCACAGTAAGAAGCTGTGGTCTTATGAGCACCAAAGTTACGTGGGCTACAGCTGACCCTGCAAGATGCTCAGAGCCCAGTCATTGCCCAACACTGGTTATTTTTTATACTGCCCATATGCTCCCTGAAGAAGGAAAAAATTTGAAACCCAAAACATCAACAAGGGCTGACTTGAATTATTTCAGGGACACAGAGTGACAGGAAGTGAGAAAGGGTTTGCACGTGTCACAGCACCAAGAAGCAATGACGAATGGATGTGAAGTGGGTGGCAGCAGCCAGGAACAGTTGCACTAAAGTCCCTGTGTGAATGAGAAATCAGGGGAAAGGAGACAGGCAGGCAGGGATGCCGTATGTGATCCAGGGTCTGACTGGCAAATATCCACATTGGACACCAGCTCACTGGTGATCTTGATTGCCTTTTCAAACCAGAAGCTATTTCCTACACTGTGAGAGATGATCATTGAGATCCAGATTGTCAGATGACAAATCCTTTCACCCACAGCATATTCAGTAAATAGACACTGCCTATAGCAACACCCTGATAATCTTTCTGCCTTTCCCTATTTAAATGCACCTTTTATAAATAAAAGCAGCAGTTCTCAATCTGTGGGTCATGACTCCTTTGGGGGCCCAATGACCCTTTCACAGGGGGCACACATCAGCTATCCTACATATAAGATATTTGCATTATGATTCATAGCAGTGGCAAAATTATAGTTATGAAGTAGCAATAAAATAATTTTATGGTTGGGGGGATCATCACCACATGAGGAACTGTATTAAAGGGTCACAGCATTAGGAAGGTTGAGAACCACTGAATAAAAATGATCTGTGGGTGTACCTCAGTGGCAGAGCACTTCTGGAATTTGCAAGGCTCTGAGTTTTATCTCCAGCACTACAACTTTGAAATAAATAGTAATATATAGACATAATTTCTAAATCCAAGCATTGCTAAAAATGTGTGATGGGGAAACTCCTCCCCCTATTCTCTCTCCATTATTCTTGCTGATATTCAGGGTCATATTCTTTACCTATTCCACCAGATTGCCAGTCCAAAGCCTGAAGATAGATAATAGCATGGGTTTTTTCCTAGATGTTATGTTAATTATTAAAATCCATCTAACAAAAAGAAGAAGCTTTAATTGTCTTCCTGGTTTCTCATCTCATGTCCCATTTCCCCCCAAATAGTCACATCACCTTTCAGAGCTTCACTGAGTCTCAGTGACTACAGTATCAGAATTGGTGAGGTTCTAGTCCCAGCTAGTCACATAGCATATTGGTATCATTTCCGCATGTGGTTTTAGTCAATTGTTGTTGTTGTTGTTGCTGCTGCTGCTGTTAACCAAATTTTCTAAGTGCTTTTGCTGATTCCTTCCAACTTGACTGAAATTTGTTCTTAATACATACAAACCCATATTTTATTTGCCTTTCTCTCATCCTGAGAAAAGCTCATGTCAGAGACATGTCCAGAAAGCTCTCTGTACCATTGGGTCCCAAAAGGCCTAGTTTGGCTCACGCTTCCTTCTTAGCACAATCTCAACCTGGACATGTAGAAGACTTTCCAAAAGTATGTGTAGGAGGAAGGAAAGGTGAGAAAGAAGAAGAGAAACATGAAGGCAAAGCTCAATGAGACAGGGAGGGAGAAGAATGCGAAGAGACAAATTATCCAACTTATCGATGATTCTTTCCCATCTTACAGTATAAGCAAATAAAGGTCTTCTAAGTGTCTTGGTCAACTATGGCCACACTATGGCTCAGTATCGAACTACTCTCAACTGTATGCTTTCTGAATCTGTTCTCTTGGCTTATGAGTTTGGGGGGGGGGGGGGCTGAGCAGTCTTGCTTTGGCTTCAGCCTCTGCACAGTGGAAGACCTAGGAAGAGTACAAGTGGGCTCTACAAGTCTCTTCATTCTCCTTTGGCCAGCAGCACTGCAATCATTCTTAAGAAACCACAGAATGCTGCACTCTGGTGGAACTGCTAACATTATTCCTATTCATGTTCTGATAAAGCCACAAAATCAAGTTAACATCATTGAGTGGGAAAGCAAATTGCATCCACACTATTGAATAGTACCTGAGAGTCACACAGCCAAAGGTGCACATATTTATTCTTATAAAGAGAATGTGAGAAGAATTTCAAACATAATTCAATTATCTACCCTTTAGCTTCTTGCTATACCGTATACACTTTCGGTGTGTGTGTGTGTGTGTGTGTGTGTGTGTGTGTGTGTGTGTGTGTGTGCAGGGTGTCTATGAATGCCAGAAGGAAGTGATTGATCCCCTGGAGATGGTTGTGAGCCACTCAATGTGAATGTTCAGACATGAAGTCTGCTCTGTTGAAAGAACGGCAGCTGCTCTTAACCACTGAGCCATCTCTCCATGCCCATCTATAGTTTTAAAAAATATCCTGTGAGTTCCATCTGCTGAAAATCACAGGGTCGACAGCTCTCCTGATTGTCCTCACATAGATTGGCATTTGTTACAATAACTTACACCGTCATCTTGCATCATCTTCTGTCCTTCATCTGTCTATCACACTAAAGCCCCCAACAAACCCCCCCACACACACACAGTTCCCATGGAGATTTGTACCACGACTACATGATTGCCTCTGTTGTTCTCCTTTCTTCTAGTACTACTTCATTCAAACTGGGTCTCTGCAGTTTGAACTTTACCAGAGCGATTGGCCATCTCACACTAAGGATCCAAACACCCGGTGTCTTTTATAATTGAAGAAACTCGTGAATAGCATATGCTGCAGATTGCTTAAAGGAATTGGAGCATCCTTATACAGACTCCAGAATTCAGAGACAGTAGACTGGAGGATATCTAAGGCCCCTCAGCCTAGTACTTGGGTGCTTACAGAAGACGGAGCACAGGGTTGGCTCAGGATGACAGGCTTTTCTAAGCCTCAGTCTCCTATTTGAAGACAAGCAAACCAAGTCTACAGAATTGGGGTCATGTACACCAGGTCTATATTTGGATCAGAAATCAGTCTTCCAACACTGACTTTGGTGCCCTCAATATGTGCTTTATGCAATGATGGTTAATAGTCCTGAGGAAGGTAAAGCTTCATGAAATCTTCATGTTCAAACCATGAAAACAGAAACGTTTCCAAGGAAAGCACTCTGACTTTTCCTCTCTGTGACTTAGTACTTAACAAGTATATGCCAGTAGAAGACCCAAGATAGATGATCAAATGGTCTATGTCAAGGGCATGTTTTTATGCCTGATGCTGTTTCAGTTAGTCATTTCAACAAATGACCATCAAATTTTAGTCAATAAATTAAACAGCATATATATGACACAAATACAAGTTTAGCTAAGGTTACAGGAGAGGAAAGGAGAGCAATATGTCATTTTTAAATCAACGGAGCCTTTACTGGAATAGTAAAAGTCTTTTCTGTTCACAAGGGCAACAGTGCTTTTCATTATTGTGTAAGGAAGGCTTTATAAGCAGCTTTTCTTTAATCCTAAAAGCACCCATAAAGATTATTTGAATTTACCTTCATTGGCATTTTAGAAAACAGCATTCCTAATCTAAACTCACTGCACTTATCAAAGATGTGCACCGTCACTGCCTCCCTTTTAACTGAAATTCTGTGGGTGTGGGTAGCCTACCACAGTAGCAAGCAAGAGATTGGTAGGCAGTGAGTAAATTCAACCCTTAGGCCAGAATAGGAAGAAGTTTATTGACCACTGTGTAAGTGGGTAGCAGGCTGGCCAGTAGCTAGAGTAGGGCCTATAGCAGAAGGCAATGGGCTGGGAGTGGGGGTCTCAATCTGAGAGAAATATTTTTAGCATATGGGTGAGTTTCTTTGTGTGCAGTTTACTGAGATGCGATTTGTGGCCATGTTCAGTAGCACAATACTGGTTGGCCAATGCACCATTCTGGATGGGTTAGGGGCAGGGGTAGTGTGAACTGCTGGGCACATAATTTCCAATTGTATAATCTTTGTCATGACCATGCCAATAAGGGAAGTCCCATTTGATCAAATCTCTATCCTGGGAAAAGGGGGCGGGTCACTGAGCTTTGGGCTATCACCCATGGTGCCAAGTTATAGCATTCTGAGGCTAGTAGTTTAAGATTCCTGGGTCATAATTGTGAAGATTCCCTTCTAGAGACCGGATTAATTTCTGGGTCTGGTTGATGACCATATTTGAACTAATTTCCTGATCTATTTCTCCTTTAATATTTTTGAATTTTGCCCACCATTGCTTTTTACCTGCAAGTCAAGCCAGCAGATAATAAAATAACTGGTGAACAGAGGGCACAATATAAATGGAAAACTATTTTTATGAGTATGTGTGCTCTTATTTGTGATTGGATATTACATCCCTCCCTCAATACATATCCCCATTAGTTAAATACCACAATTTCCTATAATAAACTAAAATATCAGTATTTCATGGCATTCTGCCATGGGCATGATGCTTTCCAAGTACTCTATCACTTGAATAACTTGAGACTCTCGGCTGTACATTTTTGATGAAGCAATGTCTTCCAAACAGCTAATTGAAAAGCAAACCCTTGGAAGGTAACCAGATCATCATAATAAAGCCACAAAATACATGATTTTGCTTTTTTTCTTTCCATGCTTCTCACCTTCAACATTACACTAATGTTCATTTGAACAAGAGTCTTATCTGTCAGGCAGGAGTTGTACTCTCCATCTTCAAGATGAAGAAATGTAAATACAAGCATCAAAGGACAGTTTTCAAGCTTCTACAGTAAGTACCAGAGGTAGGATTCAGCTTCTTCTCTCACAGTAAATCCAGTGTTCATTTCAGAGTTTATATCATTATCTTATTTTCCATGAAAGAAATGTCCCAAGTACTGTATGACAATAAAGCCAAGAACGGAAATAGTAACATGCAAAAATCAAATCTGAAGGCGATCCTTCCCTTTCAACTACTTGGAGATCATAGAGAAGCTTAAAGTAATGTTGGCCATGTTACCATTTTCTCTGGGAAGGAAGTTATTAAAACCTTGGAGTAGTGTCTTGAATTGTTACTTTGTTCAAAAAGCATTGCAAAGAAACATTCTGCAAAACAAAGTCATTCTCACATCAAAAGGGATGCTGTAGAGACACTGCTGCATTGGATTTTTCAGCAGAAGATTTTATTCAACAAATAAAACTTTTCAGCTGAAGATTTCATCGACTCCTTGTAATGGGCATTTCTCAGTTGTCAACTTGACTGTATCTGGAATGAACTACAATCCAGAAATGGAGGGCACACTTGTGATCTGGATCTTGAGGCTGGAAGACACAGGCCCTTAATCCAGATCTTGAGGTGAGAAGTCACATCCTTAATACAGATCTTGAGTTGGGGAAGACACACTTTTAATCTGGGCCACCCTTTCTGCTGGAAGCCTATATGAGGACAGTGGAAGAAGGAAGGGTTCATTAGTTTGCCTACTCGCCCACACCTCATCAGCACATCCATTCCTTCACTGGCATTGGAGACTATTTCTTCAGATTCCAGCATCTACAGAAGACCAGCTGAGACATCCAGCCTTGTGGGACTGAGAAAATGAGAGAGAGTGGGGGGGAGATGGAGAAAGGGGGTTCATTTCATAAATTCTAACTAATACACTCCTGTATGAAGACAAAGAAAGAATGATGATCACATATTTATATTTTGAGAAAAATATAGTGCAGAGTAAATCCGTACTCTTTGCACTGTTTGAGTTTACAGCCAACAGTGTATGAGCCCTACTTCATTCCTCCCAACAGACAGTGTATGAGCCCCTACTTCATTCCTCCCAACAGACAGTGTATGAGCCCCATACTTCATTCCTCCAAAACACAAACCAGTTAGCCACCATCTGCATGACACCATGCAATAAGTTCCTTCATGAACCCCACCTTCACCTCTTCTGGGACTTACACCCTTGGCTTAGTTTTAAAATAATTATGGGGGAGGGACATGAAGTCTGCTTTACTTCTAGACCCTGGGCACTTATTTGTAACCAATTCTTATTTGTTTGAAATGATGCTACGAGTTCTGTGTTTTAAGGAAACATGTCTGTATATTAATCCACATGCTTAGGAAACATTTACCCAGTCAACCTAAAGGTTCTGAGACTAAGCAGGATATTTGGTCTGTTGTAATTAAAGGCGGGCTCCAATGACTCATCTTTTTACTTATTTATCTCAAATGCTAATATTTTATGTGTGTACATATTGTAAAGGAATAATATGCTTTAAAATTAATCATATGTGTCAAGCAAGAAGCAAAGTATCCTCCTCCTTAAGATAGAGATGTGCAACATCTGCTCCAATTTGATGGGCTTTCTCTCAACCAAAGCAACCACAGAAATCATTTTAATCTTTGATCCAGAATACACCTGCTTTTTGTATCCAACTTCTCTCTTTTCTTACTTATTAACATCAACATTGAGTATAAGGAGATGAATTTTAATGACTGGCTTGGATAAAAGATAATTGCTGTTCAACTGGAAAATAAATTGTTAACCGTTTTCCCATTTAACTTTAGGAGACTTCAAAGAGTACAGCATCAGAGGGGAGAGGAGGCAGATCTGAGATGTCCCATTACTAGGAGATGATAGTCACAACCATGATGAGTTCACAAGAGTCTGCAGGAAACAGGAGGGGTTAAGGAAACTACACAGAGGTGCCACTGTTAGCACGGTCCGTGGAGCAGGCCTGTAGATCCTAAGGAAAGGCCTTGTAAAAAGATCCAGGCATGGTCATGTGTATCAAAGGGTGCTCACAGAGAAGCTGAAAGCACTGGACAACTGAGAGCAAAGATCAAGATGAACAGTTTGTAGGGCTACCCTCTCAGATCCCTGTGCTTTTTTGAGGAGTGTAAAAGATGAGCAGCTAACGCAGGTTCCCATGACTGACATCTCATAGTGTTTCTTTTATGCACAATGGCTAGAATCTGTACTAATAGGAGGCTCCAGAGCTGTCTTGATTTCTCAATGAATTTGCATTCACTTGACCACCGGCCAATGAAGATATATACAAAAGGTATTTGCAAAGTGGAGAATGAGATGTACATGGAACATAATATCATCATTTTTAGAATGTGGACAATTTAAAGGAAGATACATTTCAGTTCACAATCAGGAGAAAAGGATTTATGAAGCACGGCTGCCTAGCAGCCTAGCAGGCTTCCTCATAAAGGTAGTTTAGCCAACATCAGTGCTTAGAATGTGTCACAAAGGGGAATACAGCTTCATGAAACATGCACAACTAATGCATGACTTCTAGTCTCTCAATATTTCATGCATCCTCCTAATTCATTCTGCCCTATTTTTGTGTAGGTATCTGAATCAAAAGATAATGGCAAAGATGGTTGCTGTATAACCAATCACTTCCTGGTTAGGTTTAAGGTCCACTCCACAAGATGGAATTTAAGTCTGGTACTGTAAACCTGACCAAGAACCTGTGGCCAGGGAGGTCAAATACTAGTGAACCCATTACTTCATTTTGCTAAATGGACATAGTATCAAATCTCCTCCCAAAAACTTGCCTTTTATGTTCATAGATTAGAACAGCTCTTGAACCTCCTCGGAGAGGCTTTTTTGAGGACAGCGGTTAATACAGAGTCTCAAAACTGGTTGAAGTGCAGGGAATAAGTGACTGTGACATGTTCACCCTTCAGTAGGACACATGTCACACCCCAACAGGCTCAGGGAACATGACAGAAGAGGAGGCAGAAAGAACCTAAGTCAGAGGTTGGGAAGTACTACTGTGAAACAGTATCTTCCAGATGTCACACAATTGGTGTACTCACGAACTCACAACAGCTATAGTTACCCTCATGATATCAAACTAATGAACATTCCAGTGTGGATGAGAGAGAGAATCATGAGGTCACACATCGTTGGGAAAGGGAGGATAATTTTTCTTCAAGGGTGTGATACACATACACACACACACACACACACACACACACACACACACACACACACACAAAGTTGCCTTATTCCAATGGACAGCCCTGTGTCCAAGCACACAGGGACAGCACAAATTGAACTCAAAGGATTATAAACAACAAAGAAAAGAGGACAAGAGGTTGGGAGAGGATGTGAGGTGTATTAGAAAGAAGTTAGAGGAGAAAAGGGTAGGGTGGTGGATATAATCAAAGTACATTGTATGTATGTAAGAAATTATCAAATAATAAACAGGAAATGTATTTTTAAAGGAGGAATATGGGCAAGAATCAATATGGAGTTAAGTAGTGTGTATCCAAAGACAGAAGATATAAGTCATAGTATCCTATAGAACAGTGTGACTAATATTGCTTTAATAATATGTTCTGTATCTAGAAAAACTAGAAGAAAAAGGCTCAAAGGCTGCAGTCATAAAGTAATGAAGAGATAGAAACCATCAATCCTATTGGTGTCGTACTCCTCATATGCTCATATGCATGCATTGAAATTTGTGTAGTATTACGTATCAGTAAAAAAGCTAATGATTCAAGGAGTCAGAAATTTTAACTACCAGATTTGATAGCACACACTACATACATACATGTACCAAATTATTACAGTGTTCCTCATAAGTACATACAATTAAGGTGATGATAGCAAAAACTTAAAGTACTCCTTTTTAACAATAAAGGTAAGACTAAACTATAATTTTATGTACAGTTATGTGGGGTTCTTTTGGGAGGGCGCTATAAAAGTAGGCTTTTATTCCCAGTCCTATAGGGACTAGGCTACAAGCAACCTTTACATTTTCCAAGCACTATTCATTCTTGGAAAAACTAGCTGTCAGGCATCAGAGGTGTATGAGTACTAACAGTGCACATGCCTTCCAAATGCTTTCATTCTAAAGTGTCATCAATGGCCCCTACTCTGTAGGGAAACTTACAATTTATTGCAGAGACTTATCTCTGCAGGTGGGCTGTGTTTAACATCCACAGTGGAACCGTTGTGATTATGCAGGGCAGTAACAGAAATGGATTCTTAAGGAAAAAGGAAATTATTTTTTAAAGGAATTCAAAGGTTGAAAGAATGGAAAGCATCAGAAGGCTAAGACCTAGAAGCTTCAACAAACTAACAAAAATTTGTGAGTCTATTTCTTCACAAAGAACTCTATCCAACTATATTCCTCCTGCCTGGTCTTTATGCTTTCAAGTTTCAAAATGCCAAAACATAACACCCAGTCAGTCCAGGTTAGGCTGTATGCCCAGTCCATCAAAGTACAAGGAAGGGTGTCAAACTGTGAAGACCTGTCTGTAAATGCATACTCAGAAACTTACTTCCCACTAAAGACTCAGAATATAGGGGAGGCAATTCTCGAAAAGGAGCCAAAGCATTATGGGAATTGTGTATTACCTAAGCAGTGAAAGAACAGTCAGTGTTCTGTCCATACACATAGTGCATTTGTTGAACTTAAGGTCTACTGTAATCTCAATCCTGGCAACCTCAGATCAGATTTTCTCCATGCAGTTTCTCGAAAGCTGAGATGACTGGTACCACTCAGCCATCCATTTACTTTGCTTATAAAGCAAGGAACTAGCCAAAGTTTTACTTTCCAAAACATTTGTCTGTGGAAGGATCTGGTCTTTCAGTACAGATCAAGTGCCCTAGTTTCTGTTTGAGACCATTATTTAAAACCCAGACGATTCCAATGTCCTAATAATGAGCTGTCATTATCTGAGGGCTGTTTTCCAGTGTCCTGGTTTCTTCTTTGGATTGCCATTGTCCTCTCATGGCCTAAATATGTTTCTACCTAACAATGCCTTAGTGCTTGCAGACTGGGTGTTTTAGTTCATTTTAGAGACAAATCATTACATCTTTGCAGATATAATTTCCATCCCTGGGCTGGAGCTGTAGACGAATTGCATCCTTATATGTAAAGCAAAAAGACTTTGAAATTTAAGGAGTTATTATAACTAATCAAAATATAAAGGACCAGCATACACAGTCCATTCTTTTAGGTTCTCTTTGTTTGACTTCCAAGTATCACAATTCAGAATCAAAGATTTTCCCCTTTAATTTTAGGATAATAAGAAAGACTTTCCAAGCCCCGAAGCTGAAGTCAGTTTGTTGAGGACCACGCAAGAACATGACTCACCTCTTGTCTCTTATTCACTCTGTGATTCCCTGATAGGCACAGTTTGACTAACAGGTATAACACTTGAGTGCCAACCTGGTCTCCAAAGGTGCTGATTTGTCATGTTGCATCTGCTAATCAGAGGAAAGGGGCTACTAACTTCAAGCAGGTCAATTGGAGACAACCTTCTAAAGACATACACTTGCAGACCAAATTTGACTCACAGCTGAAGGTTCTCAATAGTCTCCATAATCATACTGTGGTTTTTTGTTTGTTTTGTGTTTTTGTTTTTGTTGTTGTTGTTGTTTGGTTTGGTTTGGTTTTTGAGACAGGGTTTATCTGTCTAGCTTTGGTACTTGTCCTGAAGCTCACTCTGTAGACCAGGCTGGCCTTGAACTCACAGATATCCGCCTGGCTCTGCCTCCCGAATGCTGGGATTAAGGGCATGCGCCACCACCACCTGGCTCATACTGCTTTTTTTTTTTTTTAATTATTATTATTTAGTTTGCTACCTTGAGCTGTTGTGGTTCCACACTGGAGTGCACTTGTATTTCAGTGAACTTGTTCTGAAGGAAGGAATGGAAATGGTGTGTAGTGAATGAAGAAATCCAGGAACTTCTCCTTTAGGATTTCGGTTTGTCTTTCTCTCTCTCACCTGGGAGAGCATTGATAGTGTCATTGTGACTGTAGCTAATAATCAAGATACATCAGGGACAGGAGTAAAAACCACTGATGTTATCTTTGAAAATGTATTAATGACATCTATCAGAGTCGATAAATTCCATATTGAAGAATATGAATGACTATTGACTGTAGATGCGGACATATTTTATGTGGTTGTCAAACTAATTCCCATTATCCTCTCTAAGGTTCTGATTGGCAACAGACCATCAAAAGCCACATCCTGCTTTCTAAAGTAAATCCATTTTTAATAGTGTGTGTGTGTGTGTGTGTGTGTGTGTGTGTGTGTGTGTGCACATGAGCCTATGGAGGTAAGAAGAGTGTATCAGATCCCCCACTACTGGAGTTACAGGAGATTGTAAGGCCCCATGTGAGTGCTGTGAACTGAACTCAGGTCCTGTACAAGAGCAGAAAGTGCTCTTAACAAGTAAGCCATCTCTCCTCCCACCCACCACATCCTACTAAATAGTATTTTCCCAGTGAAAACTGAAAATTATCTGAGTTTTATTATTTCATTCAGGTAAAAGAATATGCCCCAGTATATTTTGAATTTCACGGTGTACATCAGAGCCCAGACTGGAGTCTACATTCCAATCAAGACACATCAGCAGGATTGACTGGGGAAGGCATTATCTATAAAAATAAAACAGTGGTATTGCTTCAGTTGTAACAGCACTACCAGTGTTAAAGCATCTCTCTCCCCCATTCACGAGTAGTACATTTCCAAGTATATTGTGTCTGTTAATTGATTGTTTAATGAGCTCAAAGTCAAAGGATGGTCTATTGAAAGCATTTGAAGCTACTGTGAAGCAGGAACTTTGAGACATGACATCAAGCCACTTGAAATATTACTTTAAAACTTAGTGAGTTTTTTCAAGAACCTTCTCACTGAATACTCTCAAACAACATGAGATTGTTTGATTAGCAATCTTTTACAGCGGGGAGGTTTTAACATTCATATAGCCATGGGGGAGGGGGTCATGTTCATAGAGTTGTCTCAGGACTAAATGGTTATGTTAGAATAACTGGAGTTCCAAGGCTAACACAACAGATGAGAGAAAACATTGGTCTTCCTGGGTCTGGGCTATTACCTCATCCAGAATGATTGTTTCCAGTTCTATCCATTTACCTCACAATTGCACAATTTCATTTTAACAGCTGAATAATATTCCTCCTCTGCGTAAATGTGCTGCATTTTTAGTATCTGTTCATCAGTTGATGGATATCTAGAATTTTTCCATTTCCTGGCTGTTAGGAGTAGAGCAGCAATGAACATTGGTGAGCAGATATTGATAGAGGAGGATTTAAAGTCTTCTGGGCATATGCACAAGAGTACTATAGCTGGATCATATGGTACATCTATTTAGCTTTTTGAGGAACCTCTACACTGATTTCTGTAGTGACTGCACTAATCTAAATGCTCACCATCAGTGAACAGGTATTTCCCTTGTCATTTATTATTTTACCTCAGCCATTCTGACTGAGGGGAGATAAAATCTCAAGAAAGTTTTGAATTGCATTTCCCCAGTGCCCAATGATGTTGAATATTTTTGAAATGTTCCTCCCCCGCCTCCCACTTTATTGAAAATAGATTCTTTTCTCATAATACATCCTGATTATGGTTTTCCCTCCCTCTACTCCTCCCAGTTCCTCCCCGCCTCTGCTCCCATCCAGATCCACTCCCTTTCTGACTCTTATTAGAAAAGAACAGGCTTCTAAGAGCTAACGGCAAAATGTAACAAAATAACATACAATAAAATAAAACAAAAACTATCACATCAGAGTTGGACAAGACAAACCAGCTTTTATTGGTTTGAAGGAAAAGAGCCCAAGAGAAGGCACAAGAGTCAGACAACCACTCACTTCTACATTCAGGAATTCCGTAAGATCTCTAAACCAGAAGTCATGATAGATACACAGGGGACCTGGTGCAGACCCGTGCAGGCCCATGCAGACCCTGCCCGTGCTGCTTCAGTCTCTATGAGTTCATTGGAGCTTTGTTCGTGCTGATTCAGAAGGCCTTGTTTTCTTGGTGTCTTCCCTCCCCTCTGGCTCTTATACAATTTGTACCTCCTCTTCCCTGGGGTTCCCTGAGCTCTGAGGGGAGGGATTTGATAGAGACATTCCTTTTGAGATTGAATATTCCACTCCTTGTACAGTGTGTGGCTGTGGGTCTCTGTTCCCATCTGCTGCAGGAGGAAACTTCTCTGATGATGTTTGAGCACAGCACTGATCATATTGGTCACTCAGGATGCTTTTGTTGTTGTTGTTGTTCCATCCATTTACCTGCAAATTTTATGATATCATTTTTTCTCACCCATTTTTATTATTTTGTTTCATTTTCATTTATTCACTGATTTTAATTGACACAACAAACAAGTGTATGGACTTTCATGTGATGCTCTGGTACATGTACATATTGTAGCTCATCCATTTTTATTTCATCTTTTGAAAACATTAGTTTTGAGCCCTATTTTTTTCTTTTTTTTATTTTTTAATGAAATTTATTTTATTGTATGTGTCTTTCATAACATGTACTTTGATTCAGTTCATTCCCAGTCCCTTCACATCCACCCTCTGCCCCTGTAACATTCTCCACCCTGGAATAAACAAAATTCAAGAGAAAAAAAATGAAGAAAATAAAATGAGAAAAAAAATTTAAAAGGGGAAGATATTAAAAATCATGGGAGCTGCAGTTCGACCCAACAAGACATGGTGTATACACCTGTGTCCATACATCTCTACTTGCAAGTGTTCATTGCAAAGAGTCATTGGTCTGGTTCATGGCCCCTGGTCTCCACTACAAGTTCAATGCTGGGCCCCCACTAGGACTCTTCCTGAACACCTGCTGATGGCCTGTGTTGTGGAGATCCTACAACTTTGAGTCTGCAGGCCAGGTCCCTTCAAGTGCTCCAGCAGATCATAGATGGGGTAAATATTGGGGTGGGACAGGTCATAACCCTGGGTCTGGGTCTGGGTCTGGGCCTGGGCAGCAGTAGGGTTGGTTCACCAGATGGGAAATGGGGACAGTTTTCCTATGGTCACAATTTTGGAGCTGGTTCACCTACACCTGTGCTAGCCATGTTGGTTCTATTGTGCCTCCCTGGTGAGGTGCAGGGCCTGCTCTCCCAAGTGTTGCAGCTGGTAGGGGTTGGGGATAGCACTCCCACTCTTATAACAGGGCCAGCTTTCCCACCTACTCCAGTTGAGCCAGATTTTCAACTGGACCATTTATTTTCTTGATTTCCTTACACATTCTGGATACTAACCTTCTGTCAGAAGAATGGCTAGTAACAATCCCCCCCCCCATTGTGTAGGCTGCCTCTTCACTTAGGTAATACACCCCTGTACAGAAACTTTTTAGTTTCATGAAATCTCATTTATTAGTGGTCAGTCTCAATGCCTGTGCTATAGAGGTCCTGTTCAGAAAGTCTTTTCCTGGACCAGTAAGTTCACACATATTCCCTGCTTCCTCTTCTACCAGAGTTAGAATATCAGGTCTTATGTGGAAGTCCTGAGATAGGTGAGAATGCTCTAGGTAGAACGTAAGAGCATTGGTACCCCTCAGTAGGATTGTTACTCCTTTTTATAGCAGAGAAGAGTGGGATGCGTATCCCAATCCTGGCTCTCACACTAATGGGCCCTGACTCTTTGGACAAAGTTCCAGAGTCTTTGGGACTATACCTGCCAGAGGAAGGATGTTGGATGATGGTTATGTCATGGCTTCTTTGATTCTTTACTCTCCCATGGCATGTTGAGCTAACCCAGATGGTACACAGTTATCATTTTCTTCAACTCAGGAAAGTCAAACACACTTAAAATACAACATTAGCCAAAAGATTGGAAAGGAAGAAAGGTCATTCCATATGCAATAAATCTCATTCTAAAAAAAGAGAAAAAAAAAACATTAGGTGGTGTTTCCATTCTATTTGCCATTGCCTGGCTCAGTTGGTCACATTTTTAATTAAGCACAAGCACATATAAAAGCATGACCCAAATCTGCATAGAGAAGCATCATACCCACTTATATGGTTATGCCTTGCCAGTATAGACAAGGAAGTACAGAGTTCTTGCTTATACTAAAATCCTTATAGTATAAAGCTGTCATTTCATGTGCAGTTTCTCAGAAATCCCAACATCCATCACAGTCAAGCCGTTAATAGATTGTGGTGGCAACAGGATGGGTAAACTGACTGTGAGTTCTCAGAATGACTATCCTGTGCTGCTCAAGAGGGTAATGCCGTAGAAGTTGATGCACAGCTAACTGACTCATCCTCCTGACCTTCTCTAGCAGCCTAGAGACATACATTCCCCCAGTGAAAATTCTGTTAAACAACAAGGTCTTGCAAGATGGGGATCCCTATGATCTGACATTCAGCATAAGTCATAAAAATATTCTGGATGTATACCCCTCCCACCTCAGAGAATACGTATTCTAATCCCCTGACCTTCCAAACAAGAGCCTTAATTTTACCAGCAAAGCTCAGCTCAAGCTGCATAGCTAATTCATGATAGGAAAAGTGTTTCAGGAGGAGCCTCTAATGAATCCTGTTCAAAGATGGGGAACTGCAAAGCTGGAGTCCCGGGAACCACAAGTGGTGAGACCCAGGATATAAACCAAGACACTGATGAGCACACTTGGTGCTGGTGTTTCCCATACACTTTCACCAGCTTGTTACTTGACAGTTGCCACTTCTGGAGCAGTGAGTCAGGCAACATGACATTGGGAGTTCATGCTCCCTCTCATAACAGCCTGGGAATCATTTAAAACTCCACCTCCAGCACAATGGTGGAAGAGTTGGGGGGCAAAAATCTTGGTGCAGGATAGTATTGTATAACACCTGCCTTACATCTGCATACAAATAGCATTATTTTTAAAAGGCCTACATATAAAGAATTAGTAATACTCGTATCTTAGAAACTCTTTTTCAGTTAGCATATGTTGAACAAAATAATCAGTCCCTTTATGGCATTTCCTTTTGCTTAAAAAATTATTACATTTTTATTTGTTTACATGTTTATTTGTAGGGATGAAAGTGTGTGTGTGTGTGTGTGTGTGTGTGTGTGTGTGTGTGTGTGACACAGTACATGTGTAGAGATAGAAAACAACTCACAGGAGTCACTTCTCTTCTTCCATCCTATGAGGCCCATTTATCAAACTCAGGTTTAGCCCCTATGACACTTTCATGCATGTTCATAAAGAATTTTGATCATATCCATCTCAGGAGCTCTGATTTGTCCCTTCTCACTGGTCCTCTCATCTTCCCAAATCGTAATCCTTCTGTTATGTATCATTTTTTTATCTAAATTATGCATATTAGTGAAAACATTCAGTATTTGTCCTTTCCACACTTCAAAACTTCCAGGCCCAACAGATTAACCATCTCTCTGACAATGGGGCATCAGATTCTTAAATGATTAGACATGGTGCATTTTGGAGATAACGTGTTTTGATAGAACAATTTTCATAGATTAGATGTCATTTGCCATAAGGAAATAGAGACAGAGAGAAATCATGTTTGAATTTGTTGCTTAGATTTTTCTATCAATTTGTAGCCCAAGAAGGCAACATGGAAATTATCAAAGCAAATGATGGTCAGGGGAATCCATAGGACACCCACATCTTTCAGACCAGAGTGTTTAATTATTTAATTAAATTAATTAAATTAAATAATTAAACTATAAATTAAGTGCATATCATGTGCCTATTATTGTAGTGACATATCTACTAATAATCTTATTGATATTGCACAACAGCTAAGATAAATATTCTACAATTTTTTAAAAGAAAAAAACCTAAGATAATTTTCTGGTGTCACAGGGTAATTGTAAACTTAAAGTCAGTTCTGTCAGAGACCAGAGGTTGTCCTTTCAACCATTACCTTAATTTGTAAGCCAATCCAATATTGACATAACCTCCACGCTACTGAATCCTGATATCAATTATTGTTATGAACTTTTATTATTTGTGTTGCTTTCCCCAGTTATCAAAGAAAATCTTGGTGCTGATTAAGAACACCGTGTTCTTTTCTTTGCTGACTTAATTTCCTGAGTAGGTAGAAGGCAGCCTTATTTTCAGGACAAAGAATAGCTTTATCATCTCCAAAAGCTCAGTGCCACATCGTGATGTTAAGGATGTGTTATTGTAGAAATGAATCATGTACATAATCAGATGCCACTTGTGGCACTGGGGAGGGAATACAGCTGTGTGGGACTCAGAGCTGCTTCTCTCACTCAAGAACACCATGTGCTCTCTGTTGCTTTGGACAGAGTTTCATTGGAGACTGTGAATCACTGAGGTTGGAGGGACCATATTACGTTGTCTTCCATTCTCTTCTGGGCTAATGATAGCTCAGTCATGGAGTCCAGACAGCATTGTAACGTAAAAGGTATGCCTTTTGTTATCAGCCAGATCCTAGAATTGGTTTCCCTGGTAAGGCTAACCATTTGACTCTTCCATCCAGTTCAGTTACTCTATTGGGATAGTCACAAGAATGCACATCAATGCACATAGGTCCTCACCCCAGGCACTGTTCATTTAGGGCTCATTTTAAAGGACACATGAAAGATTCTTCCAGGTCAAGGTTGGTTTGATTTAGTTAAGCATCTCAGGCAAAAGCCTAGAATCTTCTTATGAAAAACCAAGGTCACTCAGAGCACCAGGAAGCTTCCTGAAGCATAAAATGTTTTATAGAATATTCCATCTGTCTGTGCTCTAATTCCTTATAGACAAAATGAAATGAAATGTGGCTATTTGTGATGCTTGACTAATAAGCAAAAAAGTTCTTCAAAAAGTGTTTTGTCCAAGAAGGCTGTGATGTCATAAGTAATTGTCTGTTACTAGTTATCAACTACATTACCCCTGTGGTGGTTAGTATTGGCTACCAGACCAAGTAGATAAATCTCTAGGTGTGTCTGTAAAGGAAACTCTAGATTAGGTTCACTGAAGTGTGGTACCCATCCTAAGAGTGAACATCACTACATGGGTTGGGATCTCAGACTGAATAAAAAGAAGAAAGCAAGCTAAGCATGAATCTGCATCTTTCTCAGGGCCTAGAGAAGAAGGAAAATAACTAATATACTCCCCTTTACCTAACCTGTGCACTCTTCTGCCAGTTTAGAAACTCATGATAGTCTTCTCAGATTGATACAAAACACCAGTATGCAGTTACTAGCCATAGACAAAGAGTCTCCAGTGCTTGAAGTAGCACATTCTAATCTTTGTACCTCTCCGACATACATGTTAGATAGGTTTTTACTTTTGAAATCCAAGGATACTAACAGCAACCTAGCTGTATACACATGCCTTCCTTTCCCGCTTTGAAAGGTAGTGAGTGAATTGAATCAAACCATCTACACTTTTAGAGGCAATGCTTCAACAGCATTAACAGTTATTAACAGCAAATTACTGTGGCACTCGTGTTGTTAACTCTTTGACAAGGTCAACTCTTGGGAGCTTTTCTGACTTGGACATTGAGTTGTTTCTCCCTAACTAGGAAGAATAAAGACTAATTTAAGGATAAATTGTAGTACTTTCATTGGCTCGGATTGTGTTTTCTCTTGTTTCTAAAACTATTTAAAAGGAATTTATTTATCTCATGGAAAATGACCACAAGCTCTTTTTGTGAGAAAAGTTGGGAACTCCATTATATATGACAAATACATAGATTATGTGGTCTCCTGGTTTAATGGCCCAAGTTCACTTACAGTAAACAACTTGCAATACAAATCATGATATCAAGCAGGAGAAATGGCCCCACTTGAGATTTTCCACTCAATATGTTTACTACAAAGGAACATGAAATTGGCCGTTTTCAATTACTTTGAAAGCAATGCAATGGAAATAATAATGGCATTCCAAAGAACAGAAAAAATGAAGTGTACACTTTGTGTTTCCATTGCAGCCGTGAGTGTGCCTCATGTGGCTCTTAATGGAAGTCGGAATTTTCCCTTGGGTCATCCCAAACCTCACAGTTCTTTAAGATGTGGCATCTTTCCAGTTTTTAGGGAAAAATTCAGCAACAGTAACTTTACGAAGTAAGAAACATACGTGTTTGGTTTCTAATGCTTCTAAAAACCTGAACTGGAATCTCATCATGGGAAAATTGTACCATGCTCTAGAGATTACAAGATAGTGGTCAGACATTGGAAATTTACATACCAACCACAAATTTCCCCTCTCCTCCCTCCTCCTGCCCCCAAGCCTTTCCCCCCCAAGTCCACCCTCCATTCCCACCTCCTCCAAACCAAGGCCTCCCATGGGGAATCAGCAGAACCTGGTTCATTCAGTTGAGGCAGGTCCAAGCCCCTCCTCCTGGACCAAGGCTACACAAGGTGTCCTACCATAGGACAGATAGTGGGCTCCAAAAAGCCTTCTCATACACCTGATCCTACTGCCAGCCCCTCCCCCAACAGTTCAAGCTAAACAAATGTCTTGCCTTATGCAGAGGGCCTAGTCCTATCCCATAGGGGCTCTACAGCTATTGTTCCACAGTTTACGAGTTACCACTAATTTGGCCTAGCTGTCTCTGTATATTTCCCCATCATGATCTTGATGTCCCTTGCTCATAGAATATGTCTTCTCTCTCATCTATTGGACCCCTGGGAGCTTGGCCTGGTGCCCCTGTGGATCCCTGCATCTGCTTCTGTCAGTTACTGGATGAACTCTGGCTCTTTGATGATAGTAAGGTATTCACCAATCTGGTTGCTGGAGTAGGCCAATTCAGGCACCCTCTTCACTATTGCTAGTAGTCTAAGGTGGGGTCATCCTAGTGGATTCCTGGGAACTTCCCTAGCACCCTGTTTCTCCCTATTCCCATGATGACTCCATCTATCATGGTATCTCTTTCCTTGATCTCCCACTCTGTCCCTGTTTCAGCTTGACCATCCCGTTCCCTTATGTTCTCGTCCCCCATCTCCTACCCTCCATTGCTCCCCTCACCCCCAGTTTGCTCATGGAGATCTCATCTATTTCTCCCTTGAAGGGCAATCCTTGAGAGCTCCTCTGTTATAGGATGCTTGTAATAATGATTTCCCTTCTCCCCCATACTGTTTCTAGAAGCAGAAGTAACTCCACAGGAGCAGTAACAGGAGGATTAGGGCTGGAGGTGAGACCATAACATCAGCTGAAGAATCCAGCAAGAGGATTGGTAAGAGAGAGGAATGGGGGCCTAGTTCTGAGACAATAACTCTAAAGGCCTGGGTTAGGGGTTCTCCTTCTCGCTTCTCCACCTTTATCTGAGAGAACTAGCCTGTGGGGGGACAAGACAACACCCAGAACAGAAGTGGGTTGCCTATATGAAGATATCCTTGGCCTGTAATAGCTGACTGTAGTCCCATAAGCAAGCTCCAAGGAGCTCAGATGACTAGTCACATCCCAAACTTATGAAGAATAGCATGTTATGTCACTTTGCTATTCCCACTATTCAAGGGCTAGGAATGACAGAAAATCATTACCCAGTTTCTAACTAAAGCCTGGAAAATAATTCAATTAGATCACTCAGATTTGAGTCTATGTGTGACTTGGACTCTGATCTTCTAGCCACAAGACTGGAGCTGAAATATGAACATACCATGTTATTGATGTACCCCACATGCCATTTTCCTTCTTAAACTCATTTGATTATCTTTTAAATTTATTTAATTTATTATTATTATTATTATTATTATTATTATTATTATTATTTGTATATGTGCATGTGTGTCACATGTGTGCAAGTGCCTGTGGAGATGAGAAGAGAAGCATCAGATCCCTTGGACCTAGAGTTACAAGCAGCTGTGAGCCTGACTGAGGTACTGGGAACTCCCACCTCTGGAAGAACAAGATGTGTTCTCAACCTCTGAGCCAACTCATCACTCTGACATGTCATCTGAACACCACCTTTAACCCAACACCTGGCAGCCTGGTTACCTCAGGCTTAAACATTCTCTAAAAAAGTTTAAAATGGGGCCTGGAGAGATGGCTCAGTGGTTAAGAGCACTGACTGCTCTTCCAGAGGTCCTGAGTTCAATTCCCAGCAACCACATGGTGGCTCACAACCATCTGTAATGAGGGCGCCTTCTTCTGGCCTGCTGGGACACATGCAGGCAGAATACTGCATACATAATAAAGAAATAAATCTTTTTTAAAAAAAAAAAAAAAGGTGTAAAATGGCTTGGTAATTTTCAGATAGGAAAACTCTAAAGGGGTTTTCAGGGAAACTGAATGTGTAAGACAACGTATTTGCCTTCTTCAGACATTGCTTAAAGAAATTAAATGCTCTGAGGGTTGGGGATTTAGCTCAGTGGTAGAGCACTTGCCTAGCAAGCACAAGGCCCTAGGTTCATACTCAGCTCCAAAAAAAAAAAAAAAGAAAAGAAAAGAAAAGAAAAGAAAAGAAAAGAAAAGAAAAAAGAAATAAAATGCTCTGATAAAATGGGTCAAGGCTTGTGCCAGCCATATGTTTGTCTTTAAGCACCAGGTAGATGATGTGGTGATAGTCTCCCAAAAGACAAAGTGAAGTGTGGTTATTCAGAGCACCAGCATGCCATTCAGGGCAAAGTGTGGCTCTACAGCCAAGCATAGTTTCTCTCATTAAACCCACCCTATCTGTCTTAAGATTAGAACTGGAAGACCAGAATCACTCTAAAGACCAACCCTACTTATAGTGTCATTTATGAATCCCACTGCTATGATTTGAGTAAATGCCTAAAGGTTTCCTGTATTAAAAAAAAAATAATCCTCAGGCACCACACTTGGAAGGTATCCTATCTGTGATTTATAGCACTCAGTTACACCAGCCTTAGCAAACTCACTTCCTGGGTTTGCAGGCATGAGACTGTGGAATCTGTTGTACTTTTGGGTGCAAGTACTCAAGATGTGTAGGTTAAAAAAAAATAAGGAATCAGTTTCCTAAGAGAGGCAAAGATAAAATGCTGGGAGAGTTTAGAGGAGGGGGCAGGTTGGCACTTTCCCTGTGTCTCAAGAATCAAGGACAGGAAAAACCCTAGAGAAATCATCAGGTTTCTAGACTTGCAAACCTGACATGGACATTTTAGATCATTAATCTGCAGCACTGCCACCTTCAGCCTCTGTCTTTTAAGGTAACACGGGCCCTCACAGACTTCACAGTTGGGAGCTAACATTGCAGTTGTATCCTACAGGAAGTCAACACTGGAATAAACTTGTGGGAAATGAGACGTGGGCGCTAAAGGTACAAGAGAGCCTTCAACATGATCTCAGTCATGTTAGGTTCTACTTTTAAAGATTCGTGTTTTATTTTTATTTATGTGTATACACATGAGAGTATGTCATGTGTGTGCTGATGCTTGCACAGGACAGAAGAGGGCGCTGAAGCCCCTGGAGCCGGAATTAGGCAGTTGTGAGTCCACCAAATATGTATAGTAGGAATGGAACTAAGGTCCTCTACAAGAGCAGGAAGCACTCCGAACTCCTGAGCTATCCCTTCAGTCCCTACCTTATGGTAAGGTTAATGTGAATCTGGAGATAACTAATGCTGAAGGACACTGTCTAGCAATGCAGAGACAGATCTGGAAATAACACAGCTCAGGTTATTAAAGACAGTGGTTATCACAAAAACTCTCAAAGGATAAAAACAGGATGAAATTGATCTCTGGTTCCCCAATATAATTAACAGCATGATATTATCGTTGTCCCAAGTGGGCTAAAATGAACCTTCCTTCCTGCTATAGTATTTTCATTTGCCCAATAATTAATAGTAAAATATCCTTGTTTAAAACAATAAAGAAAATCCTCCAATGCACTCAGTCAAAATTTATACTCTAGATCTCAAAATGAGCTCTTCCCTTTGGATACAGAACCAGAATCATTGTGTTTCCTCCTTTCCAACAGCATTTGGTTGCCAACTGACTAGGTCTGGAATCAACTAAGACAGGCAGGCCTCTAGGCACACCTGTGAGTTTTCTAGATTTCATTAACTGAAGTAGGAAAAGCCACCCAGAATGTGAGTAGTGCCTTTCAACACCAGCCCAGACAGAAAGAGGTGCCGGGGGAAAATGTTTGCTTTTTGCCTGCTGGCTTTCACATCTTATTTGTAAGTTCATCTGCTCTGCTGTTTCCACTAGCGCTGCTGCTGCTGCTGCTGCTGCTGCTGCTACGGCCACTGCTGCCGTCCTCTGCTGGCATCAGAATCTAGCTTCTTCAGCTTTTTGGTGTAGACCCCAGGCCAGTGGTTTCCAGGGATCCTCTAGACCTTTGATGACAAATTGGGACCATTGAGGCATCCAGTTGTGTACTGCATGGTTACTGGATTCTTAGCCTCTCCACTATGAAGGCAGCCATTGATGGACTACTCAGAGCATACCATGTAAATCAATTTAATACCTCTCCCTTTAATATCTACTCATTTTATAACTTCTGTTCCTCTAGAGCAGTGGTTCTCAGTCTTCCTAATGCTGCGACCCTTTAATACAGTTCCTCATGTTGTGGTGACTCCCAACCATAAAATTATTTTTGTTGCTACTTCATAGCTGTAATTTTTCTAGTGTTATAAATTGTACTGTAAATATCTTTTTTCTGATGGTCTTAGGTGATCCCCATGAAAGGGTCATTCAACCTCCAGGGGGTTGAGACCCACAGGTTGAGAACCTCTGCTCTTTACCTGCCAGCTGACTCAGTGGACATATCCTGTTTTGTCTTGTCCTCAGTTTTACTTTCTATGGTTTCGTTTGCTTGCGGTCACCTTTGCTATAAAAATTTTGGATGGATAATTTCAGAAACAAGCGATTAATAAATTTTCCTCAACTTTTATTAGAACATATTATTTTATAGCATCCGTTGTCATTAGTTATAGCTGTTAAAAGATGACTGTACCTACTTTGTGAATTAAGCTTTAGTAAAAGTATTGTATTGTGACTTTCATGGCTCTGGTCCTTTAGCCCTGAAGAAAGGTAGTCAGGGAGGGAATGAAGAGAGAACAGACACACAGACATGGGTACAAGAAACCTTGGATCAGGTGGAATATGCACTCTGATGAAGGCACATGCTATCTCTGGTCAACAGGGAACCTCAGCATATTTATTATTAATTTATTTATTAATGCCTCCCATTTTGAGCTGAGCCCATATGGTGAATGGCTTTGCCAGCTTCCCATGTATCCCAGGCCTTGGTCTTTGCCATGTCTGTGTGTATATCCCATGCCCACAATATACTTTCACCTGGGTCTTCACTCACTCTGAGACTCCTCCATTCTTTGCACTACTGGAGGTGGAAAGATGGCTCAGCATTAAGAGAACATAGTGCTCTAGCGAGGACCTGACTTTGGTTCCCAGCACCCAAGTTACACAGCTCACATCGGCCAATAACTCCAGCTCCAGGGGATCCACTTGGTAAAGGCTAGATTATGATAATAATGATACCTTCCTTAGGAAGATCTCACTCTCCTACATCCTTCTTCTCCTTAGTAGCTGTGGCTGGAGACCCCTCATTTGTATAATGTCTACTCTTCAAAGTATTGCTAGTCCCATTCTGGATAATTCTATATCTTCTCTCATTCTGTAAGCAAGCCCATCACAATCATGTCTGAAATGCCTTATACACAATTCTCAAGACCAGTTGTACACAACCTCTGCTTCTTCCCTAAACTCCTGAGTTAACTATACTACTCTCCATCTAATAATGTCTGTATTGGATAGCTGATAAGCTTCTTATTCTTGTCAAATCCATGAAGCCTATAGACACACACACACACACACACACACACACACACAGAGTTATAGGGGTTTTTCCTCAATTTATTCATAGCAACTCCATCTTCTAGTTACTGTTCAAGGCAGTAACTTTAGAGTTATTTTTGATTCGGTTTTTCTTCCTTACACTTCCCATCTAATCTATTGGCAAATCCCCACTTTCTCTACCTGAGAACAATATCTACATGTGATCATCACGATGCTTTACCTTCATTACTGACAAACAGGCTTAGTAAACTATCACCACCCATGCATCATTGCGGTACTTCTAAATGCCTTTGTGGATTTTGCTGTCATCTCTTGAAATCAGTTCCCTGTGGGGAAGCTAGAGTGATGTCCTATGGAATGTGACTCAACACACTGACTTTTGTCTTCAAACTCCCTAGGGGTTCCCTTTCATTGAGAGTGAAAGTCATTGTGGATTTCTGGGAACCTCAGAAATCCACAATGATACATCCTCTGTAGACTACTGGCAATGGTCGAGAGAAAGCCTTATCTGACCTAGTCTGGTGATCAGATGGCCAAACACCCTAACAGCCGTGCTGGAACTCTCATCCAGTAACTGATGGAAGTGGATGCAGAGATCCCTGGCCAGGCCCCAGGTGGAGCTCCAGGTGTCCAATTGTCGAGAAAGAGGAGGGACTGTAAGAGTGTAAATTGTTGAGACCAACATTGGAAAAGCACAGGGACAAATAGCCAAACTAATGGAAACACATGAACTATGAACCAAAGGCTGTGGAGCCCCCAGCTGGATCAGGCCCTCTGGATAAGTGAGACAATTGAATAGCTTGAACTGTTTGGGAGGCATCCAGGTTGTGGGACTGGGACCTGTCTGTGCTTAGTGCATGAGCTGGCTGTTTGGAACCTTGGGCTTACACAGGGACACTTTGCTCAGCCTGGAAGGAGGGGACTGGACCTGCCTGTACTGAATCCACCATGTTTAAATGAATCCCCAGGGGAGTCTTGGCCCTGGAGGAGATAGGAATGGAGGGGAGGGGATGGGGGGAAGGTGGGGATGGGGGCGGGAGGGGGGAGGACAGGGGAACCCATGGCTGATGTGTAAAATTAAAACACAAATATAATAAATTTTAAAAAAAAAGAGTGAAAGTCAAACCCACTGGATGGCTGGGGAGGAGTCTGGCTCTGTATTGTCTCTGACTCCATTCCCTCCTCTTTCTGGTGTTCTTTTTGTTTTGAAATACCAACCTCCTTGCTCTTTGCCATCACTTCCTCCCTTGGTACCTTAGCATCTGCTTAGTATCTTAGTTATCTGACAGTGATGACAATGGCCTTTTCCCAGGCATATGTGACCTTCTCACTAATTCCCTCACTTGATTTAGGTCTTCTGTCAAGGGATAATAACTCTGAAAGGCATCCATTGAACTCATTCCCACTTAAAACAGCATTCCTCTTTGCTCTACTATATTGTATGTTCTATTTGCTTTTAATCTGTCTCCTCCACTCTCTCCCCAAATACAAGAGAACAAAGACTTTTTCTTGTTGATAATTAATGACATAGTAAGTACTCGGTAAATATGGAGCAAATGAGTGAAGGAATAAAAGAACCCTCTTCCCTGGAGAGAAACTTTTCACTGAGTGATATGGCTTTCAAACGGCTCCTGTCAGCTGCCAAGGCTTTCGATAATTCACCACTGCGATTTTCTTTCCCCATTTGGTACCAAACCTCTCAACTTGTCTGTTTGCTGAAACCAAAGTCTCTCTCTATACACCTACACAGGCCAACTTCTCGTCCCATCCAAACTGGTCTTTATGTCAGCCCTTCACCCAAGGGCAGCTCAAATATTGTTCACTAACCTCAGACCATCTCTGATTCCCACAGCCCAGGCGCTAGCACACATGTTCCCTTCTGAGCAGTAATTCCCCATAGTTATTCATATCATCCATGTTCATAGTCACAAACATATTTTAATTAGTTTATTGAATGTATTTTCACTAAGATTCATATTAGCCAAGAACCTGACAACTCATCTCCCCCCCTGAGCAGTATGGTTTCTAGATCTTTCTGTCATTCCAGATTAGTAATCAAGATTTGAAAAGATACATAATTTTTTCCATATATACATAAAGCTGCTTGTCCTTGTATTTCAAGCAAAAGACAGTTGAACTAAAATAGGATTATAAGATATATTTTAAATGAGTAGGAAGGTAAATATTAACATGAGATATTCAAAAGACTATCATCATAAGTACAATTATTTAATATTTCAAATATGTCTCCTTATCAACTCCTCATTCAAACAAGAGGCCTTCAGTCCTTGCCTACTGCCTCCTCTAAGGAAAGCCAAGCATGGTTAGCTGTCCTAGGCACTCCACAGTGTGCATTAGCAAACACTGATGCTTTCTGAAGCACTGGTGCCTTCCACCCCACAGTCCATGCTAAGGCGAGCTGAGTGGTTAACTCAGTGAGACTGGTCCTTCCCTTCACTGACGGGAAGAAACCAGGCCAAGTCCCAGGTGACAGCCAATTTCCAAATGAGGCCAAGAATATTTTGAAGTGGTTACAGCTCTGACTAGGGACTTGACTCTTAGAGATGCCACGAAGCTTTTTAATTTCCTGACATTTCCAGACATCGAGAAAGAAGCCGGCTGATGAGTCACCAATTTTAATGGGGTTTTGAATCCTGTTTGCTTCGGCAGCTGCCTCTCTGTTAGTTATTCAGAGAGCAAAGGGAATTATCAGGCATAGTCAGGGTTGGAAACAGTCTGACAGCCATTCAGTTTCCATTTTTATTATCAGACCTCAGCCCTTGCTTCTTGGGGAAGTCATTTGTTTCTTTGCCTTGTGTGTGTCTGTTGGAAGAGATGGAGACAATTATTTAGCTTCTACCTTGGTGGAGCAAGCAGCCTTTCTCTGATGGAAAGGAACATCTGCAGAGCTCAAACACTGGAAATCTTTTTAACCATAAGAGGATAAAGACTTGCACTATATTACAACACCTTTTGCTTTTCTGGATCCTACACGTTACTCTGTCTGCATTCTCTGATATGAAAAAAGAAAGAGTCAAGGAAGAAAGAAGGAAGGGAGGAAAGAAATAATATATTTTGGTTAACTTATTTTTACTTCACAAGCATCCGTACAATCCAAGGTATTGGAATCGTTGCATTCCTGCTAGCTACAAGGTTTTCTGGATGCCAACATCTCAGATGTGTCTTAAGAGGTACAAGAGCTAGCTGCCAACAATGACTGTGAGATTAGTCAAGTCCCTTTCTCATCTCTTGAAAAACATAAACAGTGCTTGTCCCTTTACAGGTGTGTCATGAGGACTCATTATTTTTTAATGCTTCCTGTGACTTTTTTCAACAACAACACCAGCAACAGCAAGGCATGAGTCCAGAGGCCTCTTCCATACACAAACAGGACATTGTAATTGAGACGACAGCATCTCTTGAGTGCTCTATCATGAGTCGTAAGCACCATGCCAGGGTCTAAACTATGAGTTCTCAACTATCATTGTAGTTGAAAGGAAAGAGAAAAGAAGAGAAGAAGACCTCCTGGAGAGTTTGCTTGAGCTGTATGGCTTGAAGGTGGCTTCGGGGCCAGGCCTAGGAATCTGTAGTTTAGTGAGAGTGCTGGTAACTCTGAGGAAAATGATCCATGACCCACATGTCAGTGCTCGTCAAACCCAGAGCAGCCTCTAGAGCCCTCCCCTACAGAATGAGATGGCCCACTGCTCAAACAATATTTTGCTAATTGCTGATAGAATATCATCAGCTCCTGCCTAAGAAGAGGGGGTGGGAACATCACCTTGGAAACCTCTGTTAGAAACTGTCTGTCTTCACACTGAATCCAAAGCACTTCAGGGAACCATTTGGGTGAGGGGTGAAGGCCTCAGACACTTTATTGCTACCGACTGTAGGCATTTTCCTTGGTACAAGTGATCCTATTGGGTCCCTGGCAGCAGGACCAGGACTTAGCCCAGGTGCATGAACTGGCTTTTTGGAACCCATTCCCTGTGGTGGGATGCCTTGCTCAGCCTTGATACAATGGGGAGGGGCTAGGCTCTCCTTCAACTTGGTATGCCAGACTTTGATGACTACCATGGGAGGCCTTACCCACTCTGAGGAGTAGATGGGGGTAAAGTGGGAGGGAGGTGAGGAGGTGGGAGAAGGGGAGGGAGGGGGAACTGGGGTTGGTATGTAAAATGGAAAAAAATTTAATAAGTAAATGAACCTATTGGAATGAGCAACAAGTCACTTCAGGGTTTATTTCAAAGGAAAATGGTCTTTTGAAAGTCTTTTATCTTCTGTCAGGAGTCTCTTCAAAAATCAGTCAGAAACAAGAAACTTGGAGAAGGCAGGTCCAGAGCTGACATGGCCACATGCATCTACATGTCACTTACATAACATAGTTTCTGCTCCGGAGGCCAAAGTCACTGGAAAGAACCATGGCTTGAGCAAACGTTCCTGTAATTTCCTTACTACTTCACATAGCTGTGAGGCCATTCTCAGGTACTCAGAATTGTAAGGCAATTTCTAATGGAGGGCTGGAGAGAGACAGACAGAATAAGGGAGCTGAGACATAGCAGAGCCCCCTCTGCAGCCCAGTGAAGCAACTACCATGCTTTCCTGAACTTGAAGTTCATTCTTCTAGGAGCCCAAGCCGCCTACTACTACTACTACTACTACTACTACTACTACTACTACTACTACTACTACTACTACTACAACAAGCTTACTACTCAAATGCAGCACTTCTTCCCCACTCTAAGCCCTTCATACTAGTAAAACTTGCTGCTGTGGGATGTTCTGTATGTCAAATTTGTCCTGACTGTGGGCCAGGCAGGAAAACTCTGCCTATAACTTGCAGGTCAGAAAACCCCTAAGAAAATAAATGTAAAATGTGGATGGCTATAGCTTACTACCCGGCTCTTCAGGGATTTGAACAATGTTACCAGTCTCCTCCTAGCACTCTATCAGAACACATGCTGGAGTCAGGCTTTCATAACACAGAGGATATGTGACTGCAGGTACCTGTAATTCTACATGATTCTGTCTTCTGATGCTAGAAAACAGAGAGAATCCTCTTTTCTCAGAACACTGATCAGAACTGCCCAAGTCTGCACCCACACTTTGACAAGCTTGAGTTGTTACGATTATAACTTGGATCTTGGATGATGACTCACCCTTGATAGACTTTAGAGTCAGTAAAGCATGGAATAAAAGAAATTAGGAAGGCATAGAGGAAGAAGGAAAACTGTCTGGAACTCGTTTTCACTAGTTTTCTTCACAAAGCCTGCCAGGAGTCCCCACCCACAGCCTTTGCACAGCCTCCTGTGAGGTAGACTTTCTTCAAGACAAGAGATGTACCAAACACATACAGTTTATCTCTGTACTCTGAGCACTTAGGATCTTGGTAGAAACTTTTTTTTTCTTAAAGCTAGTGTGAGAAAGAAACACCATTGAGCAAGGTCTGAGGTCTGTCACCAACTACAGTCCAAACAGGGTCAGTCTCAACTCTCATTTGGACCTTTTAAAAAAAATTTTAAATTATTTTATTGACATCTAGTTTATAGAGCATATGATCCATTTATTTCCACTGTGAACTCAATGCATCTTAGTAAGTCTACAGACTTGTACAGCCATCATTATAATCCAAGGTTTGAATATTTCCAATCTCACTCCTCCCTCTAGCCTGAAGAACACTAATCTATGTTTTGTCTTTATAGAGAGGCCCTTTCTGGACATTTCCTATAGACAGAGCTGTGCAGTATATAACCTCTTGTGTACAGCTTCTTTCACTTAGCTTGATGTTGGCTCATCCTGGTGGCAGCTTGTACTATTTCATTCTGCATACTGGTGGACAGTATTTCATTATATGCAAGTGTCATACTTTGTTCACCCAGCTTCAAGTCTTCTCAACACTCCAGGCCCTGGGAATGATGTAGAACATTCAAGAAAAAGGAGTAAATACAAGCAATGTGGCTTTGCTGGCCTAAGATTTCAATTTCTTCCTTTGTGATGGTGAGCTTCTCTCTCTCTTTCCATCCATGGCCCAGTAGACTCAAGACTTTTGACTGGCATTCTAGAAGCTCAGAAGCAGATGAAGAGATCATAATGATAGTGAAGGAGCCCAAGTAATCTGAATTCAGAGTCATTTATTGGCAGCTATAAAGAAGGATATAGTTCATAAGAAAAAGGGGTTGGTATGAGTTTGCAGTATAAGTTATGAGGATGAGGTTGAACAGGTAACTAGTGCAGAGTCTTTCTGGCTCTTCAGTTAATGTTTTGGTGATGTTTTCATACATGCACATCACCATACTTTGTTCTATTTATCCTTCTCAGACACCTCCCCATGGTATGGTCCCTACCTCCCCACAATAGCTCTTCTTTCTGTGTCGGTGACATGTACACAATCCATTCCTTCATCTTGCTTCCCACTGCCCTTAGTCCTTCTCACAGTAGGTTCTCTTCTTTTCTTTTTTTGTTTAGTTTCTACACATCTCTCAGACATAATATACAATATTATCTCAGAGGCACATTTATCAACAGGAAAAATAAAAACACAATGACTTTACAGAACATTTTTCTCATTTCCTTGCACTTTTGTTTGATGGATAAATACCCTTGACTAAATTATTGTTTGTTCTTTGACAATTTCATATGTGTATGTAGTGCATATCACACATATGTATGTGTTTGTATATGGATGGATGTACATTAATAAATATTTGGTTTGATTAAATTTAATTAGTAATTGCTCTAGAGAAAAGGATTATTACATACATAGATTTAAAAAAATCTGTAATAGTCTTAGGAATATGTTTTGTGTAAAAAAATGAGAGAAAGCATTTTTACTGAAGGGCTAATTAAGACAGTCTCTTACAGACAAAAATGCGTAATTTCTTTCTGATGTGAATTATTTGAGAGAAGTCCTTCCTGGCACCACAAAACTCACACACTCTCTCCCTCTTTGTTCCTGTCATCTTCTTTGTTTAAACACACTAATCTCTTTTACTCTCTATTCCTTACCAACTAAGGCCATTTAAATCGAGCTTTGCTAATTAAATAAACTATTAGCTCGGAGGTCACATTATGGAGATCAGGGGTGTGAGCAGAGAGGAGGGAAAATTAGCTCACACATTATCTGAGATTTTGTTTCATAGCACACACACACACACACACACACACACACACACACACAGGATCTGCATCCAGGCCACAAGAGATTACTCATGAAAGAAATTTATGGTGAGGGCCCTTGCAGCAAGCCATCAATCTTCCCGTGCTTCCTGGAAGCCCCTGGACACTCAGAAGGCAGGCCAGGCTGGATGAAAGCAAGGTGACATTTAGAGAACATGAGTCACTGAAAAGCACAAAGGTGTGCAAACCCAGGAATATCTTCTTGGGGGGAGATAAGTCTCGTGGCTTCCAAGACCATTACTACTATTGTGACAACTATTTCCTGGCTTAGAGAGAGCCTTTTGATCATGAGGGAACACTACAAACACAACAACAACAACAACAACAAATAAATAAATAAATAGATAGATAGATAGATAGATAGATAGATAGATAGATAGATAGATAGACGGAATAACTGATGGTTTTTACTGGGATGGAAAACTCAGCTGGGAGCTGAGCAGAAGCTGCAATCGTCTCTTAACACCTTAGAAGAAAAGCCTCAGTGAGATGCCCATGTCTTGCCATTTCATACTCTGCTGGTTGTATCTTGTTTTTTGTTTGTTTGCTTATCGTTCCTCACACATTGCAGTTTAAAAGTGTTCTGGAGATTCCTTGAATTTAAATTGTCAATTTAGGGCTAGACCAGTGAGATGGCTCAGCAGGTTAAGGCACCTGCTGCCAAGCCTGAAGCCCTGAGTTCGACTTCTGAGATCTACATCATGGAAGAAGAGAAAGAGCTCCTGAAAGTTGGCCTCTGACCTCCACATCTGTGCAATGGCGCACACTCCCCAACTCCACTCTAATGAATAAACAAGTGAATGTATTTTTTAAAGACTTAAGCCAGTTCAAGAGGAAAGGAAAAATACTAAAAATGACTATTGATCCACTAGAGAAAACCGGGCTTCTAAAATGCTAACATAGGAGGCTGGTGAGACAGTTCAGCAGTTTAGAATACTTCCTGCTCTTACAGAGGACCTGAGTTCAATTCCCAGCATCCACATAGCAGCTCACAACTCAAACGGAGGTGGGGCTTTCTGTCCTGTAAGCCCGATTGTATCCTGCAGTCGTTCCCTAAATTAGCACACCTAGGCTTATGTCAATTATAAATATTTGACTGATGGCTCAGGCTTGTTACTAACTAGCTCTTATACTTAAATTAACCCATATTCATTAATCCATACATCGCCACATTGTGGCTTGTGACTTACTGGT
The DNA here is from genome assembly GCF_903995425.1 of Onychomys torridus. Classification (NCBI taxonomy): domain Eukaryota; kingdom Metazoa; phylum Chordata; class Mammalia; order Rodentia; family Cricetidae; genus Onychomys; species Onychomys torridus. The sequence continues at coordinate 63,248,900 of NC_050465.1, forward strand.
TCTCTGGCATCTTAGATCACCATAGGTTACATGACAGTTATAGATAACTTGGATTGTTTAGGGATAGCCTATCCCCCAAACCAACAGCAACAACAAAGACAAATACATGTATGAGGGGTAAATGGCAAAGAAAGATATGAATCCTCTCTGAAGCTGCATATTCATAGTGTTCACCATCAGCAATTTAGTTAAAAAACTTTTATTATTTTGTTATTTGGAAAGCATGAATATATATTTGTAAGAAGATATAAGTTTACATGTATCCATTTGTGTATTAACTTTACAAATGAAATCACCCTGAAGAAACATTTTACAATCAATCAACAGTGAAGCATGCACATTTTAATGTAATTAGATATATACTCACATTCATTATGAATAACTATATTGTATTTTGCACTATGGATATCCTGTCATTTATTTTACCTCTGAGACCAGAGCAGGAAATCAGAAGCATGAGTAGGATAAGCCGTGACCTTTCCTGAATGTTCTCCTCAACATATAGCCTGACATGCATTCTCACACACAGCCACATATTATGTGTTCTGATGTCATAGTAGATAAGTCTACAAAGACCTAAGGAATTATGAAAATGCTAGAACTACAATGTAAGCTAAATGCCTGTAATATATCCCCATTCACTTGAACTTGAGTTCACTACACACTTTCATAGAAGCTCTCTCATATGCTAACATCCCTACCACTATCATTCTGCATGTGTTACATTGTCACAAATATTTGTTGATTTAAAACCAATAATAGAGAGAAACTGGAGAACTCTCAACTTAAGCCATCATTTTTTTAATGACTGCAGAGCTGGAATTAAAGCAAATTTCAAAAATGAAGACAAAAAAAAATGATTAGGAAGTCCCAGGAATTACTGGAATAAAATTCCAAAAGGAGCTATAAAACACACAGAGAATAACTCCTTACTCAATACATTAAAAGAAAAAAAATGAGCTCGACATTGTGGTGAATATCTGTAATCCTGACATATGGAAGACGGAGACAGAAAGATCATGAGTTTAAGGTAAGATGTGGAATATCTCAGGTCCAGCCTAGGCTACATTAGGCCCAGTCTCAAAAAAGAAAGAAAAATCGGAGAGACTATGAGAGCTGGCACTGTATGAACAAGCCCCGTTGGGAATATCACACTGCCTGAGAGGTCTGAATAGTTAAGTATTACAAGTTTCCAAGTTTCAAATGTTAAAGGGGAAGAGCTTCACTCTATGGAAAAATAACTCTACCTGGAGAACATCTCCACAACTTCTGGAATGAGCACACGGAACATAAAAAGCAGGAAGGTAAAGACTGCAGTTGGTACTGCAGAGAGAGACAGACATATGTAGTTCTGGAGAACAAGTGATGACCAGCATTGGTGACGAAACTGGCTGTAAAAGTATTCATTCTCCTGTGCCACGTGGTAAGAATGAAGCTTTTGTCATGCAGACACACCACCCAGTCTGTATTTCCTTCCTGTAACTGTTTTGAGTGAGTTTGGAAGATCTCACAGGACTTTCACTTTACAAGTCATCAGCAACAGGGCTCTGAACATGTCTGATGAAAAACTTCTATTTTATAAGATCATCGTGCTGGATAGTTTTGTGTCAACCTGACACTAGCTGAATCATCTGAGAGGAGGAAACCTCAGTTGGGAAAATGTCTCCAAAGGATTGGGTTGTACGCAGGCATGCAAGGCATTTTCCTAATTAGTGATTTATGCGGGAGGGTCTAGCCCATTGTGGATGGGTACCACCCTGGGTTGATGGTACTAGGTTCAGTAAGAAAACAGGCTGAGAAAGCCATGTGGAGCCAGCCAGTAAGCAGCACCCCTCCATGACCTCTGCATCAGCTCCTGCCTCCAGGATCCTGCTCTGTTTGAGTTCCTTTCCTGACTTCCTTCAATGATGAACAGTGACATGGAAGTGTAAGCCAAATAAACCCTTTCCTCTCCAATTTGCTTTAGCCATGGGGTTTCATCACAGCAGCAGAAACTCTAACTAAGATAATCTTTTAAGCACACAGGGGTATTCCACAATGCTTGCACACTGTGGATAGACTTCTGATCTTTTCACTTTGAATGCCAATGTCAATATCCTGTCACTGCACTCCACTAACAAAGGCTTAGAGTGCTGCCTACATTGATGATCCAATCCCCTTACACTCCTGCCTCCTGTTTGGTGGAAAGCAACTATTCCTGTGTCAAGTTCATTTGTCTGAACTATGTACTGCATGTAATCCTCACTTAGCCAGGGAACCTTTGCCATAGACACTGTCTTAGCAACCGAGATGAGCACCAGCAGGAAGCACGAGGATTAGGAAGAGTAGGAACACCTGTAAAACACTCCTAGTCCAGAAAGGAGCCACACTCCTCTGGGTACAAAACACTTGGGGGTTCAGTGCCAGTCACAAGAACAGAAGCACAATGCAATCAAATGTCATGCCAGTTCTGTCATTGGGCTCCACTTCTGGGACAGAAAGCCAGGTTCAAGGGCCAGTGTGAAGATGCTCACTTCAAGGTGGAATTACACATCAGTTAGAACTGGAATTAGGAAAATGAATCAGTCTCTTCCCATGTAGTCCTGCCAGCTTCTGGCTTGATGACCTGTGGAAAGCTGGCACAGTGCCCAGCTATAAGATAATTCACTATTCCATTCAATAATCTAACCCACAACACAGTGTTTGATATACACAACAAAATTATTACTGCAAGGAGACCAATCATTGCCCGGCTTCCAGCTGGGGACTGAGGATGCTTCAGACTACTCTTTAGCCAAGATCTGTAGCAGATTCTGTTCTCCTTAATAAGCTTGTATAGAGGGTCAGTATCGACAACATTTGGAACTAAAGACAGTCATGACTTTGGATAAGGTATTTCACTATTTTTCATTTCCTTTCCTTTACTAATTAATGTGGATTACTGTTCACATATCACTAAAACATAAACGGGGGGGGGGGGCTTTCCAAAATGTAAATGATCACATTTCATTAGAAACCATTATAATATCATATTTGATTATAGGACTATTGTAAGTAAGGTCTATTGATGCGATGGTGTCATTGGAATTCACAGATCTGAACTTAAGCATGACCTCAGCCCAGCACTTCAACTCTTTGTAATTTTCAAATACAAATTTCTAGAGATACACTGTCCAATAGTGCAACCACTAACCACTTTATCTGTTTAAATTAATTAAAATTAAATTAATGAATTATCTCCCTATGTCCCACCTATACAATTAACAAAATAATAATTAATGGATTAGATAAGAGCCTTAATAAATGAGAAATTAACTTTATCTCAGTTAGCACTGTGGCTAGTGGCCACTTTCACAAATTTGAGAACATTTTCCTCATTATAGAATGTTGTAGAAGGTGATGAATAGAATGGCAAGTGCTAGCTCTTGGATCTTCTCAACAAATAATCCAGACCAGTTTTCTAGAGCCCTTCTGTTACTTGGAATTAAAAACTTGCAGTGTAGGACCTGTTTGATCCTGAGACTCATAATCAGAATCATAAGCCCACACTGGTCATACCTCAATGGCTCTTGAAAGTAAACCACAGCTACTTGCCTATGAATAATGAAATTGTCTTATGCACTGTGCCTGTTGGAGATATCAATCCATTCTTATTTTCATCTTATCCTTGACTCCACCATTTATTGTCTTGTTCTTGCTCCTTTGGTTCTAACATTTGCATTTGACCTCTATACTTTCCATTTGGGATATCTTCTCTGCTTTTCTGGAGATTTGTCTCCAAAGGGGCACAGTGACTAATTGTTTTCTTTTTTTTTTTCCAACCTTAATTGGATGTACAGTAGTGACCACTCACACCATCCTGAACTGTGGAGTCCTCCATGAGGAGGAAGATCTGCCCAATCATGGGAGAGCAGCAAAGGCTGCTCAGGTTGTGTCAAGGTCTTCAGCTTTTGGCTGGATCCTGAATTGCAATGTCTGCAGGAACCTGACTAGCAACTTCCATGAATGAAGCTGTGCAGAAGCAGCAGTAGGAAGTGGAGATGCTGAGGAAGGATATGAGCACACACCATGTCCCAGAAATGTATTTAAAAACCATCAACTCTGTGACTGTCAGAGGCCCAGACATTGGGAAGGAGACATAACACTGTATCTTCTCTTGCAGCAGATAAAATAGTGCCTTCAATAAAGCCAATAGAATAGTTGGCAAACTAATTTTTTAAAAAGCCGTAAAGAATGGCATGGTTAGAAATGTACAGAATTAGCAATATAAAAACTAATAACCTTATGCACAAACAATAAGCTACTCAGACATGTAATAAAAAATAGCCCATTTCTGTTTCATTCACTTCAATTCATCTACAATTTCATTTTAAAAATTTGAACAAGAAATTAGAAAAACCAAAGGCTTTAAGATATGCCCAACACCACCACCCCACCCGCAAGGCAAAATCAGGTCACAACAAAGGGTTCCAGCGCATTACCAAAATAATTTAATGTTACAAACCCATCAGGTTGCCCCAACATATATTAATATAATAAGGTCTTGATTGAAATCCAGGGAATTAATTTTTTTTCTAGAGCTAAACAAATTGATTCTAAGGTTGCTTGAAGTTTCTTATTCAAGAATATCCAGGAAACACTAAAACAGAATATGAAAGCAGACAAATTCTGCCAGACCAAAACGCAGGCAACAGCACATGCACAGCACACTTAAAACATAGTTCTGGGGCCCGGTAAAATGAAATAGTCTAGACGTACAAAGACTATTAGATCAATTCAGCTACAGAAATTTAAAGTAGAATATTTTGCATAGAAAAAATAATCAGAAAAAGAAGAAACATAAAACACAAACTTGCTGAAGTCATTAATAAATCCTTGAAAAGAAGAAGAAGAAAAAAAATAAGAAGGAAAAAACATCAAAATCCTGATATGAAAAAAACAGACATAACAAGATACCCTCACACTTCTTCCCATAGCTGCTGTGGCATTCTCCATTCTTGCCAACAGTGTGTAGTGTTTCTGGATTCTCCAAAAGTTAAAAACAGAACTGCCATGTGGCCCAGCATCTCATTTCTGAGAATGGATCTAAAGGAAATCTGATCACTGTATCAAAGAGGTGCCAGCCCTTGTGCTTCATAGTTGGCTGACACAGTTAGAATGCTGAGCTCTTCCGGGGAGTGCTCTCACACCACAGGACAGAGTAAAACTAAATGTGTTTAATACATCCAAACTCATTGCACATTAAACATAAACATCTATTCACATGTTGACTGTTTCTTAGTAAGTCTGTTTTGAATGCTAAAGGGAATTTTGAAACTTTTTGCCCTAAAGAAATAACTGTTTTCAGACATGGGTATATTTGGCCTTATCCTAATTTGAATGTTACATAGTATATGCATACATTGAAATCTTTTATTACCTCATTAATATGTACAATTTTATGTTTTTAATGCACTTGTTTAAATGAATTTTGTTGATAAAATAAAATCAGTTGCCATGTAGCTAAAAAGGAGAAAAACAATTAGCAGTAATTTGGATCTTAGCTTTCTCAAAGAGAAAAGCTCAGTTTGATAAAAGCTCAGTCACCATTTGGCCTCCTGCTATTTGGGAAGGGGTGGATTCTCCAATAGAGAAGGGCCTTCACATCATTGAGCATGTGCTTGTGAAGGCTACTATGAGAGGCAGACCCCTCCCCACTCCCTGACACGAACACACTCTGGTGTTCTGGCTGTGATTTGAACTAGTTTTCTCTGCCACACACTTAAGCCACTGAGATGTTGCCTCAGCGTCAGCTCAAAAGCAATGAAGCCAGTTGATAATTTATTCAAACCTTGGAAAGTGAGCCAAATGAATCTTTCCCCCTTTTATGTTCACTGCCTCCTGTGTGTTGTTACAATGGAAGACTGCTAATATAATTCAGATATTAAACCACTGAGGTACTGTTCAATAAATTGCAATTCAGCCATGCCATGGTGGTACTTTGGACCTATGGAAAAGGCGAGGGACGACTTTATGAATGAGGATGTCATGAATGACAATGTATATTGTAAACTTAAAGGAGCAAAATACAAAATAGTATATGGTGGATAAAACACTACTTTCAGATGTTTGTTTCAAACACAGATAAAACAAATGGAAATGATTATCTGCAAAGATGAGTGGGAAGGGATAGGGTTAGAAATAGGACTTCTAAGAATACAAATTTCCATACAGACTTTGAACCATGTATGTGATTTACATTAAAAAATAAAACTAAATTAAAATGGATGAAAACATTCACATCAAACAGGATTTAAGGAAGCAAATTCACTCTCTGCCCCAATACAGGCACCATTCTGTAACCTCTAACATACACCGTTACCCACAAACTTGAAGACCACATTAGCTTTCTATTTCATTAAAACACAGACTGAGCTTTAAATTAAATTAAGCTGATTATATTCACATAACTAAAAACTCATAACCAGTTACATGATTACTAGCCATTTGATCCAGGTACCCTCACAATGCACATGGAGATACTAGTCATTAGAGACAAGAGTCATGAGGCATTGTTCATTTTATTTTATTTACTTTTCTCCCAAAGTGATTTTAGTCACCAACTAAGTTCAAAAACTTATTATTCAATTTCTAAGATTTCAGGAAACAGGGCCAACGTTATCCTCAGCTCCATCACCTGACTCAAATGTCAAGCCCCCGAGGCTGCTGCAGCAAAGGTTGGTGCCAGCAATTACAGGCTGACTCACCAGAGAACATGCACTATTAACTTCTCAAACATCTCTCACATGGGAGCTTCATCCTCAGTAGGATCATCTACAATGAATTTGCAAAGATGGGACCCCAGCCAATCCTCCATGCATTGCTGCTCTTGATGCCCCCAAAAAGAAGCAATCACAGTCTCATAAAGAGTGCTGCACCAGCAACAGGGCTTAATATCAAAGTTCTCCTTAAACTGAGCAGACCATCCCTGGGTTCTCTGCCCTCACCCATCTAAACCCAAGAGTATCCCATGTCCAAATACAGAGCTTTTCTGCAGCCGCAATGCTTCATCTACACAAACAAAAATCCTAAAGAAAAATAGTCTAAATACCAATTTTTGTTTGAAAGTAGCTTTTGCCATTTAGCTACCTGGGAAACCATAACCAAGTCATTTATTCTATGTTTTAATGTTTACATTTGTAAAATACCTAAGTGAGAGACATTTGGTAGTATTTTGTTTTATTTTAATTAATTAATTTTTTTGAGCTGAGTTATTTATTTTTGGTGCTGGTAATCAAATGAAGGACCTTGTACATGCTATAAAAGCATCCTAACATAGTTTGGCAAAAAGTGAAATGTACTCAAATTGCAGGAATGCATTCCCAGCCTCCTTGTTCAATCTGCTGAGAAACGTTAGCTCTTGGGGCTGGGGGCATGACTCAGGTAGTAAAATGCTTGTTGCATGAGCATAGAGAGTGAAGTTCTTTCTCTATTACCCATGTGGAAAGTCCAGAAATGGTGTAATTCCAGCAGAGACAGGAGGATCCCTGGGGCTTGTCTACCAGTCAGAAGAGCTCAAATAGCAAGTTCCACAGTCAGTGAAAGACCCTGTCTCAGTCAGTGAGAGACTCTGTCTCAAAAGATAAGGTGGAGGGTGAGGGGGATAACTGACACCAACCTCTGGTATCTATAGGCACATGAGCACACACACACACACACACACACACACACACACACACACACGCAAAGGAGAAAAGTTAGCTCTTACTTTACAACTGATAAACCTCTCCCTAAGAAACTTATTTCCACACAACATGAATGAGCAGGAAAAGGAACAATTACATAAAACAAACCACTGAATTGTGATACTTACAATCTCCTAGTTCTTTCTGTCTGAGGGTCTCTTTTGGGTGACAGGGTATGTTTACAAAAACATCCAGGTTGTGAAATCTTCCCCCTCTCACCCTCTTCCACAAGCTGGGGTCCTAGGGAGACAGAAGGTGACAGAAAGAAGGTCCAACAGCAGATGTCTTCTCTGGTCCTCACTGATCTCTCCTGCAGAGTGGCTGATCCTATCATGGAGGTGTAGCACAAATTTTAAAAGGTCTTATTAACGAAAACAAACCCACAGCCAGGTATTGGGGTGAACACTGAAAGATCAGAGAAACAGAACCAGCTACAGCTAACCTCACCTTGCTAATTCCTCAGCTGCTCTTGTTTCCTCAGACTGGATGCTTCTGTGTCCTTATCCGAATAGATCTCAGCTGAACTGCTGCTCAAAAGCCTAAAAGCTTAACAGACTCTAGTCCCTGGTTTTTACACCTTATACACCTTTCTGCTTCTTGCCATCACTTTCTGGGATTAAAGGTGTGTGTCACTATGCCTGGCTGTTTCCAGTGTGGCTTTGAACTCACAGAGATCCGGAAGGATCTCTGCCTCCAGAAGGCTAGGATTAAAGGCATGTGCACCACCATTCTCTGTTCTCTATGTCTATCTAGCGGCTGTTCTGTTCTCTGACCCCAGATAAGTTTATTAAGGTACACAATATATTGGGGGGCACAATATCACCACATGGAGGTACAAGTGAAAGGGTAGACCTAGTAGGAATGGTCATCCTATACTGCCCATTCACATGCTACAGTGACATATCTAGGATCTACTTATTTGGCTCAATAAAGGTTTGTCTTGACCACAGGGTGCTGCCTCAGTTTGAAAGTTTGCGATGACTGTCACTCTTCCACGTCCCAGGAAACTCTGCTCTTGGAGAACTGTAAGCATCCCTTCTTTCAGGCCCCAGTAATGATGTACAGAAACTTCTGGGTCCCCATGTACCTGACTTGTGCTGTGTCCATCAAGAGCAAGCATATCTTCTAGAACTTTATTCCTCTGTTATGGGATCACTGTCTTGAATATTGGAGCCAGTTGCTGTCACTGTCTCCCTTCAATGTGTCAATAGAAGAAGAACAAAGCCATTGTTTCACGCATCACCCTGTATAATACTGTCCTCACTCCGCCTTCCCTAGAACTCTGGTCCATAAACATCAAAACATTCACCAGCTTGTTTTCTTGGCCTGGGAGATGTGTTACATTGTTGGGACCTCCTACTGGTCACCAGTTTACCTACCTCTTTGCAGCCAGGAAGCTGACTGGGAACAAGAAGAAAAGACTGTACTATTCAGGGAAGCTCTACAGCAGAGTGGATTTGGTATTTATGGAAAGTGTTGAGCATTATTCTTGGCACAGAGCATGGTTGTAATTCACGCTAGCTACTTCCAATAGCTAGTGCCCATACTTATTCAAAGAAAAGAGCTCATTCTCCAAGCTCTTCACACTGGGCCAGATGAGCAGAAACCTCAATATTTATAGGCCAATTGAATTTCTCTTACTGACGCTGTCTATAAGCAGAAGGTCTGTGTTTGCCTAATGTTTATTGGAAATGGTTATTTACTCAAGTGTACACGCAAGCTTTATCTCTGTTTTCATATTGCCAGAAGCCCTGTTGTCCTGGTTTCAAGATGTCAGTAACAGAGAAAATTATACATGAAAATCTTCCTGTCAAAATTATTTGCAATACAAATTAATTTGTTCATTTACTTATGTAGCACTTATTATGTGCTTGCAGATACGTGAATAAAATATAGTTCTTCTCCCTTCCAGGCATAAAACAAAAAGCTTATTCTTTCATATACAAAGAACTTTTACAAATCAGTAAGTGGAAGTCAACACAAAATTTAACCACAGATATGAAAAGATTGCTATTATACACACATGCATGCAAATACACAATGGTGATCAACAATTTAAAATGTTCAGTCTACTCATATCAGAAAATTACAAATCAAATTACTAAAATGCCATGTAGCAGGGTTGTTATGTTAGTCTCAGATGTTGGGTGAAGATATTCAATTCCGAGGAGATGACAATGGTATAATTCCTAAAATCAAAGATACCCAACTTTTATACTTTTCATTTATAATAAGGAAAACAGTTATGGGAGTAGAGAGGGGTCTCTGGGAAAGTGTTTTGAAAATACTGCTTACCTGGCTCCTCTTCTGTGAGAATCCTAAGGAGATCCCAGGATGTCATCTTGGTTTCTAGAGGAGTTTCACCTCAGAGCACTGAATACGTCCCCTGTTGTTAGTGGATATGCTGGTTTCAGTTAGAATGGCCTCCATATGTTCATATGCTTGAATACTTGGTCCCCAGTTTGTGAGACTCTTTGAGGGCAATTAGGAAGTGTAGCATTGCTGGAGGTGAGGTGTCACTGCTTTGACATTTCAAAAGGTTCGTGCCATTTCTCTACTCTTCCCCCCACCCGTTTCTCTCTCCTTCCTCCCTCCCTTTCTCTCTCTGCCTCATGGTTATGGATCAAGATATGAGCTCTCCAGGGGAGTGGGAGATCCCAGCTGGATCAAGAACAGAGAGGGAGAACAAGGAATAAGAGACCATGATAAATGAAGACCACATGAGAATAGGAAGAAGCAAAGTGCTAGACAGGTCCCCAGAAATCCACCAAGATACCTCCACATAGTCTACAGGCAATGGTAGAGAGAAAGCCCAAACTGACCTAGTCTGGTGATCGGATAGCCAAACACCCTAACTGTCATGCTACAACTCTCATCCAATTACTGATGGAAGCCGATGCAGAGATCCTCAGCCAGGCCCCAGGTGGAGCTCCAGGAGTCCAGTTGGTGTGAAAGAGGAGAGATTGTATGAGTGAGAATAGTTGAGACCAAGATTGGAAAAAGCACAGGAACAAATAGCCAAACTAATGGAAACACATGAACTATGAACCAATAGCTGAGGAGCCCCCAGCTGGATCAGGCCCTCTGGATAAGTGAGATAGTTGATTAGCTTGAACTGATTGGGAGGCACCCAGGCAGTGGGACCGGGACCTGTCCTGGTTGTTTGGAACCTGGGACTTATGCAAGGACACTTTGCTCAGCCTGGAAGGAGGGGACTGGACCTGCCTGGACTGAATCTACCCGGTTGAGCTGAACCCCCAGGGGAGTCTTTGCCCTGGAGGAGATGGGAATGGAGGGAGGGGCTGGGGGAAGGGGAAGGGGGGAGAGGGAAGGACAGGGGAACCCATGGCTGATGTGTAAAATTAAATTATAAAATAAAAAATTCCCTATTTTAAAAAAAAAAAAAGATATGAGCCCTCTAAAAGGGCAAGCATGAAATTAAACACTTTCTTTACAAGTTGCCTTGGTCGTAGTTTTGATCACAGCAATAGAAAAGAAGCTGAGACAAGGTCATCACAACCTGCACCCAACTCCAGCACGAAAGATCCCTCCATGTCTGCTCATTTCACACCTGTTTCCTAAGTGCCTACTCTACACATCCCTACTGGACACAGAGTCCAGCAGAGAACAAGGTGTGTCAGGATGTCACCATTGTAGAGCTCATGAATGCATTAGAACATTGGGGCTGTCTGCTTAGCTATTTACTTCCTTGTGTTGAACATTCATGAAGATTAGGTTTATGGGGCATTTGAGGTGAACCGTGGAAAGTCTACCTAGGGGAGGAATATAATAGTTCTTCCCCTGCAGCAACCAGATTCCAAAAATAACCTGCAAACAAGATAGGTTTCTGTCTGCTGGGACTTTGTTTTGTTTCCTCACGTGAAGTTCCTACAATGGATCTGTTTTTTTCAAGTCCTGGTTACCAGATTGCCTTTGCTGCAAAGAAGAAAGTCCGTGGATGCTCATGGACAGTCTTTCTGGAAGGGGAGAAATAAAACTTTCAATAGCACATTAGCATTTGGTGCGGTGCGTCTATCTGGAACCTGAATTTCACCAGAAAGCAATCTACCTGAAAGACAGCCTGTGCCCCACAGTTGGTACTTGGGGAACGTAGAAGGAATAAGCAGGTAAAAATTCCAGGTGTACAGAGCTGAACATGGCTCCGTTTCCTTTGTTGTCACCAGAATAGCCCTCAGGCCTTGGTGTGGATGACAGGAGGGACCAGGTGGCTCAGCTCAGCCATGAAGGAGGCCACCACCTGTCTTCTTCTCAGGGTCATGGGAACATCTGTTTCAGTCTATGTGTTTAGGGATCAGCACTACTCAGGTCCCCTCTCTATATATTAATTTCTGCACACATCCTTGAATCTAGCCTGGCTTCACATTCCCACCCAGAGGTGTGCTGTGAAAGCTGAGCATCTCTGGGAGAAAGGAGCCCAGCTTGTGATGTTTACCACTGACCCCCATGTCAGTCCTCCTACTATGATGGATTTTAAACAGCGGTTTCATTTGGCGTGGTGGGAACACTGGACTCCCTGGGTATTACTGCCAGTTCACTTCCCTATTTTCCTCTCCTTCACTCTAGACCTCTGCAGAGGTGATCCCTGAACCACAACCCGCTGCCTCTTTTGTTCAGAAGAAAGCATCTGCTGCTGCTGTAGATGGTGTCAGGCTGACCCGGTTTCCTTCTCATTGTTCCTGAAGCACCTAGCTTCCTTCACATTGTTCCTGCAAGCACCTAGCTTCGCTCCGCCTCCACTTCCCTAGGTTTTCTTCAGACCCCGGTGACCTTGGCCCCATTTCATTTCTTCTTTGACTGCCCGTCTCTTAAGCTGCAAGGAGATTGGATTGTTCATTTTGCTGCAGTAGCTGCAGCTATTTTCTTTAATTTCTCTGTTGTGCTGGACCCCTAAGGAGGTATGCTTATGTCTGATGTCCCTCCTGGTGACTGGATGTGGGACAGTCATAGCAGTCACAAAGCCACCCAGCAGCCAGGAGCTGATCCCACCCCCTTTCCTTTGTCGTTTGTGAGATTATTCTTTTATATTCATACATCTTTGCTGGCTCAGGGCAGACATGGGCAGCAAATTCTGAATGTCCTGAGAGACAGTTCCACTTTCTTTTTTTTTTTTTTTTTGAGCTGAGGATCGAACCCAGGGCCTTGCACTTGCTAGGCAAGTGCTCTACCACTGAGCTAAATCCCAAGCCAGTTGCACTTTCTTGATGAAGCTGAGTTCACATTAGTCCCCTGCCAGCATTTCTGATCCAAAGCAGTGGCTGCTGGCTCCACGACTTCACTGGAAGCTTTAAACATTAGGAGATTAAGAGTTGGGAATTTATTCTGATACCCAGGGATATGAAAATAAATAACAAACATGTGCAAGACAAAAGGCTAAATTCTCATTTCAGAGGATTCCCATTGGGAAGAGAGGGGTTTGTGAGGTCAATGCTCTTCTCAATATTTTCTGTGTTTACCTGATATCTTCTCTAGTTAACTCAACTCTCTATACCTCTATACCTCTGAAGCCTGGGACTAGCCTCTATTTTCCCATGTGACAGATGGCTACAAATGCCAGGAAGATGAGCTAGTATGGGCAGGAGTCCAGCACTTCCTGCACTGCTGACATGCATTCACATTCCCTGTCTACTCTCCTCCAGTTTTGTGTGTTTGTTCCTAAATAACTTTGTATTTTGATCTAATTTCAAATAAACAGAAACCTTGCATGAATAATAGGAAGACTACCTGAGTATGCTTTACCTGAGTTCATTAACCATTTATGTTTTTGTTAATTTGTGCTGGATTGGTTTATGTGCTTGATTGGTGACACCTTTTCTTTTCCTTTTCTGATGTATCCCATGGCTGCTGCTGTGGTTTGAGTGCAGGTTGTGTTCCGCAAAGGTCCATATGAAAAGGCTCAGTTCCCAAATGAGCAGACATGGGAAGTGTTGTCTATTTTCAAGAGTAGCGTCTGGTAGATGGATCTTGGGTTGAAGGGTTGCCTTAGATATTCTTCCCCTTCCTTGTCCTCTCTCCTCTCCCTCACTTTTCATATGTTCCACCTCGCTCTCTCCCTCTTTCCTGCCCCCGTTTTCTCTGCTCCCTGCGACAGTGTAGGCAGTTTACTCTGCTGTGAGAACCTGCCCTATGTGCTCCATTTGCCCAGTAGTACCACCAGATCTGAACTGAGGCTTGAGTCTCAAGAACTGTGAGCCCAAATAAACTGATTGACTTCATACTATTTCCTAAGTGGCCTCTGTTGGGAATTTTGTCATGATGATGTGAACCTGACTCATACAGCTACCCTCATCACCTAACTTGGGAATTTTCACTTTCATCATAATTAGCCCAGCACTGAAAGGAGACCCCAGACAACCAACAGCACACACTTTTCAGTTGGGAGTCCAGATCTGATCATACTGTCAACAGGACATGGCATGCAAAGAAATGGGTGTGAGATGATGTGAGAAGCTTGAAAAGAAAAAGAGAAATAAAACCCCATAGATAACATTAAGAATGGCAGGCTTCTACCGCAAAGAAGTGCAAGCTGGGTTATCACAGAGGCTAAAATGACTAGGATTACAGGCAAAGATGTCACATATTCAGGGAGTACTGAATCTTTCAGTTAGCATTGTATATGTGACCAAGACTTATAAGGAGAAAGAACAAATGAAAGAGACAAATACCACCCAAGAGAACATGCCATTGTTGTGGTTTTGATGCCATGTAGCCACACCACACATGAATCCTTGGTGCTCTTAGACTGCCCCTCCAAGACAGCTTCCCAAACACCCTGGCCTCTGTCCTAAATCCCATCCCATCACCAGACAACTGCAAAAGCACAGATCCTGCTGATCAAAACATGCAGAGAAGTGTCAGAATGTGGGTCCAAGTTGGAAAGAATTCATTTGAATTCTTAAGTAATAAATAGATATTAATGACAGCATGCTCCATGCCAGGTGGACAGAATTTCCTACCCTCAGTTACTCTGAATTGTTGAGAAAGTTCCCATATTAATGGAGTAGATAATCTTCAAAAGAACTCTGTGCATGAGGAAGGAAGGAAGGAAGGAAGGAAGGAAAGAAGGAAGGAAGGAAGGAAGGAAGGAAGGAAGGAAGGAAGGAAGGAAGAGAGGGAGGGAGAGAAAGAAACAAAGAAAGAAAGAAAGAAAGAAAAAAGGAGGGAGAGAGGGAGGAAGGAAAAGGAATTTTTCTCAACAAATTCACAGACTCTGAAGTCTTAAGGACTTGTATTGCAAACACAGGTGACTTTTCTTAAATTACAAGAAAATGCAAAAGCCAAACCATTTGAAAAACTATGAAAACAATGCTTCTCTCTTTTTTTCATTTTTCTTTATTAAGAAATTTTCTACTCATTCCACATACTATCCACAGAAACCTCCCTCCTCCCACCCCACAGCCCTCTTTCTCAAGCTACCCCACATCCCCCAAAACAAGGTCTGCTGACTCCCCATGGGAACAATGCTTCTCTTAAAAGCTTTACAATGTAATTTAACTCAATGTGTTAGAAAATGTGGATACATGTATACATGCTACAGGACACAAAAAGTTGCTCAAATGACTACTAAAAATCTGTAAGGAATTGTATTAATCATTCGATAGGCAGATATTTTTCAAATTCTTCATAGAAAACAATGCCTATATTATGTACATTTCTATACTCTATCCCATAATGATTAAGAACATAATGAAACAAAAAACATGGAGGAATAAGAAAAACAAGGAAGAAATCTACAAGCAGTCAATCATATCACATTCATTAGTAAATTCTAGGACAATTTTTAATATATCCTTTAAAAGATGAATTGGCTTTGATAAAATTTAATTTCTCTTTTTTTCTTTTGAAGGAATTAGCCAATACAGAATGACAAGATTATTCCTATTTTGTCAATAGTGCCTAATAGAAAATGAGCAGGTGTTTTACCTGAACTACCAGAAATGCTCAGTAGGTAAAGTACTTACTGTGCAAGCAAGAGTACCTGAGCTCAGATCCCCAGACCCACATAAAAGCTGTGCATTGTCTTAGATAGCGGCACTCCCCAGTGCTGCAGGGTCAGAGACATATGAAACTCCAGGTTCTTGCTGGCCAGCAAGCCAGCCTAGCCACAACACAGAGCCTCGGGTACAGTGAAGAGACTGTGGATGGAAAAGAAAGGAGGAAGAGAGAGAGAGAGACCTGCCAAAGTCAACGCCTAGCCTCCACACATGGAAACATGGGTCTGTGCACCCATACACACTCCTTCCATACACAATAGCAAACTCAGGAAAAAACTGAAACTTGATGAAAATTAGAGGATGAATAAAGATGCTACAGTAAAGGTATGCGTTTTGGAAACAATGAAACCAGCTCATTGTTGTAGACAAAACGGAAGACCCAAGGAAATCTAAAACAGAAACAGAAACTACATGAAATAGCATGAAAGAGCCACTATTAGACACACTCACACTTATGTATGAAGCTAAGTGTGGGCCTACCATGGTGGTCCTGGCCTTCAACCAATATTTACACTCAGGAGGCAGAAATAGAACTCCGTGAGTTCAAGGCCAGCCTGGTTTACATAGTCAGTTTCAGGCCATTGGGCTAATAGTAAGACCTGTTGGGGGTGTTGAGGGAGGGAACTGAGTGTGGTCATATGAACATCTGTAATCTTTAATCCCAGAATTGTAGGGAATAGGAAATTACTAGGGCTTACTGGCTGCCAACCTAGTTCCAGGTTCAGAGAGTTCTTAGGTGCTAAGGCAAAGAATGATAGACACCCAACATCCTTCTCTTGCAAAGCACAAGAACATGATGTCTACACTCACCAAGGTGCACACACCCTCACCCATACACACACACACACATGTGCATGTACCACACATACAAACAGAATTAATTAGTTTAATTTTTTAAAGTTTTGAAATTTTTTTGGGTCCAACTCACTTAAGACCCTAATAAAATCCAGGTCCTTTCCCCTGTATTTTGTTATTCATTCTCCATTTCAAGAGACTGTGTGACATTTGCATTTCACAGCAAAGAAAGTTAAGTGTGGTTCTATTACATAATGAACCTCCCTGTGGACTGACACCACTTAAGGAAAGAGTGAGATTCAAACTCTGACTCCCCTGCTCCAGCTTTTTCCCACTCCACCACATCCCTTCCCACTCAGCTCTCTGCAGACTCTTAAACAGTAGTGAAACCTAGAAGCACTTCAGCTCATTTCCCCCACGACTCATTTGCTTGGTGTTATACAACATCCACAGGAGAGCCTTCCTTCTCCCTGGGGAAGCTGTCACACTCAACTGCCCATGTGGGTGGTTTGATTTAAAATTGGCCCCGAGTTGCCAAAGGAAGAAGATCAGCAGTGCCATTCATTGAAATGGCATGACAAAACCCTTCAATGGGGCATGGCCAAAGCGTCACAGAAGACAAGGCAGTGTTGATGGCATGTAGGTCAGGGATTGCAAAGTTGGAAGTGGCAATGGCTTTCACTAGGTTTCTGTAAATCAGATGGAGCTTGGTCATAAAGAAAATAACTTCTGGGCCACAGGGACACTGTTTTTTCTCTATGAAAACCAATCCAGGTCATAAGGATGGACAGTGGAACAGAGAAGAACTTCAGAGACAACACAAGCCCTGAGAGAGAGAGAGACATTCCTGCACAATGAGAAAATCAGGAAATAATGACATTCCTTGAACATCTTTTGATTGTATGTTCCCCTTCCTTTTATATCTGTGGTTGTTTATGTTTGGTCATGCTGAGGACTGAATCTGAGCTCTCACACATGCTGGATAAGAAATTTACCAGCTGATGCCCCAAGTCCCTTTTCATTTTAGATTTTGAGGCAGGCTATCTAAGATCCCCAAGAAGATCCTGAGTTTATGATCTTCCTGTCTTAGTACCCAGTTTCTGTATTGGTTTTAATGCTTTTCAAAGCTATATTTTCCTGGGTAGATACTTACATACATGTCTGCTCACTCCAGATGAGGATCCCGTAACAGACCAAAGTACAGACACCACCAAAGTCCAAGTCGGTGAACCAAGTTTTATTGTGGTTATACACAGGAGTATGGATAAGGGGTTACTTACAGAAGCATAAATGACTCAAAGACAGTTGTATCACCAAAGCCCACCACAGTGTGTGTGACAGCTCACAGAGCTGGGGACCTGGAACACACTGTTCCACCTACAGGCAGCTCAGTAGGTTGGAGAGTCGTCCTTTTCCAGGTACCTCAGTTGGTCTAAACCTCTTCCAGGCAGCTCAGGTGGTTTCTGCTTCTTTGATGTAGCTGGTCTGATCTTAGATTCCTCTTTGAAGCTTTGCTTGTCTCAAGAGTCTGTGAAGCTCTGCTCTCCTCTTCTGAGAGGGAAGCTTTTATTGCTTACTCTGGCAGGGAGGGGCCTAGTGTATCTGATCAGTTTCAGGAACTTCCTGAAGCTCTTTTGAATTGTTTGCCTTCTTGTTTAAGGACTTTACTACAGGACAGAAGGTTTCAATCTCTTAGGAAACTATTACACAACATAAGGCAAGGGGTTACTGCATAAAGTATTGCCATGCAAATTTCAAGACCTCACTTTGGATCCTCAGGAGCCACATAAAAGCCAAAGGAAATCCACTATTGCTTTTCATCTTCTTCATACCATAAATCTCCATCTACTTATTTATTTTTATACTCACAAACAAAGGCCACTCTCAGCCTTAATCAAAGACACTTCACAGTGAACAGAGATCCATGGCTGCACAAGATCAAATGAGAATAACGGGCAGCTGAGGGCTCATCACTAGACAAGAAAACTACCTCCTTAAAGCTAATAGAAAATGGAAGAAGAGTGTGTAGAAAGAATGCTACTTCAGGAAAATAGGGAGATACACTGTTAAATGCCATGTTCTAAGCATGTCACAAGCATGACAATCATAAACTCGTGGCACCTGCACCTCAGAGTGCTTGGGACCACACAAGTACAGTCAGCTCTGAGCAGGGAAAGGATTCATGAGGCTCTACAACTTAATGCTGAACTATTGAGTAATTAATTAATTCTGGGAGAGGGAGGCATAATATCCAGTTGTGAGCCCACTGGTGAGTCCAGCAGGCTCTAGGGGATAATTCAAAATCCATGACCATGTAGATGACCCTAGTTAAATCCTGTGGGATAAAAAAACGAAACAAAAGTTGTGACTATGGTAGAGATTTGCAAGGAAGAAGTGGGACCGGAAAGGGTGGGAAGAAAAGAACAGAGGGAGGAGAATAACCAGAGCACACTACGTTCATGTATAAAATTGTCGAAAAACAAAGATTTAATTTTCTTTCATCCTTGTGAGGCAATGCACTGAGAGGTCAGAGACAGGAGGATCTCTGTAGTTTCCAAGCCAGCCAGTTTAGCTGAAATGGTGAGCCCTGGGATTGGTAAGAGAGATGTTTTCTCAAAAATAAAGTAGAGAGTGATAGAGGAAGTTGTTGGCATCAGTTTCTGTGTCTAGCCTCCACATAGACACATGCACCTGCACACATATATGCAAATATATGCATGTATCCATCACAGACAGCACATACATATAGAGACACATAGATTAAAATAAATAGGTAAAACCACATTTTCCTAGATCTTCACTCAAAATGTACACTCAGGAAGATGTTTCTTACTTCGTGCTGACTTCCACAGATCTCAAGACTTGGATGGAATTGGAGGAAAATGAATGATCCAATTCCCAATATACCTAGTCTGAACAAAGATAAAAATAATTGATGTGACAAAAATAAGTTGTGTATAGTCTTTTCAGAAAATCATTCTACATGATATTCCATCTCTAAGCATTAAAAGGGAAAGAACTCCCAAAGTTCCTATGGGTAGCAAACAAAAAGCAACTGTTGCATACCTTCCAAAATGATCAGCATTAATATGTATGTTTTGTCTATAACAACTAATTAACATAACACAGCAAGCAAGCTTGATCTAATAGAAATGCATGGAGTTCTATAACACAAAATCTAATTTGGCCTTTTAATAAAGAACTTAGAGCCGGATACTGGGGTAAATACTGAAAGATTAGAGAAGCAGAGCAAGCCACAGCTACCACCTCTTACCTCACCAACTCCTCAGCCAGAAAGAGCCTCTAGCTGAAAGGGACATTTCTGCTGAAAAGCCTTTAGCTCCTGTTTCCTCGCACCTTATACATCTTTCTCTGCCCTGCCATCACTTCCTAGATTTAAAGGTGTGTGTGCTTCCCAGTACTGGGATTAAAGGTGTGTGCCACCACTGCCTGGCTCTGTTTTCTCTCCTGAACTGAGTCAACCTCATGTAGTCCAGGGTGGCTTTGAACTCACAGAGATCCAGATGGATCTCCTCCTCCCGAGGGCTATGTTTAATCTAGTGGCTTGTTCTGTTCTCTGATCTTCAGGCAAATTTTATTAGGGTACACAATATATCACCACAGAACCCTGCCCTGAACAAGTTGAGAACAAAATGTATTCAGATTTAGATAATAACGCAAGTGCCAATAAAGGCTAGAGCACATTCTCTCAGACAATAGAATCTGAAATATATCTCCAAAATCATTGTCAAATGAAGGTTTGAGTGTGTATGTGCATGTGGTATTGGTACATGTGTGGACATGCATGAGCACATGTGTACATATGCACTAGTATACTCAGATGCACATGGGCATGGCCTATGCACGTGAAGACCTGAGGATGATGCTTGATGTGGTTCTTAATCACTGCCCACTGTACAAATTAAGCCAGGGTCTTTTACATGAACTAAGAGTCCACCAACAACTCAACTAGTCTAACTAGCCAACTTTGCTTCAGGAATCTCCTATCGACCTCTTGCACTGGGAGTATACATGGACCCCCATGCCCAACAGACATTTATGTACCTACTGGTTATCTAACCTCCAGTTCTCATAATTGTGCAGCAAAGTGTTTTACCCCCAAGACATTTTTCTCAGCCTCTTAAAGGTTTGTATTATATAGATAGATATTACAAAACTCATTTCTCTATGATTTGTGGCTTGTTAAGAAATCAGAATACAAATTAGATACTGGAGTTTAAACTGATATAGTTCCCAGGCTCTACTTAACCTGCATCCATGCCTCCTTAATCTAGAGAAAAATCCTATGACAGTCATTTCTTATTGTAACTCCAACAGTGAGCTTGTTAGGGGCATTTCCATTCCAATATGAAAAGGCAGCAAGAATCTACACGTTCACCAGTCTAACAGTTTTAAATGTTAATTCTTCTTACTCATGTGAACACTCATGGGTGACACCCCATTAGTGCCCCAGTAGCCTCATACAGAATGAGAATAGCAATAACTGTGCCCAAGGTCAGGTAGGATCATTGACCGGATCTAGTTACATATGTATGTGTGCTGTTAGGATAAGGCCTTTCAAAAGCAAGCATTGTGAGTGCCGGATGTTCCTTTTGTTGCTAACACAATGTCAGTGGACTGATGGAGATAGAATTTAGGCCACAGGGAATTTTTTTGAAAAGCTGTGAAATCATGTTTCCAGGCAGCTCTGATTCTGCATGGGTGACTGAGTGCAATCTTAGATCTTAATTCAACCTTTCTCTTCTTCTCATACTACCACAACTTTGCCTAATTATTAATTACTATTAATAATGGCATGTGATTAATTATATTGTTATTATTAATTCTTCTATTAGGATATTTCCACATATATGCCCTCTTTAAGTCACAGCTAGCAGAGAGACGAAATTGGAGAATTCTGGGACATCCCATTGGGATTTGGCACATTGGACAATGAAGAATTACACCCTATTCAAGCAGAGCTCAACACACAGTTTGCTAAAACTACCTTGGGCACATGGCTGCTATGGGTTTGCTGTGTACAGTTTTAGTTGACAGCAATCTGCCTCCTGACTCAGTGACAGGAGGTAGGAATTGTGCCTTTTGTTTCACCAAGATAGAGTAATAGACACCCTGTATCTTCTAGAAGGGAAAGGTTGACGTCTTTACTCTCTTACTATGGTGCAGCGGACATGTTCTGTATGTTGTGAATGTGTGTTGCTCTGATTGGTTGATAAATAAAATGTTGATTGGCCAATAGCCAGGCAGGAAGTATAGGCAGGACAAGCAGAGAGGAGAATTCTGGGAAGAGGAAGGATGAGTCAAGAGTTGCCAGCCAGACACAGAGGAAGCATGAGGTGAAAGTCCGGTAAGCCACAAGCCATGTGGCAACTTATAGATTGGTAGAAATGGGCTAATTTAAGATATAGAACTGGATAGCAAGAAGCCTGAGCCATTAGGCCAAACAGTTTAAATAATATAAGCGTCTCTGTGTTTATTTGGGTCTGAGCCGCTGCAGGCCTGGGCAGGACTGGAGATAACTCCCAGAACACTACGGGCCATAAGAAGCTGGACCTCTGGAATAAATGATGCAGGAGCCTCCTCTCTCCTCCCTGCAGGAGGTATGTTGGATAGAGCAGTCCATAATCTTTGTTTATCCTTGACTCTTTGTTCCCTCTGTGTGGGAAGAGGAATGACTCATTTGTTAGTTCCAAGAACCAGAGAATCCAGCACAAAGGAGCAGGCTCAACAACTTCCCATCTGCAATCTAAAGACAGCCTGTCCCTGTTCTTCTTATCTGGCTTTAATTTGGAGAAAAAGATAGCAGGAAGCACCTCCATTTTTTTTAAATACAGCTCTGAAATTTGGAGGTTAAAACTGACTTGCTGCCAATAATAAAGGGATAGTTTATCCCTGCCATGTCCAACTGTAAAGCCAAATGATAAATCTAGATTCTCTTTGCCTCTAATCTATATACTCTGATCTTCATTTTAAGTGTTAACAATTTGTACTAGCTATTTTCTCCAATATATAAACATTTAACTTAAAATGTTGAAAAAATGAATTAATAAGTGAGTTCACCATAAAAGCTTTTCCTGGAATGGCCACTTTCTGAACTCCAGGTACCAATAGAGTTAGGCTTAGTGATTCTGGTAATTTTGGACCATTTGCTAACACATGTGAAAATAAACTATTTTCTTGGTATTAGAATATATACTGATGCTCCTTAGAGAACAAATACATGTTTGTGTGTGTGTATACATATGTGTGCATGTGAATATGCATTTATATATATGTGTGTGTATGTATATTAACATATGCATACATAAATGAAACAGTGGATAAGTACTTGCATAGATGAAACTGGGGCAACCCTTGAGGTCACATGAAAACCTTGGAGAGGTTTTTGAAAGAAGTTCATTCATACCTCAGGTCCTTCTCAAAAAATAATTAGAAAGAAACTGTACAGTTGAATCAAAGCTAAAGGAATATCTTGTAATCAAGCAAATTTTGAAGAGTAATTGCAATGAAAGGAATTTGGTGATTATTTTGCTAAAAAAAAAAAAAAAAAACCACAGAATAATCTCAGAATGTAAGAGTACACACAAACCTTCCTGGAAGGAGTCCCTCCACTTTGCAACCACAGCTGGGACATTCCAGGTGCCAACTGTGGCTTTGATTAATCACTTTCTCTGGGTTCTATTTTATTAGGTAGTCACACAGTGAGGAATGGGAACTAATTTTATTAGAAAGTAGCCTCTGAAGAAGCAAAGGTTTGAAAATGGCACTGAACTGTGGTGACGGCATTGCAAGGGGAGGAGATGGTGGTAAGTAGGCTCTCTGTCTGATCTCTCCTTGTGGGCTCTTCCAAAGTCCTTGTCCTTTGCCTTGACCCCTGTGACAAAAACTCAACCCAGATCAATTCTTTCTCAGCACTCTAATCTGGGTACTCCTCTGTGAAGAGGAAATAAGAAGTCATAAAAAAAATTAAGAAGGGAATATTTTGTAACTTCATGTTGTCTAAGGAGGTTAGATTAAATTTGGGGTAAGCAACTATTCCAACCAGGGAAGGTCAGAACTTATATGTTCTATTTTTAGTTATTACACAGACTAGAAATTTTGGAAGCCACTTAATCCCAGACTGGTTTGAAGAACAGTCAACAGAACTAATGGGGAGGTGAACTGGGTGCACCTCTCTACATACAAGTGTGCCTGTGCAGTACCCATGACTCCACATTAACTTTATCCAGAAGGCTCTCCTGGTATTGGAACCACTGTTCAGGTTACTTCTGACAGTTGCTCTTCAATCATTTGGTGCATTTCCTCTATGAAACTCAAAAGGAGACTGAGCAAGGGGAGGCAAACTTCAACCCTTACCTCAGAAAATGGTCAAGCAAATGCTCTTAGATTTGATCCACATGCTTCATTGAACCGAGCAACCAATCTGTCGCAGTGAAGTTTTCTAAAATTATTTCTATGCTTTTGCATGCATTATAAGAAAATGTACAGGGCCTTAATTACACTTCTCAGTTGTTTTGTCCCATCCAACTGCTTTGCAGTCACATGGAGCAGGTAGCACAGACCTCTGCTTTGTAGTAATGTGGGCAATCACACAAACAGACCTCTGGTCTCATCTAGACTGATGAGATAGATGGATGCTTCTTTATTTCCATTGGCATTTCAAAGGCTAAAGGGAAACCTGAAGCCCTGGATGCCATTTTGTTCATCTCTCTTTGTGAGGCTCTTCTATAAATGCCTCAGAGTGTTTACTGTGTAAATAATTATTTTTGGCCTGCCCTTGGTTTTTCTGAAATGCTTAGGCAATATTAATCTAATCAAAGATTATTGAACTCTGTTGACATACCGGAATTCCCCAGAATCATGACTCCAGAGTTCAAATGATGACAAAGAGTTCAAAGACTGTCAGTCATCCCAGGAAATTGTCCTTTAAGGAATCTGCATCTGATTTTTTCAAATTTGATAGAGGAGTAGAGGAATAACCACTTCACCTAAACTACAAAGAAGGCACAGGCATTAACATCAATGTAAGCACTGCAAACAGATTTCCTTGCTTACTCAAAAACATGAGTCCTCTGGGATCTCTCAGGCCCATGTTGCCTTTACTGCTCCATTACCTGAAACCTCAGGCTTAAAATGAAAACATTTAAATCTCTTAGATTTGGAAGACTGTAGCAGGCAGGCAACTGTAGCATGTATTACTAAAACTAAAGGAAGAAAACCATAAGGAAATATTCATGGTGGTGTGGTTAGAGTACACACACACACACACACACACCACATACACACGGTTTTCAATCCTTTGAAAAGCTCAGGGTGGGGGGAACTTACACTCTGTCAAGTGGAGGTTAAAAATGATCTAAAACAAAGTTTTATAGGATTGATGCATGCTTCAATTATCAAAGCCTTATGAAAGAATATGACAATTTCTCTTACATACAGAATCATGAATAATAAACGCTAATTGTGTGATCTTTTAATCAGAGGATTTTTATATGAACTCCACCACTCTAATGAACCTGAGGAAGAATATGAATTGTTTTTTCCAAGTCATGGGTAAAGAAGGATAACATGGGTGGACCAAGACCATGCAAATGTTTCCCCTTCCCCCTTGCCCCCATATTCTTCTTCTGTTTAGCAGTGTGGTAGAAAACAATACACACCACATTTCCCAACATCATCTTAATTCAGTCTAGTGTTGAACTGAAGTCGTTTGCTGTGGGGACTGGATTTCTATGGTGATAAAATTCATTGCTACTTCTGCTCAGAGATGGGAGAATGAGAATTAAGTGATGGATGGTTCTATCTCAGGTCCCCCACACTGAACTGCAGCCACACAAGACCCATGTGTGAGCTCTGCTTCTGAGATCCTACCATGCTGCAGTTTGTCCTAGGCAGATGTCACCACATTATGCTGTGGATGATTGATTGATAAATAAAACACTGATTGGCCAGTAGCCAGGCAGGAAGTATAGGCGGGACTAACAGAGAGGAGAATTCAGAGAACAGGAAGGGAAAAGGGGACACTGTGAGCGGCCGCCAGGACAAAGAAGATGTAAGGTACCAGTAAACCATGAGCCACGTGGCAAAATATAGATTAATAAAAATGGGCTAAATATAAGAGCTAATGGCCAAACAGTTTAAATAATATAAGCATCTGTGTGTTTATTTTATAAGTGGGCTGTTGGACTAACAGGGCTTGGCGGGGGCTGGAGAGAAGGTCTCCAGCTACAACATTAGGCAATCAATCATTCTTAGGTGAAACTCACATGTCCTCTGATTTAAACATTGTTCTGGGAGCTTTGCCTGAAGCATCAAGCTGTATCTTCCTGATACTCAATGGGGAAGTGGGAGAGGGGAAAGCTATTATTATTATTATTATTATTATTATTATTATTATTATCATCATCATCATCATCATCATCATCATCATCATCTAGCCCAAAGCTCCAAAATTCTTTCCACAATCCTCCCCAAACCAATATGTTCAACTTCATCATGGCAATATCCCTCTCTCTGGTACCAAATTCTCTTCTAGTTTGCCTTCGGTTGCTGTGACAAAACACAGACCAAACATTTTGCTTTGTTTTGGTTTTTTGTTTGTTTGTTTTGTTTTGTTTTTCGAGACAGGGTTTCTCTGTGTAGCTTTGCACCTTTCCTGGAACTCACTTTGTAGACCAGGCTATCTTCTAACTCACAGAGATCCTCCTGGCTCTGCCTCCCAAGGGGTGGGATTAAAGGTGTGGGCCACCACTGCCTGGCTTGTTTTGTTTTTTTTTTCTTACACTTCCACACCATGGAGTGGGGGTGGCGTGGGAAACTGGAGGCAGAACTGAAGCAGAGACCAGGAGGGATCCCTGCTTATGCTCACTGCCTTGCTTCCCCAGCTTGCTCAGCTCCCTTTCTTTACAGTCCAGACCCACCTGCTCCAGAATGGTACCACCCACAGTGGGCTGAGCCCTCCTCTCCCCTCTCAATCAGCAGTTAAGAAAATGCTCCACAGACATGCCCACAAGCCAACCAGATGTGGGCAGTTTCTCAGCTGAGACTCCTTCTTTCCAGGCATATCAAGTTTTGTCTCAAGATGATAAACTAGGACAGATGAGGTTAACCTACCCAAGGGCCTACTGTGGCATTTGGCGTTCCTCCTCCTCCTCCTCCTCCTCCTCCTCCTCCTCCTCCTCCTCCTCCTCCTCTCCTCCTCCTCTCTGGACCAGTGTGAAGCATTAGCTTCTTTACAAGTTTAAACTTGCACTTGCACAGCCTCGAACTCCAAATGAGGTGAGCAGAGGAGGTTCTCCGCCCTCCTGGCTCTGTCACCTAGTGGCATTCCTTGTCATTGGCTTGGTCAATAGCAAAGATGACGCTTTGTTTCTGTATGCACTGGCCTCTGTGTTTACTTTCTCATTTCTAAACGTGGTGTGCTTTTCTCAAGGACAGCATATGGGAGAGTAAGCTTTGCTCAAATGTTCCCAAATGCTATGTAGCTGGAACACAAACCCATTCGGGATGCTCCTCAAGTTAGCAGCCTTTTGATAGCCCTCAGCGTACAGTCTCTCCCTTTGAGTATGGGTGACTGTAGAGGATCCGACAGGTGCCTGTGGATTAAATTATTAAATTGCCTTGAGGGAACCAAAAGAAACTGTTTGGGGTGAGTTTAACAAAATCCACTTTGTAAAAACACTAATTTTAAAAATAAAATAAAACAAAAGCAGACCAAATTTTTAAAAGATGATGAAATTTTGGAGGAATGTGCTGACGCTGGCCTTCAGGTTGATCTGTATCAATGCTGTGGGAAAGACCTCAAGGTCACTGTGTAGGATCTGAAAGGAACCCCAAGCTCATAGTCAGTAATGAGACAGAGACTTCAGTGCCATGCTGGCAACCCAAACCTGGGATAAGCACGCAGAGCAAACAACCTACCAAAAGAGCCAACTCTCTACCCTCAATACTTTAGCTACATCGAAATGATTTTCTGTCAATGACCTGAGACATCTGGGAAGAGCACCTTGGGCTGCAGATGAAATGATGGTCTTGCTGACGCCTTCAGGTCTGCCTATGAGACCCTGGGCAAATAAGCCTTCTAGGCCATGCTAGAATATCCATCCTGGAAAGGATGATGGAATCACTGGATGCTGCCATAATCCATTCAGTGGGTAATAGTTTGTTATGCAAAAGAATAAAATTCAAAAATAATTATTGAATATTGATTATTCCATTCAAACAGTTGTATCTAAAAAACAAACTAGTCATTTGAATTAAAACAATTTTTAGAGACACAAATTAGTAACTTAAAAAAACACATTCTTACTGGTTATTTTATACATGTAATGAGATTTTTTTCTACGGAAAAAAATTAATTTTTTCAGAATTCAAAGGGAGGCCACCAGGCAGAGAGCAGGTAGAAGAACGCTGACCCCCAGATCTCAGAGGTGCATGTTCCAAGTCCAGTGCAGAGGCTATCAGATGACATGTGAGTGCCACCATGAGCAGGCTCACCCCATGGAGACAGGGTGCTGTGTGCAAACATTTTAAACAAGTAGCAAAAGTACCAAGACAAGGGGAAGAACTTGAGAGTGAAATTTTGTAGAAAGATGACATAAGAGAAGTACATAAATGATCTATATAAATAGAAGAAATCAAAAGGACAGAAGTCTCACCCGAGTTAAGACATTGGTGATTCTTGTTGAGTATGTCTTCGGGAGCAAAAATAGAACCGAGTGAACACACGTACAAGTGTGATGATCTATGTATTGAACTATCAAGACCTCGAGCCTCTGTCAGGGAGAGAGAACCTTAGAACTTCAATGTGGCATTGGAAAAAAAAAAAAATGAAAGGAGGAGGAGGAAGATGAGATAAGGAGCTGTCTACATGTGAAAGATATTAGGCCCCTATCTGGCTACATAGCTTTAAAATAAAGCCATGATTTCATTTTTCTTCAAGGGCAGCGGTGCTATGAAGGAGTAAATGGGAAAAGCGGGGTCTGGAAACTGCTGAGCTGGAAAAGGGAAGGCAATGCAGAGAGAGGCAATAAACAGCACTAAATGTTGACTGGCTCGATCTTCCACATGTCTTGTGTAGGCAACCATGGCTACTGTGAGTTCATGAATGCAGTAGTCCTGTCAACAATTTTTAAACCATGTAATATATAACAGTATCTTTTATTAATACATATGGGCAATATATGTGTGAAAATCATACTTTAGTATGATAAACAACAATTGGGAAATGTGGCTTATAATAAGAAATTACTGTATATTTTATGAGGTAAGGACATATTTATAGATGCTTTCACTACCTATATAGCATCTGCAAAATACCAAGTACTCATTTCTTCTTAAAGCATCAAGTGAATAAGTGAATGATTACATGGAAGACCCGAATGAGAACAGAACGGGGCTTTTAGGTATATCTGTAGCATGTCTTTATGTAGTAATTATGATTCACACATAATAAAATGATATTGTCTGGGTAATAAGTTTTATTAGGTTTCTTTAATACTACATGATTTGAATTAGATATCTAAAAATATATGTATATATGTGTGTGTGTGTGTGTGTGTTTGTCATAGCTCTCTTACATTAGATGTAAAAGAATCACCACCCAACTTGTTCCCATTAATATAAAAACCTCTTTAGAGAATCCATTTTAATTCTATAGGAAAGTGTGTCCAGTATACAACTCAAGGAACTGATCTGAATTTTAAATATTGTCTAATAAAACTTGAACAGTTGAGCAGCTAATTCTGGTTCCACAAACAGTAACCTCTTACTTTAAAACTGCATTGTCACTTCATTTGATACATTTTAAATGAATTTATAGTAGTTGTAATCAATTATGCAGGAGAACAGATATATTTCTGAGCAGACTTAATTTAACCTGTCTGCTCTCTTTGTAATTGCATTTGTTTTTATTTCATTCCCTTATAGAGGGAACGACAAAAAATACACTACAATTTAGACATTGTGTGTGTATGTGTGTGTGCGTGTGTGTGTGTGATGTGTGTGTGGGGTGTGTGTGTGTGTGTGTGCGTGTGTGTGTGGGGTGTGTGTGTGTGTGCGCGTGTGTGTGTGGGGGGCGTGTGTGTGTGTGGGGTGTGTGTGTGTGTGTGTGATGTGTGTGGGGTGTGGGGGTGTGTGGGGGGGTGTGGGGGTGTGTGATGTGTGTGTGTGGGGTGTGTGTGTGTGCGTGTGTGTGTGTGGTGTGTGTGTGTGTGCGTGTGTGTGTGTGGGGTGTGTGTGTGTGTGTGTGTGCGTGCGTGTGTGTGTGTGTGTGCGTGTGTGTGTGTGCGTGTGTGGGGGGTGTGTGTGTGTGTGTGCGTGTGTGTGTGTGGGGGGGGTGTGTGTGTGTGCGTGTGTGCGTGTGTGTGTGTGTGCGTGTGTGTGTGTGGGGTGTGTGTGTGTGCGTGCGTGCGTGTGTGTGTGTGCGTGTGTGTGGGGGGTGTGTATGTGTGTGTGCGTGCATGCGTGCGCGTGTGTGTGGGGTGTGTGTGTGTGTGTGTGTGTGTGTGTGTGTGTGTGTGTGTGTGTGCGTGTGTGTGTGGGGTGTGTGTGTGTGTGTGTGTGTATTAAAGAGTCACAGCATTAGAAAGGTTGAGAATCACTGGTCTACAGCTAAAAGACTTATAGCTCCTTCCATGAAATATGGAACCTCTTATCTCTTCTTCAATCCAGCTGGTTCTATACCTTACTTGACAAAGAGAATGAGGTAGATAGGACAGTCACTTCCAAATCTTGGCCTCCTCTAATTAAGAGGCTAATGGGTTCTGCTCTGTTACCCTCTGAAAATCCACTAAAACAGCAGTGAGAAATAGTATAAGTGGGTTTAAATACCCAGGACTCTAGAGGAGAGCATCAGAAGTGTCAAAATATTGGAATTAATTTAACTGATCTTCTATCAAAATATCTGGAATGATGATAATTAGCTGGCACACTTAATTTGCAAAGTCCATTTGCTCATGAAGGCAACACAGTATTAACAGCTATCACTGGAAATTGAAATCAAGTCAAACTGCCTTGGAAATGTGGCGACTTGATGTAAGTAAAAAGTTATACTATGTAACTGAATCTTCTGCAGTTACTTACATTAAGACTTTGTCTTTGAGCATGGTTTCCACAATGTTACTACTGGCTTTTGATAGAGTTGCTGGTGTCACCTTAGGAGACTCACAGATCCTAGTTTTGTTGTGGTCAGTTTTACCACTAGAGTGCCCGTGACCGATGATTATGTGGGAAGCATTCTGAACAAATTAAAAGTTTGTTAGCAGCTTACTTGACCAGTAAGAGTTTAGCCCTTAGTTTAGCAATTATTAGTCAAATGCTGTTCTTAGTTCTGAGCTTATTTCCAGTTGAAAGACTTATTGTGAAATTTAAAAAATTACCAAAGAGCAAATAACCAGTTATTGATTTGCATCACTCAATAAATTATAAAACCACTGTAGGAAAGAAGTCCCAGTAGCTAAACATTGTCTGACAGCAAGGCTTTATTGCCACATGCATTTCACATTCACCTAGCCAGTCATTTCTGAAGCTTCCTACTCTGTCTCAGCCTCCACCATTAGCAGTTTGCTGAGCTTCTGGTCTCACAGATCAGATGGGAAGTCTTGGCCTAATGTGTCATCAAAACTGAAGCTAGTAAAATGACAGCTTCTATTTCCCTGCCACCACTGGGACTCACTTTTTTTCGTTTCTAGGAGGATGATTTGTTCTCAGCAGTCTAAGGAAGTTGCTCATCAAAAGAATGAACAGAACACTGGAGACAGGGAACATGTTTAACTTGCAGTGTGTATGATTAGATAAATCAATTCCATTAGCTTCAGAGCAGAAACTGTACTTCCTGCCACCGAGTGACCTATGGAAGATCTCCTGAGTCACCTGTTTGTCCCTTTCACAAGTAATGGATGTGATTACAAGGCCAGGATGGGGCTATGGATGCATGACTGTGTTCTTCATCTCTCCTTCCCACTCATGGCCTTCCCATTACTGTGAGAGAAGGCTCAATAATGCTGTTCCTCTCAATAAATGGCGAAATCTTAACTTCTGTCCTTATCCTCACCTAGAACAAAGGTTGGACTCTTAGAGGGAAAGGCCACCTCTACACCAAAAGCACTGGGACCTTGGGAGGGTTGTCCTTCCTGTGCACTTCCTGTTTGCTGTTTTCGTCAGTCTATTATCAGAGATCTGAATTTTTCCCGCCACTGAGAGAGATAAGTACAAATCCAATGCAATCGTCCTGGTGAAGGATCGATGCTACAGTCCACAATGACACTGATTGCTTCATGGACAAAGCGTTTTTAGCTCATAAAGATTAGTGTTGATATGGCGAGCTCTGGAAACACAGAACGCAAATAGAACAAAGAAAAATCACTGAATATAGTTATCGTGACAAGAACCTGGCTCTTCTGATCCCTCTTATTTTTAGAGGAAGAAGATAAAGGTGAAAATTGAAGGGAAATTGGAGGCCAATGGGAGCCATAAAGTGGTCCCAGGGGGGAGGAATCTTTTTAATTAGAAGAACCAGTTAAGCCCCGAATTTTCCATTTTCATCTCAATTTTACACAAACTAACTACAATATCTTGGGGGAGAAATAGAGTCACAGGGCCTGTCTCTGCTTCCTTCATCCAGTCTGTCCTGAAACCTTGCTCCTCAAACACAGTCCAGCCTCATCACCTACACTAAGAATCTCAGACCCAACACCTACCTAACCACAGTCTACATTCTGATGGATTCCTGGGGCTGCAATGTAGTTCGGTAGCAGACCACTTCTCTGGAAGGCACAAGACCCTGAGTTCAATCCCAGGCACCAAAAAGAAAAGAGAATCTTCATTTTAAAAAATTTACAAGATCCCTATGTGGCTCATATGAACACTTAAGTATATGAAGCACAGGGCAAGGTCATACATAGGTAAGGCTCATGGAAGCCAGATGCGACCTCTTACCTACAGATTCTCTCTGCTTTCCATAGGTACCTATCGAAATCACAGGCAAAATCTCTTCTGACACAATATTATATAATACATAGTACTTCACATTCTGGTACTAGGGCTTCTTCCATTATTCCAACCTCCTTAAAGAGGATAGGGAAATACAATGCAAAAGATAGAGGGGAGAGAGCACCGACTGCCTGAACAGTTTGATTGCAATGGTTTGCAGCCTAGTTCTACTTTGCATGGTTCTGTTCTTTTCTTATTTGATGTGGTGTGTTTTGTCTGACCATCTCAGGTATCTGTCTTCAGATTTCAGGGAGAATAGGAAAGTCAAAGCCTTTCTATGGGTTACCCCTAAATATCTCAGGGTTCACGCTACCCTTTTGACTTACATATGGCTTTATTTTACAGCTTTTTCCAAATTCAAACATTGATAAAGCCGTTTCCCTAACTAGACTGTGAGCAACTAGAAGGCAAAATTCCATTTTTTTTTTTTTTGTTTATTTTCCTTGTGTTAGCCATTGGTCCCCTAAATTTAATGAGCAATGAAATCATGAATGACTTAAACAGATGAAGTTGAAGATGAGTGAGTGATGGAAGGATTTAGGAAGGGCTAAGTTTCCTTCCAGCTTCTGCTCCAATATGCTACTGCTATTTCTCTTGTAGCCTGCCCTGGTCACATGACACAGTGGGCTTTGATTTGTTCCATCCATTACAGGGACGTCAGCCAGACTGATTGTTTCTGAACCCTGGGATGCAGAGAGAATGCACGAGCATTGCTGACTGTAACTTGCAGTCAATAATTCGCATCTCGGGTTTGATTTGGTATCCAACACACTTTCACAGCAAGCATCCAGTCTGCCATCACACATATTTCCCTGATGATACAGATGCAAGGGAAGAAACATTATCAGAGGCAACAGAGATGAAGGAGAATTGCTTTCTTTTCCCTACTGTCCAACATGTAAAAGGGAAAATGTTGTAAAATGTGTACAAGTGTTAAAATCACTATTTCTTGGAAGTGCTTTGCACAAACTTTGCAGAAAACATATAAGCAATAAAAAAAAAAAACTTTTCTTTTCTGCAGCTATTTGTTGGTTCCACATTATGAATCTTGAAGTAATAATAATAACATCACAGGGTCTAAACATAATTAACTTCTGATGGATGAGAAAAAATTGGGTTATCTTTATTTCCCCTGTAACTACCCCACTCTTTTTCTTCAGCCCTAACCACCAGATTATCAGAGAAACAAGTTAACCCAATGCCAAATAGAGAAACATATTCCTCTCCTTAGGAAAAAGCCTTCAATTTATTAAACACATGAAGTCCTCTAATGTCCTGCTTCCTTTATAATGGCGCCTGCTTTGTATCCTAGATGGCAAACAGAAGAGTTACATGTAATGAGAGGCCAAGAGAGAAATTGGGGTCCTCTGCTGTAACGTCAGAATCTCACCCTGCTCTCTCATATCCCAATTCAAAAGAAACAACACTCAGTGAAGGTGCATGGGCTTGCCCAGAGCCTGAGCTTTTTAGCTCCTTTGAGGGCTGCTTTGACTTCTAAGCTGGAGTCCCACTCTGATTGGGTAGCTCTGAGCCATGTGTGGGGAAGGCAAGAGTCCACACCTGCTTATGTTCTTCTTTCAGCGGCTGTGTATGAAGTCTGAGGAAGGTGAAATGGGGGACTGACCCTAGTCCACTAGTGTCCCCACGGTGACTTCCGGGTCTTTGTCTCTCATTTTCCCACCGCTCCATCCTCAATCCTGCTTCCTTTTTTCTCTTTTGTCTTCTGTTTCAGGAGAATTTTGTAAGTACTGTTGGAGAGGTAACCACTAAGAAGGAAAAGAATAGATCTGGAAGGATGGTGAAGGAGAGGATGTAAGGCAGGAAGCAAGAGACAGCAATGTCTAAAAGGGTTCATCAAGTTGGCTCTTGATGGCTCCACAGACCCCCGGCAGAAAGATGACAGTGGCATGCCATGTAGAGGGAAGAAACAGAATATGCTGGGTCACTGACCCCTAAAACTTCCCGAAAAAATAGCTTGCCTCCCCTAAATTCTCTGCATGGAGGTGTGCTTAATTTCAGAAAGGATAGAGTTCTCAATCTGTAGGTCTCAACCCTTCTTCCTTTGGGGGTTGAATATCAGATATCCTGCATATTTAC
Organism: Onychomys torridus; assembly: GCF_903995425.1. NCBI lineage: Eukaryota > Metazoa > Chordata > Mammalia > Rodentia > Cricetidae > Onychomys > Onychomys torridus. The sequence continues at coordinate 63,283,518 of NC_050465.1, forward strand.
ATTGCTATTACAGATATTTACATTACTGTTTGTAACAGTAGCAAAATTACAGTTATGAAGTAGTAATTTTTTTTTTTTCCGAGGCAGAGTTTCTCTGAGTAGCCCTGGCTGTCCTGGAATTCACTCTGTAGACCAGGTTGGCCTTGAACTCACAAAGGTCCACTTGCCTCTGCCTTCTGAGTGCGGGGTTTAAAGGCATGCACCACCACTGCCCAGCAAAGTAGTAATTTTTTAATAATAATGAAAATAATTTTATGGCTGTGGGGTCACCATAACATAAGGAGCTGGATTAAGGGATCAGAGCATTAAGAAGGGTGAGAATCACTGGATCAGATCCTATATATCTCTAGCCCTAATGTGTTCCAGTCCCAGAAAAGCTTCATTTCACAGCAATTAAGAATAAATGGCATTTACAAAATCTGACCCATCACATACTTGTCTTTTATGGACATTCTTCTTTAATGCTACAAGTACATCCACAGAGAAGTTAGGCTTTCCTCTGGACAAAGGGAAGACAATAAATCTACATGGAAAGAATGTGGGGAGGGTATATCAGAAGACAATAACAATTGTTGATTTTAGTAGTTGAATATGTCTATTAAATCATAGCCATATATTTGCATATATATGTACATTTAACATATGTAGAACACATATGTGTATTTTTTCCATGCACATTACATATCACATATGTTAATGTGTGATTAATACCATATATAAAATATAGTAATATATAATCTTATATTAGAAAGGCAGTTTTCACATAATGGGCAGATTTCACAATGAAGATTTCATACTGAATTCTGTGCTGTAAGATTCCCACTTCTAAAATGGTTTCAGTGTGTGTGAGCACACATGATTTTAGAAATTAAACCTTAAACTGAGCTTGGATGGTAAGTGAGCTGAAACATAGATCATAAAGTCACAAATTCTTCTCACTCATTGTTGTTGTTGTTGTTACTGTTGTTGTTGATTGTAACTTGCCTTTACATAATAAGTCTTTGGAGGATCCAATCCTAAACTAAATAAAAAGACAGAGATCATGGCTTCCTCCACTCCACACTGTGGAAGGGTGGCTGGCCTACTCCGGAGGCTTGCCCCAGGTACTACCACTAGCTTAGTTTTGTTTTCTTAAGGATGCAGGAAGTCAAGGCCAAGGCAGAAATTGCTTCCACTGGTCTTGTGTATTCTAAAGTTCATCCTGCACAGAGCTGATTCCACATTGCAAAACCAAGCAAAACTGTAACCCCGACTCTCCTGCTACCATAGCAACCTGTTGGCTCAGAATGAATTAAATTATGGGATTATCACTAAGGAGGAAGGGTAGAGACATCTATTTTACTTGTTCCTTAGTCATGTCAATGTAATCCCCACAGATGGGAAAATCAAGGAAGAATGATTTGCTGTTTTTAATTAAAATTACATTTTATTTAATGGTGTGTGTGTGTGTGTGTGTGTGTGTGTGTGTGTGTGTGTAAGCAAGTGTGTGCATCCCATGGCACAAGGTCAAGGTCAGAGGACAGTTTTTAGGATTTGATTTCCTCCTTCTTTCCTCCTGTGGGTCCTGGCATCATCGAGCTTGGCAGCAAGCACTCTCGTAAGCTGAGTCATCTTAGTAGCTCCTAAATTACACTTAAACACACACACACACACACACACACACACACACACACACAGAGCCAGGTGGTGGTGGTGGCGGCGGCGGCAGCGCGTGCCTTTAATCCCAGCACTCGGGAGGCAGAGCCAGGTGGATCTCCGTGAGTTTGAAGCCAGCCTGGGCTACCAAGTGAGTTCCAGGAAAGGTGCAAAACTACACAGAGAAACCCTGTCTCAAACACACACACACACACACACACACACACACACACACACACACACACACCTTGTTATCAAGTATCCTTAAGTCTGTAGAGATTGTCTTCCCATCAGCTTCTCACTTTCAGGTCAGAGACACGAACAAATAAGTCTTTATATAGTTTTCTTGAACAAAATGAAAGGGTTTAGGCAATAATAGTAGAAAAGATAACCATATCACATGGACACTCATCTCACCAGTTTTCCTTGCCCACATGGGCAAATTTTAGAATAAAATGGAATTGTAAACCTAATATAAACTTGAATTATTGGTTGCTACCACTCACAAACCTCTCAGCATTTCTCAGGAACCAGACTGAATTAAATCAGACCCCATGACAGCTAGAATCGGAATGTCTTGCTTCATAACCAAAGACTTTCTCCAAGTAGGGACAGCGCAAGGGACTGAGACTAACAGGCTGAGGAGCCAATACGTCCGGCTATAACCGAGTGCCATGGCAACAGGAGGAAACACAACAGCTGCTCCATCGTCATGTTTTGCATAGACCCTGGCCTGTTACTCACTAATACTCCTGCTCTTCACCCGTTGCATCTCTGGACCATCCAGAATTCACATCAGTGATACATGAAAGAAAAATAAGAAAGAGAGAGAGATGATAAAAAAATAAACCTCAAGGCACCAGCAATACATTTTTATGTGAGAAATGTCCTGGGAATAAAAATCAGTGGTTGCAAGCTTATAGAAATTAGATACAAGTACATGTGTGGTTTTGGCTTTCCACAAAAAAACAATTACTGATAGTTGCTATGATAAGCCATCTAGAGGGTAAATACTAGTGAACACTTGGAGACAAGCTGCCATCTCCTTTCCAGATCAAAGGCAGTAAAGCCTGCTAGGGTTCTCCCTCCTTGGTTCTTTTCACCCATCAGAAGTTCCACTTTTCACCCATCAGAAGTTCCAAGATCAAAGCCCCCAGGACATCTTTGTCTTCCAACAGCCAGAAATAACAGTTGCAGAATAAGAAGCATCAGCTTCAGTAGTCACACAGTCTAACTGACATAACTTTCATCAACATGTGGCTAATGCCCATACCATTATTATAACAGTAACTTTTATTCTTCTACTGGAAAAATAACTATAATTTTCACTTATATTGATTAAAAAACAAGTAGATACAATTTTGTTATACTAGAAAGCTCTTACATCTGAAAAAATTGCCTAATCATAACAGAGACTCTTCCGATACTGTGATATTACACTTTAAATATAAGTATACCTAGTTTTCATGAGCTGGAGTCTTGTCTAGCCCCTCCCGGTTAAACTACAGACATACTAGAGCTCCCACAAAGTCTCTGTGCCTTCTTGGCACAGAATAATATTTAAATCTAGATCAAAAGTTGTCCCTTCTCCCATTTATTTCATTCTGTGAATATTTAAAAATAGGTTTTTACCAAATCTGTTTTGGATACGGTAAGATTATCTATTGAAGTAATAGCGCTATAGTGTGGCGTGTTCCCCACAGGCTCATCTGTTTGAATATTGGATCCAAAGACGGATGCTATTTGGGAGGTGAGGGGCCCTCTGGAAGGTGAAGCATCATGGGAGGAAGTAAGTTGTTGGGAGGGAGCACTGGCTGACACAGCTTCCTGTCCCACATTCTCCTTCCTGATCCACTCAGATGTGAGCAACAGTCTCATGCTACTGGAGCCGCAGCAGTAGATTTCCCTTGCACCAGGTTCCCCCCACCCCCATCCCATGATAACCATCTGAACCATCAAACTGTGACCCAAAATAAATCTTTCTTCCCTTAAGCTGCTTTGGTATTTTAGCACAGCAACGAGAAGCAACACAGAAAATTGACATCAGGAAGCAGAAATATGCAATCACAGCGGCACCTGTGAGCTGAATCTGGATTAACGTGTGGCTCGTCTGCAACAGGGTGCCCAAAACACTCTATCATCTCATACACTCTCTTTTGGGACACTATCCTTTCAAATGAACTTGTATTTTTATGAACTGGAGCTTTTAATGAGCTCAAGGCACCATTGATAATGCCCCATGCAGAATGAAACTTTTATTTTTAAAATTGTCACTATTTTAACAGTGACAAGCACTTTATGTACATTTGCCTTGTATGCCCTGTCTGGAACTTTAACTGCCTCTCATTCTCTTGCCAAAGTATACATTTAAAAACACCTTTATTCTCTGCTCCATGCTTTGCAATCTTACTTACTACAAACCCAACTCTACACGGTAAGCAGTAACCATGTCACAGCCTGAGTGCTATTCTGTCTTTAAATTTCTACCACTAAAAAACTTATCCCATTACTTACAAATTCAGGTTCACTCAAATTTTCAGGACACAGGGAGAATATAGCCAGTTTTGTTTTTGTTTTTGTTTTTTTAAGAAATAATATGAATTTCTGATAGAATTCTTATTATTTGAAATATCATGAGCACAGCCTCTATTATCGACAGTTACATAGGCATTCTGGTCCTCTAAACACCAACCTGAGCGGCCCACTGAGCTCTTTTTAAATCACTTCAGGGCTTTTCCTGCCCATTTTTTCAAATTTTTTCCACAATACTCTCACAAACCAGTTCCAAAGACATATGACTCTCATGATCAGATTTATTGCAGTCATTATTGCATGTTCTGCTCTACAGAATTCTATAGCTTCCTTAATGCATACTGACAAAATCTTCCATATCCTTCTTGAAAACTGGTTCCCAAAACCTATGCACCGTGTGGTCAGGCTTATTGCGACAACAGTTCCACATCTCAGTACCAATCTTCTGCACTGAGCAAGTATTTGACAATGAATAACTCAAGGGATAAAGATGATTGACTCTTGATTCAGGGGCTGTAGTGCATTGTGATGAGAAGCCATTGGGGTAGGATCACCTTGATCTGTAGTATCAACAATGAAACAGTAAATGGGGTATAAGGATGCAAATGGCTTTCTCCGTTTTCACCTTATATTCAGTCTGGAACCCCAGCCTAAATGTTGCTACCCACATTCAGGATAAGTCTTAACCTCCTCAGTTCAACCTCTAGGAAATGACCTCACAGACACACTCAAAGATATATCTCGCCGGGCGGTGGTGGCACATGTCTTTAATCCCAGCACTCGGGAGGCAGAGGCAGGTGGATCTTTGTGAGCTCGAGGCCAGCCTAGTCTACCTAGCGAGATCCAGGAAAGGTGCAAAGCTACACAGAGAAACCTGTCTTGAAAAAAAAAAAAAAAAAAAGATGTATCTCATTAATGTCCTAGGTGCTTACCAATCCAAATCAAGTTGGTAATCAGAATTAACCATCACAGCTATTAATTCAAATATTTCAAGGACAAGGAATTGATATCAAGTTTTGTAATGGGGAGGTTGCTGCCTATTTTAGTAAACCATTGTTGTGGAGAGATGACAGCTAATGTCTAACTGAAGAGAATATGAGAATGTACAAAAACTGATATGTGCACCTAACTCTTTGAAAGGATTTTTAAAAGCAGTCTATTCGCTTACCGACAACCACAATCAAATAGATGCAACAAAGATGGAGAGAACCGTTAGATCAATTTCCCTCGTAAAGAAAAAAACAAATCCAGTCCACAAGCTGGAAGGTTTCTAAAGGCAAGAGAATAGACCAGACATTTAAAATCACAAAATCAAAAATGAGAAAACAGAGATGAAAGCAGGAAGCCCCTGACCTTCCTTTTTATGTTGGTTCATCTTTTCTCAGTGAATCGGGAAGTCAGACAACCATCTGACACCAAGGACTGTGGAGACAGTGTTGTCTATTCTTTATAGAAATAAAAGAATATTCGAGTTAAGAGTAGACAGATTAGAGATATATGAACATTACAGGAGACCATTGTGGGTCACTTGGGGGCTATGAGAAAGGACGTAAAATTAAATATGTCAGTGTGGTTGTGTCTGGCTCTTGTTACGTCCAATTGTAGGGGAAGAGAGATGAGTGGGTAGAGAATTGGATTTAAGTAAAGTTGTTATTTATCAAAGAAATTACAATGAGACATATACAGAAGACAGTTAAAAATGTTTGCAAAGGGATAGTTATAACGACTAACCGTTTGATGTATGCTTGACAAGGTGGGTGGGAAAGAATAACAGGGAGAAGAGTCTAGAAAGAGGATAAGTAGATTATACTGGGAAGTGGTGGCTGGGAGGATTATTGGAATTGGGATACAGACTGAAAATCTGTAGCTGAAATGTTTGAACGATGTGTTAGAACCTTTAATTTAGGAGAGGTTTCAGTAACTAATAAGGACAAGATCATAGGCCTACCAAGGCAAGTGAAGGCTGGAGACTGGACAGCTAAAACTATGGTGCCCGGACAGGTGAAACTGCTGTCTTCATGGACAATGCAATCAAAATGTGTTCAGACAGAAGCAGAGCTACAATCTGAGCAAAACTACTGCTCTTCATTCATTTCTATTGCTGTGATTTAAAAGAAAAATACTCTGACAAGAATCAACTTGAGGGAGAAAGGGCTTTATTAGACTTACACTTCCTGGTGAGGCCCCTCATTGTACGAAAGTCAGGACAGGCACTTGAAGTAGCTATGGCCAGCTACAAGCAAGCACAGAGGGAAAATTAATACACATGCCTTCTTGCTCAGCTTTCTGTACTTTTACATAGCTCTGGACCCAAGCCTAAGGAATGGTGTTACCCACAATGAGCTGAGTCTTTCCCAATTACCCTATTAAGAAAAAAAATACCTCACAGGCCAGGATGATCTAGAAAACCCCTCAAGATTCCCCCCCCAAGTGATTCTAGTGTATGTCAAGTTAATTATTAAAACTAACCATCATAATTGCTCTCTGTCAGAGGTGAGGGGAAGTAACTTGGGGCAACAAGTGACCACAGCAGTAAGACATAATGTGTGCTTATGTGAGATTCACAGTTGGGCAGAGAGTTGGGGGGGGATGCAGGACAGGCAGTAGAAAGAAAATGAGGATGAGAACTGGAAGGAAGCAGGGACTTTAAGGGTTAATTAGGTTCTCTTGGAGGAAGAAGTAGGGGGTGTGCTCACACAGGTTGTTCTGAGTTGTTTGTTCTGTTTACGATTGACTTGAGTATCAAAGAAAGCAGAGTGAAAGGTTGTAGACTGTGAGGAGTTGAGACTCAGAAAAGTGAAATTCAAGTTTAGGGAGGTTGGGGTGTGAGAGATGAGGATGACTTGAAGTCTTGTTAGGAAGAGCACAAAAAATAAGATTGGCGCTAACTGTCCCCAAGATGGCTTGTTTTGGTTACTTTTTGGTTGCCATGATAAACCACCATGGCTGAAAGCAACTTAAGGAAGAGAGATTTGATCCTGACTTGTGGTTCCAGAGGGATGCCTGTCATGGCATCATGGCATCAGAAACACAGTGGAGAGCTCACACCTTCCAAGACAAGCACAGAAAGTAGACTGGGAATAAGGTAAGGCTATATTAGCAATCTCAAAGCTCTTCTCTCAGAGATACACTTCAGGCAGCAAGGCCATATCACATTCCTAAGCCTCCCCCAAAGAGTATCACCCACTGGGAACCAAGTGTGGGAATACCGGAGCCCAGGGTTAACATTTCTCATTCTAATCACCACAGCAGCTAAGTGGATAGGCCATGGGCACTGGAAGGAACGAAGATCTGGATTGTTGAGAGACTGAGAGCAGATAGACAGCGAGGCCCCCACCTTGTTTTTGCTAGTAGAGACATGAACTCCTCTGAAGGGTGGGGTGAGTTTCCCTCCCAGAGTTAACCTTTGGAGGGCAATACTTAGAGAGCTTGATTTCTGATGAAGGGGGCTTCTGGCTGAGAGAGGGGCAATATTGCCCTAATTCCAATTAATTTATCATCTACATCCTTGAATGGTACTTGGAGCCTCATTTCCTATGCTAAAGAGCAACACACTGAAGTACTTATGAAGAAAATGAATCAGAAATAAGTAAGTCTGATGAGTCAATAGCTGAGGACATGGTAGTACTGCAAAGAAGGCAAAGATGTTTGCTGACTGATGTCTGGGGGAGGTCAGGTGAATAATGCATATTTCAAGTTAAAGTATCGCCCCAAATGCCAAACCTAACCCATACAATGCCTCCATTAGAGAGTCATGAAACATCAAGCCTAATTGAGATGAAGAGAGATGCAGCATGGTACAGCAGAAGTATGACATCACATCCTACCCACATGTGTGTTACTCCATCCTGGAGTCTAACTGGTCATGCCTGTCAGCTTGTACTCACTGTCCAATATCTTGGCAGACTGTTGAAACATTATGGTAAAGCAAAAATCTACTAGGTCAGATGAGGGTGTTACATTTATGTTTCTGCTCAGGAATTGTATGAAAAGAGTCATGTGGCTCTCTGCTCCTCCCTGTTCCAGAGACTACCGCATCTTCTCATGCAGTACTAGCCTCATTCCTGAGACACTGTGGTGAATGTTGGAATGAACGGATTTGGCCACATTGGACACCTAGTTTCCAGGGCTGCCTTCATGTCTGGCAAAGTGAATATTATTGCCACTAATGTCCCTTTCATTGACCTCAACTACATGGGCTCCAGGCTCCAGTATGACTCTACCCATGGCAAGTTCAACAGCATAGTCAAGGCTGAGAACAGGAAGCTCTTCATCAACAGGAAGGCCATCACCATCTTCCAGGAGCAAGATCCTGCCAACATCAAGTGGGGTGATGCTGGTGTTGAGTATGCAGTAGAGTATGCTGGTGTCTTCACCACCATGGAGAAGGCTGGATGGGGCTCACTTAAAAAGTGGGGCCAAAGGGGTCATCATCTCCACCTTTTCTGCTGATGCTCCCATGTCTGTGATTGGTGTGGACCCTGAGAAGTATGACAACCCACCAAAAATTGTCAGCAATGCTTCCTGAACCACCAACTGCTTAGCACCCTTTGACCAACACCATCCATGACAACTTTGGCATTGTGGAAGGACTCATGACCACGGTCTACGCCATCACTGCCACCCAGAAGACTATGGATGGACCCTCTGGGAAGCTGTGGCATGACAGCCATGGGGCTTCCCAGAACATCATCCCTGCATCCACTGGTGCTGCCAAGGCTGTGGGCAAGGTCATCCCCAGAACTGAACAGGAAGCTCACAGGCATGGCCTTCCATGTTCCTACCCTCAATGTGTCTATCATGGATCTGACATGCTGTCTGGAAAAAAACTGCCAAGTATGATGACATCAAGAAGGTGGTGAAGCAGGCATGTGAGGATCCACTAAAGGGCATCCTGGTCTACACTGAGGACGAAATTTCCTCCTGGAACTTTAACAGTAATCCCCACTCTTCCACCTTTGATGCTGGGACTGGCATTGTTCTCAATGACAAGGTTGTAAAGCTCAGTTCCTGGTATAACAATGAATATGGCTACAGCAACAGGGTGGTGGACCTCATGGCCTCCAGTGAATAAGAAGTCAGCCACTCCAGCAAGGACATGAGAGCAAGAACTGGGCTGCTGAGCATTTGCTGTCCCAACTCAGCCCCCAACACTGAGCATCTCCCTCACAGTTTCCATCCCAGACCCCCAGAGTAAGAGAACACCATCAATAAAGTTCACTGCACCTCCTCCGCCCCCCCCCCAAAAAAAGAAAAGAGTCATGTAATTAACTCATTGTCCAATAAGCAAGTTAGTGCACGATATGTATAATTGGAGAGTGTATACTATGTGGGCAGTGTCTGTGGCATATAACATTGTCTAGTTTTAGGCGACACAAATGTCCTGGATCCCTCCTACTGAAGTAGCCTGCTTGTTCCTGGGTGTCTGTTTGCATCTGACTCCAAACTTCATAAACCCTCAGAACCACAGAAGGGCGTATGCATGAGTATTATGGTTAGTGATGTATTAAAGCCCCATTCCACCATTCATAAGGCTGCTTTCTAACAAAGACTATTCTTATCTTGAACATACTTGAGAATAAAGACCATGGGTTACACAGTCTGTGCCGAAAATCACCTCTAAGTTTCCTTCTGCCTACAGAATTCAGCAGTTCATGAAATTGAGAGATAATTGGACCAAGAATCTGGAAAAATAGCAGAAAAGCTGTATTCAGTATTTTCTCCTAACTCCCCCACTACCTTTTGGCAGCTCAGGGAACTCCTGAGACACAAACATAAGCACACACATACCACATACATGTGCACACACATACATGCATTTATGCCACTACACACACACACACACACATGCACGCATGCACACACTCATGCATGCACACATGCAGACACATACACCATCCTTTGAAAATGACCCATATTAAAATTTCATGAGCCTATCACCATTCCTTGCCCTGCCCTTCAGCCGATATTTCAAGGCAGGATAAGGAAGTGGCTAAAAATATAGATTTTCACAACTCATAATGCTGGTTGACTTTAGGAATGTTACTAAATGTCTCTGGTTTTGTTTTTCTAGCTATGATTAAAAGGAGATTAAAATCCATCTTTGACAGTGAGGTACAGAGAACACAGTGAGCTAAAGTATGTGAGGTATTCCTACAGGGCCTGATACACAGCATGAACTTGACACATAACTGTCATTGACTAATTGTTTATAACCACTATTATTTTATTTCCCACCATATTTTCTTGCAGCTATTGAATTGGCTGATATTGATGATCCTGCATTGACCCATCAGCACGCTGGTGTCATGATTTCACTAGGACAGTTGTGTACCATGGCCTGATCCACCAGAGCAGGAGACACAGGGCACATGGTCTCATGATTTACTTCTTCTGCAATCAGCTTTGTCTCCAGGGAATCAGTGTGACCTGAGGAGGTGCAACTTGCTTCCAAGTCTGTAGTCATTTTTGATTGTCAGGTACATAGCAACTAATTTTCTTTCCTCCTTCCCTCCCTCTCTCACTTTCTCCATGTCCCTCCCCCCCTCTCTCCCTCCCTCCCTCCCTCCCTCCATCTCCCCTCTGTCTCCCTTCCCTCCCTCCCTGTCTTTGTTCTTTCCTTCTCTTCTGTCCCATCTCCCTCCTCCCTCGCTCCCTTCCTCTCCTTTTTCCTCTCTTCCCTTTTCTTTCTTTTTGATGTTGTTTATGGGTGTGTAAAGTTTAATGTCTTTTATTCACAGAAATTAAGATAAAGTGTGTTGATTATACCCAAGGGCTTATTTTGTTAATGAGGGGTGTGAAGAAAACGTGAAGAAGCTTCAGGCTGTTGGGGAATGTTCACAGCATCCTGCAGAAAGAAGGTATGGTCACATATGATATTCATAATTTCTTACCTGGAGTGCCTGTAACAGTGATAACAGTGATTTCTTCTTTAGCTTCAGGCTGCTTGGTCCATAGTACTTGTCTCTGGTTTTCCAAAATGAAGAGTCCAAAGGTTTCCAGAAATAACATTTATTAATCAACCATAAAGCACACAATAGAAAAGGCCTTATAAGTAAAACTATATATTTATAATGCTTTATTGGTTTTTCTCCAGAACTCCACAAAACACTACAGACAGTAACAAAATAATTCAATAAATGTGAAAAACTTCCAAGATAATTATAGGACACTCTCTATCATATGTGAGCATCATCAATATCATGACCATTAGATATACTATTCAACACTATCATAGATAATCTTTCTTGAATAAAGGACATAAATTTTTAATCTGGGAATCATAACATTTACACATATCCATACACACGATAACAGCTCAGAGTAAGTGAGGCAGATCCCCAAAATGACCTGAAGTCATCTGCCTGAACATCACTTAAAGATATTACAGTGTTAACAAGATAGAGGTCAACACACTGAAGAGAAATGTAGGGGGTTCACTCGGGGGGAAAGAAGGAAAATCGGGCAATAGTTGAAGCTGTTTACATGTTTTCCATGGCCCGCTTGGCCAGATGCTCCCTCCCCTGCGCTGCCTTTTCTTGGGTGAGATACTCCAGCACTTTCATGAGCATATCTTCATCCAAGTACTGTCTGTTCAGGGTGTCTTCATTCCTCAGGGATCCTACAGGGACCCTTTTGCTCACTGTGGCCAGTTTCTCGGTTTCCTGGGAGCTTCCTTGACCCAGATGTTCCTTGATGGCCTGTTCGAGTTGCTCTTCTTCCTGAAGATCATCTTCCGAGGAGCCTGGGCTGGGCATTCTCTTCAGTTGGTTGGAATTCAGGAGCTCAGGATATTTAACTAGCATCCTGGCCAAGTACTCTCCCAGTTCTTGGTCCTTATCATTCAGGTTTTCATAGAGTGCTTGTCTGCTTTCAACATCTGGCATCCAGGCTGCTTTGGGAATCTGGCTGGCTCTAGATTTCCCAGGACCATAGGGGAGCCTCAGTAGAGCCTTGTCTTGGCTATATTGATTGGGGAAATATGGGGCCTTCTGATTTGCTGTATTTTCCATCCCTAAAAGATTTAAAATGTCCTCAGCACTGAGCCCCTCAGGCAAGGCCTCTATCATACCACGACCAGGTGCCTTGGAATACCCACCCTTGGAAAGCAGCTTACTCTGAAACATGTCGGGACGGTCTATGTCAGCCTCTGGGATGTCATCTAGGTCAACAGGAAGCTCCAGATCCTGCTCTGGCTCCACCAACCCATTTGGCTTCTCTCCAGCTTTGAGCATCTCAATTAAGTCTTCAGGGGGTATCTGCAAATTTCTGGAGATTTCAATCAGCTGATAAACAGACTGAGGATCAAGTGGTTTCTCTAGAAGCCTGGCTGCCCTGTCCCCATTTTGCCCATTCTGTGACCTCCCACTGCCCACAGCATTCACTAACCTCCTCAAGTAGGTGATGACTTTGGAGGCATCTTCTGAGAGTTGGTCTTTACTCTCTTTCTGGTTATCTTCATCCTGGAGTCCCAACTGCCCTGAACGTTTCATTTCTTCATTGATTTGTTCACTTTTTTCTGTGTTCTCTTTGCTGTCTCTCACCTCTTCCTGGGTTTGAGTCTCTATTTTCTCCTCTATGGGACTCCAGTCTTCTCCCCCCACCACATCTTCATAGGCAATGTTGTTGGTCTTGTACACATCATCCTCATCATCTGTGTAGAGCTTTTCTTCCTCATCAACCCTCTCTCGCTTCTGGTTGTTTGGCCCTGTCAGTTTCCCCAGCTCTTGGAACACAGACTCCAGGGTAGCAAGGCTCTGGGGTGTGTATTGTTCCTCTACTATTTCATTTGTGCGCTTGAAGGGGTTTTCTCTGGAATTCTCTTCATACATAAGAGGGAATCGCATGTGCTTGAGTTTCCTCTCTGGCCACTGTTGAGTCTCATAGTCTTCAGCCGTGTCCACTGGGAAGTTCTTCTCCAGATTCAAGGCAAAGGGCTTATTTTCTTTGGGGGCAGACTGAGGTTCATTTTCAGCCTGCCTCAAAGCCTCGAGTATTATCCTCATCCATTCGTCTTCACTCAGAGCATCTCTTGAGCTTTCAGCCAAGTGACTTTCTTCACTGTTTTCTTTGAGTTGAAGGGGAACAGAGATGCCTTGGTAGGGGTTGTAGTCTGGGCTGCTTTCTTCTCTGTGAGCTTGTTGTCGGAGCTTTTCGATGTACTCCAAAGCCCTGATCATTTCAGGACTAGGAAACTTCTGGACATTCTCCAATCTGAGGTCTGGTTCTCTCTGAAGCAGCTGGTTTCGCTGGAAGGAAGCTGCTTCGGCTCCAGGGATGAGGAAAATTAAGTGGACAAGAAGCAGAACTGCTCCAAATTGGTGTGTCTTAGCTTCTGCCATGCCTTAAAAATTTCCTTAAAGCACAGAAAACATGGGTTAGCACAAACGATACAAGCTAGAAGACATGATAGGAAGGAAAGAGAAGCACCTGTCACAGGGGAAATAAAAAATAATTTCATGCTATGCCTAGGAAAAATATGTAAAATTCATAAATATCTCCTATATGACCTTCACAAGCTAACTATAGGAATATCTATAGGAAAGTGATTAGTCATTTGCATCAGGCTTGTCTGGTATTCTCTTGGTTTAATAGAGAAAAATACTGACATGGGGGTTCTCAAATTTTGTGTCTTTCATTTACAAACTAGTAGTTTGACTTTTTTTTTTAATCATGTTTCTTTTCAATGAAACAAAGACTTTTTAAAATGTTGTAATTACTTCAAACAGCATTCTATTAAAAGCTTTCACAAAATAATTTCTTGTGGTACATGCACATATACATACAATTATGCCCATAAAGTTGTGCCAAAATAATAGCTCATTTAATTTATTCTCTGAATTAGCCATCCAATTTTGTTTTAGAAATACAGTGGCTGTATATGATGATATAATACAATATATTACTGTCAATAACACTCAGTACCTAGTACATGAGTCCTGGTCAACTCACCAAACAATAGCTCCAGCAGTTAGTTAAAAACCCCTAGAACCTAGGTCCTCCCTGTTCTCAGCTAGTATGCTAAAGCAAGGAAGCATTTTGTGGAAGCCTGCTATATTAATAACCTATACTGTTTAAAAACCTTCTATGCTCCAATCTTCTAATAATTGTATTATGGCTGACTTGCAAAATGCAATTATGGTTATAGTTTTCATATTCCCTCTAGTGTATAGTAAATAAACAGATGCTGCAGAGAGAACATAAGTTTACTTAACTAGTCTATTTCTAAGCTTGTGAGTGCTCAGATGCAGTTTGTCTTATGTCTGTGTCTATTTTTGTAAGGACCTGTGAAATCTTAAGTGACTCACACTGTTAGAAAAATCTTAAAATAACCACTATGTAACTCCCAATTTAGATAAACACAGACAATGTGTTGAATTCTTCCTACTTAAAAAAAAAATCTTCATTCATTTTTTTTCTCCAATACTTTAAAAATCTCACAGATGGATTAGTAAGAAGAATTGCTTGTACATTTCCTGTTTGGCAATGCTAATACTGGAGAAGCTATTTCAATCCTTACAAACTCTGTTGTAAACAAATGCATGTAAATAAGTTTACAAGTTTATTCATGACTTCAATACATCATGGTTTTGTGATAGATGAGAAGTTATATGAACACAATTTTCTGTTAGATTAGACATCAAAATGTTGCTTAGCAGATCTTACTGATAATGAATGTTATAAATTTTTTAGAGCTGTCAAATGGTTGCAAGTATAGAAACATCATTAGCATAGATACACAGACCGATTAAAATTACCACCAAGTGGGTTAGTTAAGCATACAGAGAATGCTTTCAAAATAAATAAATGCTTGCTTCAAGTAATTTGATTCATAAAATTCTGGGTGATATGATGTACTTTAAATGAAGGTTTTATATATATATATTTCATATTATTTCAGAATTGATTTAGCTTTGACAATCTTCACCACTGTCATTTTAAATGTAATCTATAAAACCAATATTAAGTGTATTTGATTTGAAACCATTATCTTGACATATTCTTAACACATCTTATCATATAGATTACAAGATTACCTGTAAAACCATACTTTGGAGGGAGGTTTTTCTGTTGGATTAGAACAGAATACTCATTGCAGTTTGAACCAGAGCCTGACTAGCTTGCCATTTTATCCCTGAATTTAGGTTTACCTTGGATGACACTGTTATTGCCTTTAAAACTTAAATTACTTCATTTCCCCTGTAGCATTTCTTGCAAGAGTGAAGATGCCTTTAATATTGTACTATCTTATCTGGTATTGTTTGATTTAGACTTTAATGTTCTGAAATCCAAATGGTAGGAACATTGTTTCCTCCCTGGGCAGCTGTTATTGAATCCTCTTAGAGTAAAAATGTCTTTCTGATGAAATCAGCTGGGAACATTGACACTGTAGC
Source organism: Onychomys torridus (assembly GCF_903995425.1). Classification (NCBI taxonomy): domain Eukaryota; kingdom Metazoa; phylum Chordata; class Mammalia; order Rodentia; family Cricetidae; genus Onychomys; species Onychomys torridus. The sequence goes on from NC_050465.1 coordinate 63,299,078, forward strand.
ACTAACACATGCAAATGTATCTAATCCAAACAATCCAACTAGTTAAGATAAACAAAAACAAATTTGTCTCAGTCAACCTCTTCAGCAAAGTAACATATCAGCTTTTCCAACCAAAGCATAGTAATTGCAATCATAATCTATACAGCTCTCTGTGTTTTCTTTCCTGGATTCAAAGTTATCATTTCTCTGTAATTCATAGTCACATACATACAGCCTTTTCTCCAAGGTAATAGTTCACCTTTGAAAAAGAAAGAAAGAAATGTTCAAAATCATTCTAAGCTACTTTCTCAGAACTAAAATCAGTGCATAATAACAGAAGCCCTTCTGGAATATACCAGTTCATAAAATAATTAATAGTTAATTCAGAGTTCCCGTAAGGTGAACATCAAATAAAAAATACAAATTCAAATTGTTTGCCTCTGTGACTCATGTGGTTAATGGCATTTGAATTCCTGTAAACTAACTGTGAAGAATATTAAGCATATAAATCATATAAATTATATGCCTGGTTCTGTATCTGACTGTTGGGAGAAAAACAACACAATACGGAAAAGAATCAAAACATCAGGCTTGGTTAACTTTACATTAATCGGTGTGTTGACACTAAAATCCCTAACTTTTCCACTTTCCTTGCATACAGTTTTTTTCAATAACATTATAGTTAATGAATATTCTCCGGCAATCCTGTAAATCACAGACTCTCATTTATGCAATCATATAGAGTATCCTTGCCTGGAAAGCAGCAGGTTGCCCTTCAGTCATATTATCAATATAAGCTTGCCAAACTGTCTTTTTTCTCCCATTTGGGAAACCAAAGGAGGACACGCAATTGAGAACTTTCCAGTAAATCGAAGAGAAAGCAGTCTTACCTTGGTCTTAGAAGGCCTGGATGGCTCTAAGCCTGCTCCTCCGCCGCTGGGTGAGGTCTCGGGCAGTTTCAGCACCGGACAGCTCCTCTGCTTATAGCGAGTCTGGGCGCCTGACTCCGCATTCCACGCTGACGTCACCGGCTCAGCCTCAAACCCCAGCGCAGGCAAGCTTTTTCAAAGAATCCGAGAGAAAATAATCACTTTAGATTTTTTTTTTTCTCGGCGTTGCATGCTTACGCCACCTGTCTTGTGTAGCAAAAACTACACTTTTTTTTTCTTTTTTTTCTTCTCCTTTTATCAGAATCGCCGAGGCTCAAAATAAAATGTTCGGCAAAAATTCCCTTAAAAGAAATCTGTCAGCTAGACATGACTAATTGCAAAGCCATTTCGTTTGTTTTCACGCCTTGTTTAGAAAGGTTTCTTGTGACTGTTGCCATGTCCTTGTCATAAGAGTTTTACAGATAATGACTATCCTTTTACTCTTGCCCATAAAGAAATGCGTTCTCATTTCCTGGCGCAGGCCACAACGAACAGAACATTGAGACTATGAAAGGCCATATTTCATGTCATGACTCCAGGCAACATTCTTTTAAAATTCTTGCTTGTTTGAACAACAACAACAAAAAGGTAAGATGCTTACTTTTTATATGAGATCGACTCAAACACCTTCAGCACAGTGTTTGAAATGCACGAACTAGATGTTCCAGTTCAGCAGTTGATACTTCCATGTGAGAACATTCAAATCTTTAACAATATCTGGTGTTGCAAGAGGTGGCTAAGAAATTGTGTGCTCAAGAAAATATGTCTGCTTACCAGGAAGGGGAGAAAAGCAATTTTTTTCACTGTGAGAGGGGAAAACAATGACATTCAAACAACTGGAATCCTCTTGCCATCAAGAGTATAGTACTGCAAAAATATTTTTGTTTTTTGGATGAATAAGTCGAGTTGAATACCTTCAAGAAATGAGACCAATCCAAGGAATAATATGGAAGTTAACTCATAGCCTCTTGGATTTTATAATTCATAGTCATGGTTGAGCTTTGCCATAAAACCTGATTATGTACTTTAATAATTTATACAGATCTAAAATGTTAACCTCATTTTATTAAAGATGTGGGTCCTCCAACCCTCTGTATTGAAATCTATTTTGAGAACATGAAAGAATCTTGTTGTGTGAGGTCCTTTAAAAGGCTCTGCTAGCTGAACAATCACATTCTGATTTTATCTACCCACCAACTAACTTATGCTTAATGAGGTTTCAGATATATTGTGATCTTCTGGGGACAGAAAAATGAATGTAACTTTCTGGCTTTAAGAAGACTTTAGTCAATCAGAGGGAATGAAAAATAGATTGTTTTAATGTACTTTGGCAAGCACCAAGAAGTAGGTTAGCCAGAAGGATCTGAAAGATTTGTCATTTACTAGTTGATTCTATTTGATGGAGGAGGATGGGGGAAGACCTCCAGATAAATAGGCCTAAGCTGATCTCTCAGCTTCAGTTTTGTAAGACTTCTAGATAAATCAAAACACAGTTGAACTGTTCAAATCTTATGAATGTTAAATAAATACTGAAAGAGTTTAAAAACTTATGAGGTTAAAAGACTCTCCCAGGAGGTTGTCCTCACCGATCCCTATATGCTCCCATCAGGTATGGATGGATTCACATGGAACTCACCAGTACATTCTAGAGTTACAGGACCAATGCACTGATGTATTTGTGCTTCACAATGAGTTTTTATAGCACAGTCAAGTGCTACACTGAAGAGATTTGAGTACACAGGGTTTGTTTATCAAGGCAAGATCTTTGTGACATCAGATCATTCGCTTGTGTCCTAGCTTTATACACATATTCTCCAAGTCTTAACAAAGACCTGAATAGTCGGTCTGGGTTTCACCTAATTTTTTGTCTAGCAGTTCTCTATGTTTAGTTGAACTCACCAGTATCAACATAGCCTTAGAGAATTGCACATGGTTAGTTATTCTTAAAGGATGAGTTGATTCAGTGTAGATCCAAAACTCCATCCAGAAAGAAAGTCACTCTTGTCCAGGTTAGTTCACTCATACCCTTCTGTACTTATTGGGCAAAGACCAAGTACCATAGTATTTTAAAGTTCTGAAAGACAGCCTCTTACCTACAAATGTCTTTAATAATCGAAAAGACAGGTTAAGTTGAGACAGCTCAGTAAAATGCTTGCTACTCAAGCATAGGGACCTGAGATCAATCCCTTGCGTCCATGTAAGAGCCAGATGCAAAGCATATGATTTCTATCCCCAGAACTGAGATGGCAGAGACAAATAGATTCCTAGGACTTGGCCAGTTGCTAAGTCATCAAGCTCCAGATTCGGTGGGAAAAAAAAGAAGTGGAACACAATTGAGAAAAAAAAATAGTGTGAACATCTGATTTCTACACACATGAATACATTTGCAATCATAAGAACATACATGTGTGTACATAGAGAAACAATTCACCATGCATGCCAAACTTTGTCCAAGTGTTCAAGAAGTGAGTTGTCAGGTGTAGACCACTGAGATGGACTAATTCCACCAGGGTTAAGATCCAGAAAGAGCCATTGGATAGGTGATTGAGCTCCCCTACCTTATGATGCTAATGATAGATTACTTTTATTTTTTATTTTTTATTTTGTGTGTGTGTGTGTGTGTGTGTGTGTGTGTGTGTGTGTGTGTGTGTAGGTGTTTTGCCTGAATGTGTGTCTATGCAGTATGTCCACGCAGTGCCTGAAGAATCCAGAAGAGGGCATGAGATCCCCTGGAACAAGAGTCACAGACAGTTGTGAGCTGCCATGTAGGTGCTGGGAATCGAACCAGGGTCCTATGGAAGAACAGTGCTATTAGCCACTGAGCCATCTCTTTAGCCCTCCATAGATCCCTTTTTTTATTGAGATCCATTGTATTCTATGCACCATACTTTGAGCCTAGTTTAGTCTTCCTAAAAACTACAACAGATAACTATTTTTGGTCTCTATTTAACAAATTAAGAAACTAAGGTTCATAAATAAATAAACTATGATTTCTCAGCTCATAATTGGTAAAAGTAAGATTGAAACCTAGATCTTTCCACAAGTATGTCCTCAGTAAAGCTTATGATTCAAGCACTGGCTAGGTGATGTCAGCAGAGGAATGAATATGGCATTAAAGACCCAAGACTAAAAGTTGGAGGAAAATTCTCAAGGACTATCTGGTCACTGTTGAAGTAACATGGCTTTGACTGCCATTCAGAGCAGCACAAAGTCAAAGCAACAATTAACATTGGATTATCTCTTTGATGTGAGAATCTATACTGTCTCATAAATGACAACACACTTATGAATTTTGGAAAATGCTATTCACCAGCCTGGTTTCTTTTTAATAGTTTCTTCAGTGTGTTGCATTTAACCTTCTCTAAATCGTGAAATTTTCCCAAGTGCTTATTGGTTTCTAAATGGAGCTACTCCCCATGAGAAATTTCTTTACAGAGGGAACTAAAATGGAATAATATGTGGAAATCAACCTCTTTATGGATGTGAAATATTTGAGCATGTGCAAAGTATTACAAATAACCTAGACATATCTTATAGTGCTGAGCCTGAGAGAAGAACATTCGAGACATTCCTTACAAAAATTTAATTTGCAGTTCAGTCTGAGCCTTCAAGAAATGAATCTCTGTATCATGAGCATTTTCAACATAATTATGCACTATGTAAGATAATGGTTTTTACTAAATTAGCTTGCAGCCTCACCATGGTGCCACCAAGTTCAAGCTAATCATTCACAATTTAGGTAATTAGACTAGACTAATTTATTTCTATCCTCAGAATTTCTTCAAATTTTGGTCACTTTATTGTGATATTAAATTTCATATTCATCCAGACCAGGATTTTAATTTTCCTATCATTTTTACCAGCAATCCCCTACCTTAGTAATTATTTAACATAGGACCTTTCTTCCACTTCATTGCATTTCTCATTTCATTTCAATTTATATGAAACCAATTAAGATCCTGAAAGCCAAAGTGTCTTAGAAGTCCCCATTCTCTCTTCTCTGCTCTGTTTCCTTCCTTGGCCTTCCGTCTCTTAAGGGAGACTCCTCTAGGACTAGGCCTCCATCAATGACACCCATGAGTTAAGGCCCTCCTAAGTTCTCCAGGCTGTGAAGGGCAGGGGAGGCTGAGCCTTCTAGACCTCGGCTAGCTTTCATTGCTTCCTCATACCCCTCTGTCTTCCTCTGACTTCTTGGCTTTTCCACCTCTGGGACCACTCTGTACTCCTCGATGCTTTGCTTCCATGTCTAAACTTCTTTTAGGAATTCTATGTTTACTTTTTTAAGCAAACGTTCTCATCATAAGATAGAGTTTAAAAAAAAAAAAAACTCACTCTACATGAATAAGGGGCTGGAGAGATGGCTCAGCAGTTAAAAGCGCACACTGTTCTTGAAGAAGACCCAAGCTTGGCTCTCAGTACCCACATCAGATGGTCCTCCAGTGCCTGTAACTCCAACTCCAGAGGAACTGACACACTCTCCCAGCCTCTGTGGGCTTATGAGCTCCTGTGCACACACCCACACAGAGACACATACACACAATTAATGACAAAATTTAAAAAATAACAGTGAAGTATTTTTCTACCTCCCTTGAAAGGCTATGGCCCATCAAATTTCTTTTTAGAGAGTACAAAAAAAAAAAAAAAAAACAGAAACAGGATATGTTTTTATTTAATTTAATTACTATACAGTAATTCCACAGATAAAATCCCATTGCTTCTGAGAAGTGGGATCTCTGTCTGTCATTATCCCCCTGTGCCTAGCCCTGAACCTTGGACATAAATGCTGGCCAAAAGTAGAGTATGTTTAGTTGATTCTCATTCCTCCTGCCAAAGCTTCACACAGTTTCTCTTGAAGTTTTGAATGCTCTCAAAGTGTCTTTATGCAAATGAACTGTCTTTACTCATCTAAGCTTCAAGGTATGCTGGTAAATCACATTTAGACTATTTTTTTTTTTCTTGAAAGGAAATTTTTCTCACTAAACTATGTTTTCCTATACTTTCTCTTATTCGGCAAAATGTTTTCCTAGTAGCTGAGTTAGGAATTGAACATATAAAGTAAAATGAATCCCTTTTGTTAGCATTATTTTTATGTGATTTTTGGTACTTGCTTGCCAATTTACTACCTTCTGGCTGGCTCTAGAAAAAGTCAGTATCATTTCCAGCTTCCTCTACCTCTGGACTGTTTTTCTTTGTGCAATAGGAATCTGTCGTAAAATGACCTTGCATTTGTCTACATCAGTGTTAAAATGTGTATTTCTCATAAACCGTCAATGACAACTTTGAAAGCCAAACAAAGCCAGGCTTTCCTCTTCATTGACTTTGGATTCTGGAGCCATCTGGTGCTTGGAGGAAACACAAGCATCATTCTCTCAGTCTGATACCAGGAATATTTGGGCATCTGCTCCCTCAGTAGATTTCAGGAGGGAAGTTTGTGCCCTGGAAGTTAATTACTTTGCTTAAAATGACCGAGAATGTTTCACTCTTTCAAATTCTCCTGGCATAACTGTTTTGTGAATCAATAATTTCATCATTTACATGCAAACATTTCAATGGGGATAGTTTCTGCTTGAAAAGGGGAGTCACCTACCTACACTCTCCTATTCCTCCTTTTTAATCAGCAGCCCAGGGGGACATAGGAGTACTCAAGATTATAGCACAGCATCTTTGGAGTTAAATTCAGCATTCTGTGTCCAGGGCTCCCATAGATTCTCCAGATGACTTTTCACAGTTCATTCAACCTTGGCTGTGAGTACAGATGTTTACTCCCTCAGAGAAAGGACTCCATTACTTCTAGATGTGGCACATTTGCATATAGACAATGAGGTGGGGGATGCATAAAGGTTCCTGGCCCCAAAGCTTTCTCTCCCCAAAACCCAGCCACTGTGGGTTGTTACAGGTATTTATTTATTTATTTATTTATTTATTTATTTATTTATTTGCCTCTGCACACCCTCCTCCTATATGCAAACACTTTGGTAAAGAATTGTTATAATGTCTTGCTAGGACGTGATGCTAAGAAAAGAAGGTCTATGCATGTCCAACATGGACATGATTGTTTTTCAAGTATTTTAACAATCTGCTAGTGATTACATCTTCTGAAAGAGGACCTACGAGCAAGAGGGCCAACAATTTTCCAATGGGCAGTAACCCAGTGCCTCCAAGTGCTTCCTATACCAATTTTAGACATTATTGTTAAGTACTGAGTACTTTCCCACCTCACTGTAGATTCCAGTTCTAAACTCAACCTAGCTTTCTGAGATCAGGCTCATATAACTCCCCTAATAGCTTACTTCCCCTAAGTGAAATGGTTCTGTTAAGTTTTCTTCAGGTGTCACAGTGCTGGGTCCTAACCTAAAGGTACATTGTTTTCGGTTTAATGCAACATAAGACTAAAATTACATCTCACTCCCAGTGAACATCCTTCCTTCCAGTCTCTCTGCTCCTTCAATACACACTGCCTGCTTTTCTTTAGCCAACCTTGTGTTCCAAAGGAAGCTCATTACTCAAGAGAACCTCTGTTGACTAAGCCAGTGGTGCTGGCTAGTTTTATGTCAACTTGACACAGGCTTAAGTCATCTGAGGGGAAGAAGCCTCAATTAAGAAAATGCCTCTGCAAGATCCTGTAAGGTAAACCCATAGGCATTTTCTTAATTAATGATTGATGGAGGAGGCCCAGCCCATCATGGGTGGGAATACCTCTGGGTTGGTGGTCTTTGGTTTTATAAGAAAGCAAAATGAGCAAGGCAGAATGAGTAAACCAGTAAGCAGTACTTCTCCATGACCTCTGCATTAGCTCCTGTTTCTGGGTTCCTGCCCTGTTTAAGTTCCTGTCCTGACTTCCTTCAACAATGAACAGTGATGAGGAAGTGTTAGACAAATAAAGCTTTTCCTCTCCAAATCACTTTGGTCATGGTGTTTTATCACAGCAATAGTAGCCCTAACCAAGACCCAGGTTTCGTGGAAACATGTCTGTCTCACAACACGTACTTACTACACTTGCAATGTTACAGTTTCCTCTGCTATTGTTCGCTTAGTTGGTTTAGTATCTCCTATCTCAGGGACCTTGTTTTGTTTCTCACACATTATACACAAGATCTATCCAAACCCATGCTTTAAAATAATAACATGGGTTGGGGATTTAGCTCAGTGTTAGAGTGCTTGCCTAGCAAGTGCAAGGCCCTGGGTTCGATCCCAAGCTCAAATAATAATAATAATAATAATAATAATAATAATAATAATAATAATAAATAATAATAATAACAACATTTACAAGCAAACCCATCAGTGGCTCAGTCCCTTACCTTCTTCTCAAGGCCCTTGCATGACTAATTAAAATAGTTGGCCCTCAGTTTCAACCATGAGACCCGTATCTCCCAGCTCACTCCTGTATCCCTTCACATTCCTTCTACTCTCTCATGAAAGGACCAAACAGACACTGTAACAGGCTGCTCAGTCTTCCCTCAGAGATTGAGCCTCAATTTCAGTTTCCTGAGACTTGAGCAAGCAGTTTCTGGGAGGGCCGTGAACAAAAGTCATAGTCCTTGCAGAAGCTCCCTTTATGCACTACTCTGACCACTCAAGGTTCAGCCAATTGTTTACTGTCTGGGATCCCTCACCAACTTAGACCTACATGCATGAGTCAAGGACAGAACCTGGGCTATTAAGTCAACCCGCCCTCCACCCCTCCCACCCAACCCCATCCACCTCCACCCACCACCCACCCTCACCCCTGCAGTCAGTATGTGCTAGGCCAGCCAGCCTCCATGACAGCTCAAGGACAAAGCCTGGGGCTTGTCCAGGCCTGCCCAATAACTGTACCCCCAACTAATAAATTCAAAGGTGATAGAACCTCTCCCAATCATAAGATGCAAAGGCTTATACCACCCTGTTTGCAGGTTTTCCCTTTAAAAACTCCTCATTCTGAGAGCTCAGGGCCGTCCTCCTCCACCCACTGTGTCAGAGTATTGGACACAGACCAAGCCCGAGCTTGCTTGTAATCAATAAACCCCTGTGTGTTTTGCATCAGATGTCGGCTCTGTGGTGGTCTTGCTTGGGGGTCTTGCAACATAGGCACAACACTCACACATGACTTAGTCCTCAACTTTTGTTAATTCTTGCACCTTTCTGATGTACCCATTCTCTTACATTCCCTTATGTTTAGCTATTCAACATTTTCTTCCTACCTTTCCAGTGTCTCACTTATCTCCTTTCACGTATGTCTTTTTACTCCAGGAAATTAGATGTTGATACCTTAAGAGAAGTAATTTCTACTTCTAACCTGAATCAGGACTTGGATGACTGAGATGTTCAATAATAATAATAATAAAATGTAGTTTATATCAGTTGACTATTAAGTACAAGTCAATTCCTAAATACATCACAGCAAATTATATTTGAGATTTTTCCATCCTGAGTCTCTGCTAATTTACTGGTGTTTACTGGGATAACTTCCCACACTTCAGAGTCTTCCACTGTTTTGTTCTTGTTGTTGTTTATTTGTTTGCTATTTTATTCGGCGTTTTGGTTTTGATTTGGGGTTGTTTGTTTGTTTGTGCTTCTTATGTCTTTCTGGTTCCTTATCCTCTCTGTTTTCTCAGTTTCACATTCATCTTCATCCTTTGCCTAGAACACATTCTACCTCCTAGTCTCTATCATTTTGATTCAGTTAAGTTTTTCTTGGCTTATCCCCTTAATTAAATCTTTCTTAATTAGTATCCAAACTAAACATATAATACTCCATGTTTATGTGAATATGATGTGCTTTTCCCAACACACCTCCCACACAAGCAGCTTCAGGGAGATACAAAGAGATGCTTATGTGAGTCTCTTGATTATAAGATGGTACAGCTCTTAGTACTGGCCGCCAGATATTTGGGTTTCTCCTTGCTTTGGGGTGTTCAATCAACCCTCACTTCTTATACTCTGGAATCAAGTGGTACCACCTGACAAGTTCTAGCCAATGAGCTTAGCCAGAATGACATGTCACAACACTCACTTTTCTTCCCCATAGAGTCAGGCAAGGTTGGAGGTGGTGACTAATCCATATGACTTGGTCCCTGACAGTTTGCCAGGGACAGATACCTTCCAGATCTATGTAAGCTTCAGGAAAGGACCAAGAAAGAGGATTTTTGAGTGAAGAAGAAGTACAGCTATCAGGCGGGCAGTGGTAGAGCACGCCTTTAATCCCAGCACTTGGGAGGCAGAGCCAGGCGGATCTCTGTGAGTTCAAGGCCAGCCTGGGCTACAGAGTGAGTTCCAGGAAAAAGGTGCAAAGCTACACAGAGAAACCCAGTCTCGAAAACCAAAAGGAGAAGAAGAACGAGGAGGAGGAGGAGGAGGAAGAGAAGAAGGAGAAGAAGAAGAAGAGCTGTTTAAGCAATTAATCTCCCTGGGTTGTTGATCACTGCACATAATGCAGTCTTTCCTGACAGTTCAAAATGTTGAATTCAATTGTTGTGGAGCATCTCTGTAACACATATATGTCTCCGTCCTTCAGGCACAATCTTACTCAGAGCAACACAGAGAAACCAGGCTCTTCCCTTGTTTTCTCATGGAGGTTCTTATCCTCTAGGGTGCATTAATGGACATCACATCCACAGGGCTATTGCAAATGACTTTTCTCCTGGTGTAGACATTGCATTAAGTAACACCATTTTTTGCAACCTGCAGCTCATTCCTTATACAATCCTCTTGGATGTATAAAGAGAAACCCAGTTGGGAGTTAGTATATCTTCCCCATCTTTCAATGCTCAAAAATCCTCTTTCTTGATCCTTTCCTGAAGCTTACAGGATCTAACCAGATAGTTACTAACATTTTTATATTTTGTTGGCTTTATGGTTTGAACTGGTATAGGAGATAAAATTCTCAGGTTAAGGCACTGATATAAATCTTTTGTTTAGGTTTCAGAAGACATTTGACACAGAAAAAATATTAATAGCACAGAACATAAAGTAATGCTCAAAGTAATGCTTCAAATGTCTAATTTTTCTGGAAATATTGTCTTATTTGATAGCTTAACCTTGAATCCAGCTTAAAATCTGCTCCCCCTTTTTTAATTCAAATCTATCAATTGTCTATTCTCCTTTCATTATTCCTGTATCCAAGACATTGTATGTTCTACGGCTTCAAAATAAATCTTTAAGGGAACAGTTTTGTTCCACAGCAAAATGCACTGGAGAACAAATTCATTAGCGATTCAGTAGTGATTTTTCTAGGATTGAAGTCTGTAGAATTCTGGATTTCTGTCTAGCGGTGTGTCCTTAAGCTGCTTCCTCAACCTTCCTAGGCCTCGGTTTCTACATTTGCCAAATAAAAGACGAATTAGCAAGACTGAGAGCCTCAGAGGATGGCTTAAAGGATTCAATTATGCAAGCAAGGTAGGGAAGCTTTGAAAAGTTCCAGGCATTCAGCAGAAGCACGCCTGATCATCATTCATCTCCCACTACCAGAGAATTCACTGAAACAGGGCCGGCTGTACCTGAATGTTAAAACTGTAACCAACCTAAAAAATAATTTCCTTGGTACTGATGTGATTAGAATCGATTTCCGGACTCGTTGCCAGGCGAGCCATCGGCAACTTCTCCTCAATTACAAGCAGGAAAGAGAGAGACATCTGCGTGATTGCTGGAGGCAGGCTCCACTCTCTGGCATGCGGAGGTGGTGCATCTTGGGGAGGCTGCCTTGACTTCAGCCAGGCTTGGCGTCAGAAGGTTGGATTTTAAGTGAAAACGCAAAGCTAAGTGAGTCACGCTCCTCTGGGACTGTGTGCGCAGCTCCGAGGAATCCGAGGCAGAGATGAAAGAAAGCGAGCCCCTCATTCAGACCCCTCAGCCTATGTCCGGCTTCACAGCTTTAATCGTCAGTCTCTGTATAGTCTGGCTTGGGGAAAGCAATTTGCTCATTACGCATTCATAGAGACACAGCCATTCATTACATTTCTCCCCTGGCTCTGTCCTAATGAGGCTCCGGAGCAAGGCTTAAATGTCATGACGCTTTTGCGTCTTCTGAAGGAAGAGATACAGGATGCTGATGACGCAGTCACACTGAGTAACCGGGAAGAGACCTTGTACACCACCCTGGGGATGTCAGCCATATCAAAGACTGCCAGCCATTTTGGCTGCTCAGCCAATTAGAGGAGTCTGGGTGAATGGATCTCTTCAGAGTCCCTTTTTTGGTATCTGTTTCCTGACCCTAGCAATACAGTCTCTAAATTACCTGTGTCTGGCTGGCTAGCATCCATCAGTTGAAGATGGAGACAGGTCTTTTCGAAATATCAACCCAAAGCGAGATAAATTCCTATTTTCCTACTGGAATGGTGGAGTTCTTCCCCCTGAACTCTGCTTCATTAATTTCCATCTTTGCCAGAAGCCAAGAATCAACCATCTATTAGAAGGAGAAAAACAGTTAATGGGCAGACTTTGGTGCCAGCCTGCCTGGGTTAGAACCCTGCCTCTGTATTTTAAGCATCCCTGAGCTGTTTCATGATTCTCTGTGTGTCTCTGTTCCCTTTTCAATGAAACAGTAATCATCAGAATAGGAGCTTCATGGGGTTATGTATGCCTTCAACAGCACAGTAAGCATTCGGTAAATACAGCATGATTATTACACGGTTAATGATGATTATCTTTGTGTCAATGTGCCTAACGTGCATCGTATTAGGATACAGTGTGGGAAGAGTGGAAGGCTGTTAAACACTGTGGTCTGGGGCAAATGTGTAAACAGAAGCAGTGATGTAGAGGGACACCATGACTGGTGTTGCCTAGAAGTGATGGAGATACCAGGGAACCTTTGAATTTAGCCATCAAAGCTAGCCAGAAGCTGGCCTGGAGGATAGAAATGTGTGTTTCATCTCAGCTTCCCTCGCCAGCCTGGGTCTAGACCCACTCAGTACATATGAGTTCTGAAGCCGTCTCTCAGGTCTACACCTTTGTTCCTCCAGCTGACATTGCATATTCCAGGAGCTAGCTGTTCCCCTGAGCCCAAACATATCAAGCCAAGTTTAAAAAAAAAAAAAAAAAAAAAAGTTCCAGACTTTTGACAAAGAGGTCACAGTATTTTTTCAATATATCCCAGTGTTTGGGTCTTAGAATTTTCTTCTAGAGTTTTTACCAAGTAGCCATAATGGAACACTAACTGCTTTTCAGAAATTCTTAGGTGAGGAAAAGTGAAATGTGTCTGTAATTACAGCACATGTTCAACAATTTTAATATGTGCTACCTCTTTTATAATTATATATCTTTACAGATAACCTATTGAGAATGTTATATAATGTTATATTAACTTACATTTTGAGATTAAAAAAAGATTGACGATTTCTTGTGTTCATACAAATATGATTACAACCTTGTTGATGAAGAAACTGAGGCTCAGAGTGGGTCATAAAGAGACAGAGGCAACCTGTGGTCAAACTATCTAGTTTTGATTTTTGGAAATATCTCTTGATCCTTCCTATACCTGTAAGGAAGGGTATTGGGGGCTTAAATGAAGGCACCTGGCACCTGGGCAGGTTGCAATGTTCTTTTGTCTGTAACAAGTAGCCCTTGGTGAAGGAAGGAGGGAAGGAAGGGAGGGAGGAAGGAAGGAAGGGAGGGAGGGAGGGAGGGAGGGAGGGAGGAAGGAAGGCAGAATAATCAAGCCCTCCCACTTCTAGGTAATCAAGGGGATGGGGAACCAGGAACTGGGCCTCATGGCAGGTACCCCGGGCAGAACACCAGATCTGGCTCTTTTCCAGAAATTAGAAAGAAAGAAGCATTTTCAATAGGAGTTCGGTGGGAGGCTAGATTGGAGCCAAGAAAGTCAACCTAAATCAAGCATGATGGCTCAAGGAGGGGCCAGGAGGAAGGGGCTGAGCAAGAATGTAAATGAGCAGCCTGTGCAAATCCGGCATCCATGAGAAACAGAGCCTGGAAGGGCCACTGAGGTACAAGACAGGGCAGCTGGCAGGGATATTTACTTTGATGTTGCTTTTCTCTCAGTGGCTGCTTTTCTCCCCGTCACTCCCACTCTTGCCATGCAGCCTAGGCTGACGCCAAACCCATGATTCTTCGTCTCCTGAGTAAGCATTAAAGGTGTATGCCACCAAGCCCATGGGGCTCCCTGTTGGCTTTCTACAGATCTAGAGTAAGCCTGTCAGGTTTGCTTAAAGTGACCACCAAGAAGTTGACAAAAACTGCCAGGGCAAAGCATAAGAAAAACACTAAGTAAAGAATAATGTCAAGAGCAGCCAATGGGTGATGTCACTGACAGCCATTTCCCAGAAGGCTTAGGGATTGGGTTGTTTTCCAAGACATTGTGCTGGTACTGTCTTTTCCTGAAGTCCTAGGCCAGCTGCAGAGAGCTGAGCATCATTGTAATTTGTACTGAATGTCAACAGGAAACTTTAGCACAGTTGATATTATGTCTCTAGCATCCAAAGCCACTATTTTATTCAACTTGAAAATGTGATTGATTGGTAACATAAATTTAACCTTGAGGATTTGGTGGTCATGTTTTAAATAAGTCAATTCTCCCAGAAATAAATCTATATCTAACTAGAGATTGCTGGACCACACTTGTGAGCTTCTCATAACCTACCTGATGAATATTCTTCCTCCAAGTCTCCCACATACCCTGGGAATCTCTGCTAGAAACACTTCCCGCCCTCAAGAACCATTACTGATAGTAGCTACAAAATCCAGCAAGGTAGTTGCTAGCTTTGCTACATTCAGATTTGGGTTGTTTTGTGACTACCATTTCTTTAAATTGTGCGTCAACTCCAACCAAGCCTACAGGCCTCTTTATGAAGGGAAGAAGAAGTACATGCGTGCGTGCATGCGTGCGTGTGTCTTGGGAGAGTGGGACTATGCCTCATCTTGGCCCGTATAATCCTGTCCATCTATGCTTACCTCTTAGACCTCAGACTTCGGCCACCTTCACTAACAACTACATTGAAACTATGCTGTGAGAAGGACAAGATGTGCCATTTAGGTGACCTTCCGCTCATGCATGCTCTCATTCATTCATTTGCCTGCTGATTAAATTATTCAGGAAGACACCGTGCTACCTGCCTGTGTGCTGAGATCTTACGAAGTGGCTAGGCCTGAGCAGATGCATCCAGTAGGTGATAAAAGGACGGAAGCTGGAGTGTTGGTAGGCACCAGCGGGATGGGAATGCATCATGGAGTCGTCCGGGCTTCATTATTGTCAAACATTCTGAGGAGAGAAAGGAAAATAAATGATAACAAGAGGGAAACAACTGGGGCAGCTGTGTTCGGAATGAATTAGCATTTTAATGAGAACATTTAATGCCTCAAGCCAGAACTTTTAACTAAGCTGTAAGTTCAGACTTTCAAGCAGCTTGAAACATGAGAGACGTCCCATCCAGTTGGCTGGGGTGACATCAGCTTCAAGACCACCCTCCTAGGGAAGACAGCTCACTGCTGGAAAGGAATCTGCTCCAGCCCTACCAAAGGGATTCTTATCTCTACACATAATGAAAGAGACTGTCTGAGTTGTTTGGCCTGAAATCTCAAGCTGGCATATGACAGAAGAGAGACAAGGTGCCCTGTGCCCTATCCAGTTCTGGATCCCTACCCCTGTAGAGTTCAGGAGACATTTTGATGGGGAGTGTTTTTCTGTTGTCTTTTGAAGACAAGATCTTGTTCTAGCTCCCAGATAGTCTCCAACTCCTTATGTAGCCCAAAGATGACCTTGAAAGTTTGATCTTACTGCTTCTTTTTTTTTTAGTCCCAGAAAATTTTTATTGAGTTAGAGCTTCATGTATACATGTATACATATAAAGTATTTTAATCAAATTCAACCTCATTGTTTCCCCAATTTTGCATCCTTTCTCTCTCTCTCTCTCTCTCTCTCTCTCTCTCTCTCTCTCTCTCTCTCTCTCTCATCCTCCTACTTCTTTAATAATGGAATTACATGTGTAACCCCCCGGCCCCATCCTTGGCCCATGTCTGATTTCCAATGCTGGAAATCAAACCCTGAGCATCATACATGTTAGTCAAGCACACTGTCAATTGAGCTAGTCTGATATTTAACATAGCAGGAGTGCATTCCCAGGCTGCATGACTTCCATCTGTGACTAGCCCTCTAGCCAGAGATGGACAAATAGCAGTGGGAGGGGGGTGGTGTTGGAGTTAAGGGCTCCAGCTGTCATGGCTACCAAGAGGAGCCTCTGACACAACCCTTACTCTCCTGCATCTCCCTTTCCCACAACCTCTTTCTCTGCTTTTCACTCAAAGCTCAAATTAAAGTAAATAACCTTGAATTACTCAGAAGACAGTTAAATGGAACAGTTCAGGTTGGGAGGTCCCAGGAGCACAGGCAGAAGGTCTGGTTCTTTCTGTGTCTTTAAGCACAGGACTCCAAGGACGAGGATGAAACTTTGGCTCCTCCAACTTCACAATTGGACACATGGAGCTATTTGCCTTGTACCTAATTGTTCCAGATTAGGGTTTGCCTATAATTGCATTAAAGCCTTGCTGACTTGTTATCCATGCATTTTTAATGGGGAAAAGTCTGCCTCGTTTGAGTGTCGGGCTCCTTCGCATAGCAACAGCTCATTTCTGAGCTGGCTGGTCTCACCGGGACAGAGCCCTCCCTGCCTGACAGAGCAACCACTCAGCAAAGTCATGCAACTTCCTGAAAGTTCAGATAATTCAGAAATCCCAACAGAATCTTCTGCCTGTGGGTGTCAAAAGAGAACCCCAGGTCTCACCTCAAAGGGAATAGAGTAGTTTAATTCTGGAGAAAATATTAGTGACCATGGCCTGAATTTAGATCACCCCAAATACCATACTCCAACATGGAAACAGTTTCAAGAAGGTTTTTTTCAGTAACAGAAAAAAAAAAAAAAGAAAGAAAGAAAGTTAATCAAGACACTTTTCAAATACATTTGTGGAAACATCAAGTAAAGGGGTTGCAACAACATTGGGAGATCTCACCATGGACCTCCAACGCTGGCTGATGACATTCTCAGTTATTGTAGTGTTGGAAGCTAGGAGTCCGTTTATACATTCCAAGGACTTATATAATAGCCATAGACATTAAGACACACAGAGAAGTGAGTGATAAATGACTATTTACAGGAGTAAGTTAGGCTAAGATATTTGGCTCTAGACCTGCAATATTCCAAGCTTTCCACAATTCCTGAGTTTTAAGCAAGTCAATGAGTGTGGAGGCCCACAAAGGTTTCTTAGTGAAATCTGAGCTTGCTTTACCCAGCAGGGCTGCATTAGAGGATTGCCTGTCCACATGTGTAGTTACCAGGTAATTGGAAGGGTCTGCACTTGGCTGTGCTAGGAAGAGGTCTCTTGCTCTACCCTTTGGCATTCCTAGGAAAGGCCCTTTAGAAGAGACAGAAGGGGCCAGTGGATAATGATCCAGGCCCTCCTGAGGCTGTCCTGTGTTTCTATCTGTTTCTCTCTCCCTTCTATCATTCTAGCTAATATCTCTTGTCCCTCACTCCTCAAGAGTACTTGGTCTCCCAGCTGGGCTCCCACAAGTGAGCCTCTATAAAATGTTCAGTGTAGGGATGATTGGCATTTAATGGTTGAGGGAGTCAATTTTTTTAGTGGTGTAGCCACTGATAAGTGGCTCCCATCCATGCTTGGGTGAAAAACTAAACTCAGTAGGCAACACACAAAAAGAAGACATGAAAGCAGGAAGGGGAAGAGATGCTGTGGTTGTTTGAATGTAATCGGCCCTATAAGTTCACAGGGAGTGGCACTGTTAGGAAGTGTGGCTTTGTTGGACTAGGTGTAGCCTTCCTGGAGGAAGTGTGTCACTGTGGGGGCGGGCTTTTGAGGTCTCTTATGCTCAAGTTATGTCCAATGTCAGTTCACTTCTTGTTGCCTTTGGATCAAGATGTAGAACTCTTAGCTCGTTCTTCAACACCATGTCTGCTTGCATGCCGCCACGCTTCCCACCATGATAATAGACTGAACTTCTGAAACTGTAAACTACCCACAGTTAAATGCTGTCCTTAGAGTTGCAGTGGTCATGGTGTCTCTTCACAGCAATAGAAATCCTAACTAAGAAATATGGGAAGAAGAGTTTCAGGGAAAAGAGAGAGAGAAGGGATATAGAAACAACTGGTTCATTATACACATGTATGAAATTGTCAGACTGTAGGAAGGAAGGAGGGAGGGAGGGAGGGAGGGAGGGAGGGAGGGAGGGAGGGAGGGAGGAAAGAAAGAAAGGAAGGAAGGAAGGAAGAAAGAAAGAAAGAAAGAAAGAAAGAAAGAAAGAAGAAAAGAAGAAAAGAAAGAAAGAGAAAAAGTTAGTTCAGTATAGGTGAGGCTTCAAGAACCACAGTTCATACTCCCTTAGATGAGCCAACAGCCACAGGAGCTGAAATGGAGGGACAAGAGCCAGAGGATAGGGAATCAGAGGAAGCCCTGGCTCTGGCTGTGCCACAGAGTCAGCCGGAGGAGCAAATACAGGCATGGCTGAGAGGCAGTGTGTCTAGTGGCGTGATATCTCTGAAACTTGGCGAACCGCTGGTGGTCTAGTGTCTAGAGGAATAGTAGCAGCGCACAGCTCTCCAGAGGGGCACTCTGCTCATAGCCAGGTCAGATGTGAAAACCAACCTGCTGCTTCTTGAGCACCTCCCACTTAAAGCTTTTCAAGGAATGGGCCCTACTCTCTGACTAATGTCCCAGTCCTGCCTGCCAGCCCTTCCTGCCTCTCAGTCCTCACCTCTTTCCACCATAGTCTTTACTCTATGTTCTTCATAGGTTTGAGGCTTCCTGCTGTTCTAGGACTTTTTATATGCTGTGTCCCCTACATGGAGTAGAACTCCTCCTTAGCTTACATGTACAGCCCCTAGTCCTCATATTATTCATGAACTCCTAAAGGAAGCCATCCCTGACTTCCCAGGTGAAAGCAGGTTCCTTTTTCATGGACTCTCAACCCAATTTTTTATTGAACTATAATATTTTCTTTTTTTTTAATGTGCTTGATGCTCTAGAATATAGGGCCTTGGTCCTCTCAGGGATAGCTAAATCTTACAGACAGAAAAACATGGCTCCCCCGCAAACATGTCAATGTACTAACCAACAAATCCAGAGCCTACATCTCTTTCTCTTTCATCAAACATTTGTGAATCAGCCCATATTCACTCCATCTAAATTATCCAAGAGCCAAGTTCCAGGCTACTATAGGACATTTTGATAGGCCAGAGAAGCACCAGAATTACTGACTACCCAATCCTAAGCTTGCTTCTTGTATCTACCTTGTCTTGACCATTCTTTCTTTTAATAACCCCGATAAAAGTTCTGGGTCTACCCTGCTCTCTCCTCCCCTCTCTCTCCTGGCCATTTCTGGGGCTTCCCTATGTGACTCTGCATGCTGTGCTATGCCTCCCATTTCAAGAAACCTTTAAAAACACCATCTCATGGTATCTTTGGGGATACTGATTCCAGGACACATTGCAAGTAGTTCAAAATCTGAAGATGCTTGAGTCCCTTATATAAAATAGCATAGAGCTGTTGAGACGGATCCAAGGTAAAAGTACCAGCTAACAAACCTGATGTTCTGGGTTCAATCCCACATTGTGGAAAGAGAGAACTGACTTCCAGAGTTTTCAAAGCCACCCACCCCTACAAATTAACTAATTAAAATGTAATAAAATAAAATTGTTTAATGTTGTATATAACATACACAACCCCCCCCCCATACATTAAAACCATTTCAGTAAAAGCTACATAAACAGTCTTTACACTGTACTGTGTGGTGATATTTCATTTGTGCTCTAACAAATAAAGCTTTCCTGAAAATCAGGAGGAGCTAGCCACTAATTAACTATAGAGGTCTGGAGATCTGTACAGACAGGAAGTGATAGAGCTGGGCAGAGAGAGGAAGTGATAAGGCCAAGTGGAGAGAGGAATTCCCTCTCTTTAGGCTGAGGATTTTGTAGAGGTAAGAACTAGTGGCTGGCTGCTCTGCTTCTCTGATCTTTCAGCTTTCACCCTGATATCTGGCTCTGGGTTTTTGTTTTTTGTTGTTGTTTTTTTTTGTTGTTGTTGTTGTTGTTGTTGTTGTTGTTGTTTTTAAAGACAATCTAAGATTCGAACAACAGTACTATTCATGGAATAATGAGCAGAGATTACATTTGCACATGCTCAGCTCAGACAGGATCCTTTCCCTAAGCCTGTCCATCTGCATCTAGTTGAATCCATGAGGAACCTGTAGATTAAACATAGAGAGCCCCATGTATAAACTTCTTTACATTTACCATTTCTTGCTCTTCACACCCTTACCATGTTGACTAAAATAAGCGTGAGGCACATTTTCACTCATTTGATCTCATAAGACTTCTCTTAGTGATCCCCATGACTTGTTTCTATGTCTCCTTAAGTAGACTGGAAGCTTCCTAGGAGAAGGTTCCATGTCTGTCTGTGCTGACCTTCTTATCCTATTATATAGCACTTCTGAGAGGCTCTTCCAAAGAACAAATACGCTGGGTCCCCACTCTGGTGGATCAGGAAGTGTATGAGTAAAGGCTTGCCAAGTGAGTAGGGGTCCGGTGTGCCTCTAAAATGTAAAAGGCTAGCTGTGGTGGTATTTTGTTTGTGCTCTAACAAATAAAGCTTGTTTGCAGATCAGAGGATAGAGCCAGCCACTAGTTAACCATAAAGGTCAGGAAGTTGTAGTACCCACCTTTAATCCCAGCACTTAGGAGGAGGAAGCAGGAAAATTAGGCGTTCAAGATCACCCTGGGCTACATGAGATTGAATCTAAAAGAGAAACAGAGCAGTGGTGGCTCACACCGTTAATCCCAGCACTAGGGAGCTGGAGACAGGACTGTAAGGCAGGTAGAGGCAGGATCTCAGCTCTTTCGGCTGAGAAGTTGGGGAGGTGAGAGGTGGCTATGGCTTGTTCCTTTGTCTTTCTGATCTTTCAGCATTTACCCTGATATCTGACTCTGGGTTTCTAATAAGACCAATTACAATCCATGCTACAGCTAGCTAGCTGATCCAGCTCTGGACTACACCACCACCACCACCACCACCACCGCCGCCGCCCAGGAGAAACCAGTACAATTCCACTGGAGACAGGCACATTAACTTACAAGTAAGGGGCATCCATGAATAGTTGACAGGTCTGGAGGATTTGGGGAGACATGGCTGCTCCAGCCAATGAATGAACTAGCCATTTTAGTATGTCTCATTTTGAAGAAGTCTCAACAGGCCAAACACTGTATCTGTGTGTCTTTACTAACATGGGTAAAATGGGAATGCTGCAATGATACCTAATTCAGAAAGAAGTAAGAGTTCCATGGGGCATGGAGAGAGGGCTCAGTGTCTAAAATGACTTGCTGCTCTTCCAAAGGATCAAGTTTGTTTCCCATCACCCATATCAGACAGCTCAGAACTCCAGCTCCAGGAGATCCCTCTTCTGGCCTTCAAGGGTACCTGCACTCAGGTGCACATACCACCCCCAACACCCCCTCCACACACACACACACAATTAAAAAGAAAATAAGTCTTTAGGAAACAAAGAAATTATAGTGCTACTTTCCACAGAGGAAGTCACAAATAGCCAGGACTTCAAATCTTTGTGTGAAAGGGGACTTCTGTGTTCTTAAAAAAAACCCTAAGCTTTTTCCTGCTTCAGGAAACGTGTCCACCAAACCTCAAGGGCAGTTAGGAGCACAATCCCACTGATGGTTGATATAGTCCAAACTGTAAAGTTAACAGCCTTCTAGCTACTTCCAAGGCTTAATCACAAGATTCATGAGTGTCGTTGTTCCTTTTCTTATAACCTTTAAAATGCGTCATAAAGGCTAAACATATTCCTGTGCTGTGCAAGCAGCCCTGCCCTGCACTCTGACACAACATATCCAATTAGAAACCAAGCATCCAGCACCTCTGACCCCATCAGTGGGAGGCAGTCTCTGGAGCTCCTGATTCTATTTCCAGCCTCAGGGATGCTGATGCTGAGCTCCTGGAGGTGACGCATCCAAACACCTCGCCTGGTGTTTTCTAATTGACAGACTGAGAGCATCATATCAAATATTCTTTCCCCCAGATCCAATTAAGTAGCTTGCTTCTCCTGGAAGGCAAGTTTATAAAAATCTCCTCATAGCCCTATTTTACTACTTACCCACCACTGATAGGCAAGCATACTTAATTTAATGTGAGTGTTTTGTTTGTAGTCTTGCAAGATGGACTTGGCTGGTCCCTATACACATTTTTAATTTGCCTCATCTTGTTAGATTAAATTTCCCTTCCATGTTTTGTTTTTGTTTTTGTTTAAGACAGGGTCTCTTGCATCCCAGGTTCACAAGAATTAACTTGAATTTCGGATCCTTCTTCCTCTACCTCCCTAGTGCTGGTGTTAAAGATACGTGCTGCCCTGCTCAGTGTCACATTTCCTGTTTGGTACCCATTCAGCATTGTGTCCCTGTGGTTCATCCAGGTTGCTTAATGTGGATCAAATTTGCATGGTGTGAATACAGAAGACCTCGCTGGACTACTGGTCCAGTGATGGACTCAACAGCTGATTTCTCTGCATGTATGATATCTGCATACACCCCTGCTTTTCTAAGTCTTGAATTGTTCCCCCAGAGGCTCTCAGGAGCTCTGCTTTCTCACATTCCCATTCTTCACAACTGGTGGCCTTTTCCAACCTCCTACATTTCATCAATACATGTAAAGTGATACTTTGTTATTTGAATTTGCATCTATTTGATTACTAATGATTCTCAGACACTTTCCATGGGTTCAATGGACTGTTGACTTTCCTATTTCTACCCTTCACCTCTGGTTATTTTATGTTTGTTACTTGATATAGTGGGAACAGCATGTCAAGTTCTAAATATTGAACCTATTTATCTCATTATGTCTGTCATCTGTCAACTTCATGTATACTGTCTTTGCAAGAAATGCTTCATTTATCATATTTATCCTTTTTATACTAAAGTATTCATTGAAAGTTTTGTGTAAAAGGATTTCCCATATTCCTGTGTCAATAAGAGAATCTACTTCCCCCCCCCACACACCCAAAGGTTTTTTGAGACAGGGTTTCTCTGTGTAGCCCTGCCATCCTGGACCTCTGTAGACCAGGCTGGCCTCAGACTCAGAGATCCTCCTGCCTCTGCCTCCCAAGTGCTGGGATTAAAGGCGTGCATCACCACCACCCAGAGTGAGAGTCTATATTTCTTAATAATCCCTTTCATACCCACCACTGTAGTAGTAGTAGCAGTTGCAGAAATCCATAGACTAATCAGGTTTTCCTGTCTCAGCCTCTAAGCTGCCAACTTCCTGTTTGCTTCTGGTGCCACATCCACCTAATACAGAGTTCTGTACATTCATGGGTTGTTACCAGTCTCCCCATGGTTGGATTCTACTCTAGATAATCTGTTCTTTGGACATGTCACAATTTTTATAATGGTTTTTATAATATAGCTCAATTTCCATCAAAAGAAGTGTGCACTGAATGTTTTTAAGAAATTTAGGCTTCTTGGGTCTTCCTTCTTGGTAAACCAATCTTACAGAGGCTTAGCAAGTTCTGTTTAAAGTACACTAGGGTGATGAATGGCATTCCATTGAATTTAAAGTTAATTTTGTGAGAATTGATATCTTTACCATATTAAAACATCAGCATTAACATAAATGCCTCTTCATTTATTTATAGAATTTTAAATGTTCTTAATTAAAGCTTGATAATTCATGCTTTTTGCATAAGTTAGTTCCTAATTGCCTTATGGATTTTGTTACTAATGTGCATGATATCTTTATTTTATTATACTTGGTGCTTGTCTAGAAACTACTCTCACTGGAGTTCAAGCTTAAACACTTAAACACTGAACCCTTGATTAATTTGAATAGTTTAGATAATGTACTTGTTAGATTGTTTTAAGTGGATAGTTGTAATATTTAAAAATAGTGGTAGCTTCATTATCTCTACATTCTTACACTACACTATGTGTAGTGATGCCTGCTTGTTGTCCAATACTTGCTACATAGACATGTGGAGTAGAATGAACTTGAACTTCTGATCCTCCTGCCTCCACCTTCCTAGTGCTGGCATCAAAGTCATATGCTACTCTTCCCAGTGTGACATTCCCTGTGTTTTATCCATTCATTATGTCTCTGTGAGTTTATCCAAGTTGCTTGACTCAGGGATAGCAGGATCAGTAATATAAAACCATTACACCAACACAGGGAGTTTGAAGTCAACCTTGAAGTACATGAGAGCCTAGCTTCCTAAATGAGCTAAGTGAAGAGACATTTGGCTAGAGATAGGAGCTAGTGAAGATGTACGCCATAGCAACCAAACATCCATCCTTATTTTGGGGAATCTCCACATAAGTAGGAGGCAGATTTAGGAAACAAGGTACATTTTTGTATTTGCTTGTTTTCTTAATATAATATTTTTGTTAATTCTTTGATAACTTCATACTTCCAGACAGCATGTTTTGGTCATACTCACCTCTCATCCATCCCTGTGACTCATGGATTCACCCCTCACACCTTTTCCAACTTCAAGTCATCTTTATTTTTTTATAACCCACCAAGTCCAGTTAATGCTGGTTATATACTCATGGGTGTGGGGCCACCCATTGGAGCATGGTGGATCTACCAGAAATCCCATCTCCTCCAGAAATCATCAACTGTCAACATATCCTCAGTTAGAAGGTGGAGGCTTGTGAATCCCCTTTCTATTCCATGCTAGAATGATCTTATGTTGGTCTTGTGCAGGCAACTGCAGCTGCTGAATTCATAAGTGCAAAGGTTTTGGTCATGTTCAAAAGATACTGTTTCATTCATCTTCCCCAAGTTCTGGCTCTTATAATCTTTTTGCCCAGGTTTCTGTATTGTTCCCTAAGCAGCCTTGGAGCAGTGGTATGATCTAGATGTCTCAGCCATGGCTGAGCACTCCACAAACACTCACTCTCTGCATTTGATGAGTTGTGCATTTCTGAATTAATCACTATCCACTGTAAAAGGGAGCTTCTCTGATGAGGGCTGTTCTGGATGGTTTTATGTCAACTTGACACAAGCTAAAATCATCTTAGAGAAGGTAACATTTCAATTAAGAAAATGCCTCCTAAGTTTGGGTTATAGGCACATCTGTAAGGCATTTTCTTAATTAGTGATTGGTAGGGGAGGGCCCAGCCTAGTGTGGGTGGTGCCATTCCTGGTCAGGTAGTCCTGGCTTCTATAAGAAAGCAAGCTGAGCAAACCATGAGGAGTAAGTCAGTAAGCAGCAACCCTCTGTGGCCTCTGCATCAGGTCCTGCCTCTAGATTCTTTGTCCTGACTTCCTTTGATAACTTCCATAAACAGTGTTATGGAAATGTAAGCCAAAGAAGCCCTTTACTCCCCAACTTGCTTTTCCATTTGTGGTGTTTCACTGAATCAGTAGAAACCCTAAGTCAGGGCGCCAAGTATCTACACTTCGTAAAACAAAGCCTTTCTCAAACTTGAGTTTATGGCATGTGACTGAGGCCCAGCCAATCAGATACTCCCATTCCAAACTCTACATCTTGCAGAGGGTTTGAATATAACATAAACAGGCAGAGACTGTCAGAAAGAGTAAAGACAGCAGTGACATGGTGACAAGTGTCTGGAAAATGCTGATGCTTACCATCCACGTCATTAGATGATGTGGTGACCCTGCCTTGCTCTTGTCCTCCAAGCTCTCCTACTTCTGCATATTTTTGAAACCCACCTCTCTAGTCCTCCATAATCTGAAGGCCACTTCCACTGAGTGCTATTCATGTTCATCAGGGTTTTATTTGCTGTTGGAACTCAAGAACAGTACTGGAATTGTATGACTTATCCATTTGGACCTTGTGGGCCCCTTATCCTAGTGACCTTGAGTCTCTTCAGACTTGGACTCATCTCTCTGAGCCTTCAAGGGCAAGGGTCCTCTGCTATGTTTCCAGGTACCCCGTGATACCTCTACTGCACCTCCACTTAAGAAACAAGAACCAGGAATTTTTTGCCTTAGTTTCAGACCCAATTTCAGTACCACATCTGTCCATAACATCTGGGGTTTTTGTTTTGTTTTGTTTTGTTTTTAAGATTTTATTTTGTTTATTATATAAACAGTGTTCTTTCTGCAAGTTTGCCTGTATGCCAGAACAGGGAATCAGATCTCATTATAGATGGTTGTGAGCCACCATGTGGTTGCTGGGAATTGAACTCAGGACCTCTGGAAGAGCAGTCTTAACCTCTGAGCCATCTCTCCAGCCCCATTGTTTTGTTTTTTAACCTTTGTAGTCTGCAGAAAAAGGGGCCTGTGCTCAAAGAAAACCAGGGAGGAAGACCATCAGTATTTACTGGATACTCAGAGGCCACACTCTAAACATGGCCTGGGACTCCTTTCTACTCCTTGCTGAACTTTACTGACTCTAGGTGACTTTTTCCTACTATTCTGATTACTTATGTGTTAGTGTGGACCCTTCCTTTCTTCAAGAAGGTATTGAAAGTTGAATGTTATCACATTCATCTACTTTTCTTTATTATTCTTCTCTCATACATCCTGACCTCCATTTCCTCTCCCTCTTCTTTCCCAGTCCTCCCACACATTTATCTTTTTTTCCTGTAAAAAATTTATTTTCTAGACTTTTCTCAGACCTCTGCAGATCCCTGCATAATGACTTCTCAGGGGACCTCATAGCATCTGTGTACATAAAGGACTCACTCAAACATAGGCTTTGGTATAGTTTCATTTTCCTGTCATTCCTGGACTCCTGTTCCTCCAGTTCTTCCTTGGTTCCCAGAAACTCTGTCTCCAGTGGGCAATATTATTTAATTAGGGGTATTTGTCTACAGGCTTTAAGTAAGCTTTTCTAATTGCAACTGGCTTCCCATCACTTTTGTTCACATTGATAAGTTATTTAAATACCATGAATAATTCAAACTCTGGCTTTGAATTGTTAATCAGAGGAATCATGGCAGTTCAAGCACTCTTTAGCCATTTGATTTGATTTGCAGTGAGTTTGAAAAAAATTAGAAAAGAAAAATACTGTGAAAGTTGACAGGAGTTCCTTCCATAACTTCAGTCTCTGCTCTCACTGCTTCCCAAAGTTTTGCTGTTCCTCAAAGAGCCTGTCCTTTTCCAATGCCTGGGTTCCTGTTGGTAGCTTTGGGCTCAGGGATACAGCAAGGACCAACACATTGCACATATGTTTGCATGCATCTCAGCTTTACATCCTCTTACTTTGTGACATGCTGTGGGGGGGGAACAATGAAAATATTCCTTCCTCTCTAATAATTGTGTCCCAATTTGGGAACAGTTCAGGTTTGCTCTTTATGCAAATATCTCTGGCTTTATCTGTGATTCTCAGCATATCACTCCCTTCTAGATCTATACCTCCAGCTTCAGCTCTCCAAACAAGCGCTGGTCCACATGCATCCTTTGCTGCCTACCTGGCCACTCTGATGTGCCATGCACACCAGCTGATTTCCCTGTAGCTCTGATCCTTTCCAATGCAGGGCCTTAGATGACACTGAGGCAGCAGCCTTGAAAGCACAAACAGAGCTGTGCTTTGTTTCACAGGTGTCCACCCGGGGTAAGTCCTGGCTCACAGCTTCCTGAAGCTTTGGGGATCTCAGCAGGCTGCTCAGCTTTCTATGTGCTTCTGTAAAAAATGAACACAATGATGTTAGTACCTACCTCACGGGATTGTTGTAAGTATTAAAAGAGTTGCATTTCTAAAGCACTCAAAACCAGCTCCCTTTGTATCACAAGCATTCTAGAAGTATTTGCTAACTACATGCAATGCCACCACTGGATGGCTGTAGTAACTTCCCTCTCTCTATCTTGTGCTGCCTGGCTCATGCCCTACCTTCGGCACACAGTGGTCCTCCCCTTTCTAAGTTATAAGTTGAAAGGGCCATTGTAAGGGAAACAAGGCCCCCCCCACTAGCTCTGCTAATTGCAGATTCAGTGGAAAATACTGCACTCTGCCCCCACGCCCCATATCAGAAAAGTTAGCCCATCACGCTATGCTAACAGGATGCTTGCAGGATGACCCCTGGGGTTGTGTTTGCAAGATAAATCGCTTGGGAAGAATGCTTGCCAAATAACCCCTTGCTAGATAAGCTTGGAATTCGTTTACCTACCCAGACTCTGAGAAAGACTGCAGAGACATCTGGTGTCCAGGTGTCTGCACTCGGGGTGACCCCACTCCCCTGCCCTGGTAGAACTGCCTCATAAAAGGCCTGTGAGCCTCAAACTCGGGGTCACCAGCTAGTCCTCGCGCTGGTGCCCCACGAGCTCGTGTTAAAGTAAAGCTTCATTTGTGACCCGATATCGGAGTGGAGCTCTCTGTTTTCAACGCCAACCCTAACATCTGGAGGTCCCACCGAGATTGATAAGGACGGTGGTGAGTCGGCAGGGAAGCAGCTGTTCAAGCGGCCTGTGAGGACCCTTGGACGGTGGGGGACAGACATGTCCTGAACCCACAGGCTGCAGCTCTGGAGGATGCTCTGGAGTGTGGGGACCCTGAAACAGGGGACCCGTCTGGTTCCCTTTTGTCTAGGAGATTTTTCAGACGGCCTGGGCCAATAGACAATTTTTTTTTGGCTTCATTTTCCCTACCATTTTGCCGGCTTGTCTTGTTTGTGTGTTGTGTCTCGATTTTTGTGTCCTTCTGTGTCTGTTTATACTTGTTCGGAATGGGACAGTCGGCCGCCAAGTCTGCCTCCACCCCTTTGTCCCTAACCCTCTCTCATTGGTCGGCAGTGACGGACCACGCGTTGAACCTGGTGGTTCGGATGAGGAAAGAAAAGTGACAGACTTTCTGTTCATCTGAATGGCCCACCTTCGGAGTCGGGTGGCCGGTAGATGGTACTTTTGATCTTAATATAATCAAAACAGTCAAACAAAAAATCTTCATTCCAGGTTCACATGGGCATCTGGACCAACAAGCCTACATCTGGGTCTGGAAAGATTTAATGATAAACCCGCCTAAGTGGGTCCGGTCATTTCAGGTCGGCCCATCTGCACCACCTACTGATTATACCTCTCTCCTTCTAACCAAAACCTCAGATTCGCCTAAATCTTCCCCTCCCCCATTGATTCTCAGGCTGATCTCATTTCTCTTGACCTAGACCCCACCACCACCTTACAGATCGCCACCGCCGCTGCCGCCGCCAACGGGGGCAGGATCCGGACCGGTCCCGGTCTCCCCTTCGGGGCCTGCACAGGGCACCCGCCAGAGAAGGGCACGCCCTCATGATGAGGCGCCCAACATGGAATCCGAATACTCCGGAAGGTAGGGAGCATCTGTCCCTCTATCGCCAGACTCTAATGGCGGGTCTCCATGCGGCGGCCAGAAGGCCCACTAATTTGGCTAAGGTAGATGAGGTTCTCCAAGGGCCTGACGAAACCCCCTCTGCCTTCCTTGAAAGGCTCATGGAAACATACAGGAGGTATACGCCTTTCGATCCACAGTCTGAAGAACAGAAGGGGGCGGTAGCAATGGCCTTTGTAGGACAGTCAGCTGCAGACATAAGACACAAGTTACAGAGATTAGATCGTTTACAGGGACTGAGTTTGAGAGATTTAATCAAAACAAAAACAAAAACAAAAACAAAACAAAAAAGACGAGGCCGGTCAGTCTTGGCCCTTGAGGACTGAGAAAGTCAGGGTTCGGACCCCCTCCCCGAGCTCCGGGTAACCTTTGAAGTGGAGGGGACCCCAGTCGACTTTAAAATAGATATGGGGGCAGTCTTTTCAGCCATACAACAACCACTCGGGCCACTATCTTCCTGCAAGTCTCTAGTCCAAGGGGCCAACAGGAATAGAGAGAGACCCTGGACCACTCAGAGAACAGTCAACTTGGGGAAAGAACTCCCAGCAACAGAGGAATATCAGCTGTATGGGACCACCATCCCCACGGCCCAACTGACTATGGTCCCCATATCGATAAAAAAATAAAAAAATAGACCCACAGGTTCCCGGAGGCTTGGGCAGAGACGGGGGGACCTGGACTGGCAGTAGAACAGCCACCCGTTGTGGTCACCTTAAAACCCACAGCAGTTCCAGCTCGGGAAAAGAACCCCTTTGTCTGGCAAAAAAAAAAAAAAAAAAAACCAAACACCAGACAGCGTTCGAGAAGCTAAAGAAGACACTCCTGTTGGCACCTGCCCTTGCCCTTCCTGATGTGAGTAAGCCCTTCACCCTATACCTCCACGAAAAAAAGGGGGTGGCGGTTGGTGTACTAGCGCAAGCTCTCAGACCCTGAAAAAGGTCCGTCGCCTTCTTATCCAAACGACTCCACCCAATGGCTAGAGGGTGGCCCACTTGCCTCCGGGCAATGACAACAGTGGCTACTTTGGTGAGAGACTCGGACAAATTGACTCTGGGGCAGCACCTGACCATCATTGCTCCCCATGCGCTAGAGAGCATTGTTCGCCAGCCACCTGAAAGATGGCTGAGCAATGCCCGGGCCACCTATTACCAGACAATGCTACTAGACCGAGACCGCATCACATTTGGGCCCCCGTCCCTTTTAAATCCGGCCTCCCAATCTCCCTGGAGGAGTGTGAGAATGAATTAGTCCATAACTGTGAGGCCATCCTAGCCGAAGAGACCGGGGTCTGAAAGGACCTAACAGACCAGCCTCTAGCCCACTCTGATCTGATATGGTATACGGATGGCAGCAGCTTCCTGAGGGGGGGGGGTGCAGAAAAAAGCGAGAACAGCCGTAGTGGACAAAAATCGGGTAATTTGGTCTAGTAGCCTCCCGGAAGGAACTTCAGCCCAGAAAGCAGAACTGATAGCACTCACGCGAGCTCTCACCATGGCTGCAGGGAAACGGGCCACAATCTATACTGACAGCCGGTATGCGTTCTCAACAGCGCATATACATGGGACAATATATCGAGAGAGAGGGCTACTAACATCGGCTTAAAAAAAAAAAAATTAAGGCCCTATTAGAGGCTGTAATGTTACCCCGAGAGCTGGCCATCGTACATTGCCCTGGGCACCAAAAAGGGGACTCCCCAATGGCAGCGGGAAGCAGGAAGGCCGATCAAGAGACAAAGGAGGCTGCCCTCCGGGATCCAAGGAGCCTGGCCATTCACGCCTGGACTCCGGAGGATTCAGCTCCTGAAGAGGCTCCACCCCCGGAACTTCTGAAAGACACTCTAAAAAGGATCCACAAATTAACCCATCTGAGCAGCAGAAAATTGATCCAGCTGACTACAAAAGATAAGACCCTCTCCCCATCTAAAAAGAAACAAATGGCAGAAAAGATGGTAGCTGCTTGCCAGGCCGGCCAGCAGGTAAATGCATATCCTGGGAAACTGGCCCCCGGAAAAGGCTACGAGGAACCCGCCCTGGTCAGCATTGGGAAGCAGACTTCACCGAGGTAAAGCCAGCTAAGTATGGCCTAAAGTACCTGCTAATGTTTGTAGATACCTTTACAGGATGGGTAAAAGCCTACCCCACCAAAAAGGAGACTGCAGCAATAGTTGCTAAAAAATCCTGGAAGAAATCTTCCCAAGATTTGGACTGACCAGCGTTCATGGCCCAGGTAAGTCAGGGACTGACAAAAATACTGGGGATTGATTAAAAATTACATTATATCTATAGACCCCAGAGCTCAGGACAGGAGAACAATTAAGGAGACCTTAACCAAATTGACCGTGGAGACTGGCTCTAGAGATTGGACGATGCTCCTACCGTATGCCCTCTTTAGAGCTAGAAATACCCCTTCCTTCATGGGTCTTACCCCATTTGAACTGCTCCTTGGGTGTGCACCCCCAGTTAAGAACCTAACCCTCCAGCAAAGAGAAATCATGCTTTCCCCTCTGTCTGACAGGCTACAAGCCTTAGCATCTGTCCAGCATACACTGTGGAAGCAACTGTCCGCTGCATACCAACCCGGTGGGGACAGCACTGCCCATCAGTTCCACGTGGGGGACTTCGTATAAGTCCACAGACACCAGCATCAGACTTTGAAACCCCGGTGGAAGGGACCATACCAAGTCCTGCTGACCACTCCAACGGCGGTCAAGGTGGACGGGATCGCCGCCTGGATCCATGCCTCCCACCTCAAGCCAGCCAAAGTGCCAGAAGACTCTTGGACTGCAGAACGGACTGACCATCCTCTTAAGCTTCAGATTCGTCGCCAGTGCGACTGCAAGTAACCCACATCAACCAATGTCTCAGACTTGGCAGGTTATATCAGGCCAAGGGAAAATTGTATAAAAAATTACCTCTAATCAGCACCCACTGTGGGGCTGATGGCCTGACTTGCACCCGGACCTCTGCCAGCTAGCAGCAGGGTCAGATGACTGGGATATCCCTACAACTGACCCTAGGAACTCTAGATCGCCAGCCGTCTGTCAGGATGGAAAGGGAACTTGTAAATATAATGAAAAAAAAAAAAAAATACGGATGTAATAAGGGATGGTATAATCAATCCCCATGGCTAACTACATTATTGTCAGCCCTCACAGGACCACTTATTGTATTAATTCTTATCCTCATGATTGGACCATGTATCCTCAATCGAATCTCGGCTTTTGTATGATCCCAGGTAAATGAGGTTAAGATGATGGTCCTGAGACAACGATACCAGCCGGTATCTGGCAGTGGCCTTTAGGATTAAAGGCCGGCACAAGAGAAAGGGAGGAATGAAAGGGCCATTGTAAGGGAAACAAGGCCCCCCCCACTAGCTCTGCTAATTGCAGATTCAGTGGAAAATACTGCACTCTGCCCTCATGCCCCATATCAGAAAAGTTAGCCCATCACGCTATGCTAACAGGATGCTTGCAGGATGACCCCTGGGGTTGTGTTTGCAAGATAAATCGCTTGGGAAGAATGCTTGCCAAATAACCCCTTGCTAGATAAGCTTGGAATTCGTTTACCTACCCAGACTCTGAGAAAGACTGCAGAGACATCTGGTGTCCAGGTGTCTGCACTCGGGGTGACCCCACTCCCCTGCCCTGGTAGAACTGCCTCATAAAAGGCCTGTGAGCCTCAAACTCAGGGTCACCAGCTAGTCCTCGCGCTGGTGCCCCACGAGCTCGTGTTAAAGTAATGCTTCATTTGTGACCCGATATTGGAGTGGAGCTCTCTGTTTTGAACGCCAACCCTAACAAAGTAACACACTGCCTTGACTGAGTTCTCTAGTTGGTATATGACTCTATTATTGGTATATGGTCCTCTATTTATTTAAAGGCTTAATGTTTCTCATAAACTTGAGGCATATAACAAACTGTTTCAATATACATAGGCATTTTCAAAGGCCTAATATTGATGATTTAACCTATCTACCATCTTCCTTATTTGTGTGTGTGTGTGTGTGTGTGTGTGTGTGTGTGTGTGTGTGTGTGTGTGTGTGGTGTTTAAAGCACATCATATCTATTCTCAGGGAAAGTTTCTAATATACAATATTAGGAACTATCATTTCCCTGGTGTGCAATATACATCTCTAGACTCATTATACATCATTGAAAGTTTATGCTGTTTGATCTACATCTCCCTATTTCCTCCTAGTTATTTGAAGATCCCCCTAGCTATAGACATGCCTGGATATATTAAGTGGACTTCTGCTTTAAGTTTCAAAGATCAGGGTATCAATAATTCCTGACAACTTGGTGCTAAGCATGTAGCAGATACTGGAGAATAGTGAAAAGTCTGAGTAATGTGTCAAATGCAGACGAAAAGGGAAATATGGTGGCAGAACATAAGAAGCACTGAACCTACATGTACAGTCACATCCCAGCCCTCTGTTCTGCCTGTTGGAGCATTCTTCATGGTTTTAGTTAATTTTTTAATCTTTATGTCATCTTCTAGAACACATTCTCAGTAAAGTATGGGTTATGTACCAAATGACATGGGAAACTATTTTAAGGAGCATGTCCCCACTGCTCCTGTCAGTCTTAGTTAATGTACATAGGGTTGAGCATCTGAGAAGCTGCACAAATATGCAGGTATATAGGACAAGTAAGTTCAGAGATCTGTACGTACAATGGAGAAACTCTGTAGCCAATGTGGAATCTGCTAGAAACAAAAGGATGGCTTATCTTTCACCACCAAAATCGATGCAGGCAGACCTCTACAAACAAAAGAGGATTGTTTACACAGGGTTAATAAATTACCCTCTGCTGACCTTGACCCAAAACTCAGCACTAGGGAAGAGAGATGTTTCAGTTTAAATTGGTGAAGTTGTTTCTTCTTTGAAATCAGTAAGTCAGTCCAGTGTGACTGAGGACAAAAAGACTAAAACTCTCATAATTTAACATGCAACCAAGCTGTCAGTCCAGCATTTTATCCCGACTCTCACCCATGGCTCAGCTAGGCTGGAATAAAATACTTCAAAGGTGAGTGGCATCTCATTTGTTTCCATTAATTTGTGGGACTAGAGAAATCAGAAATGTCACAGCCACAGATTACTTTGGTGACTACATTTTATCTATTTTAAACATTTGGGCAGATTGTGGTGAAGAGCACATCCCAGTTCAGTGCTCACAAGTTTAATCAGCTCATGGGATGAAAGAAAAAGTTACTTTACAAAAGTCCAGAACCAATTGATCACTATCATTGCCTAATGGAAAATATGCCTCAATCAACCAGATTTGCATTTGATCTACTAAAAAAAAAAAATCCACATCCAGAATGGTTAGAAATGTCAGTGTCAACCAGAGGCCATCCTGAAAGGTGGGAACTAACTAGAAGGATGTGCGGCATACTCCAGGACAACCAACTCAGGGACTTATGTGCAATTCTTCTACCTCCATCCCCCATCTTGAAAGTGACAAATGCTTTCTGAACACTAGGCAGCAGGGTACCACACTGTAAACAGGGACTTCTTGTTCTCCAAACATGCATTAGTACTCCCATCAAAATAGGACTTCCAAAAAGTTGAAAACACAATTCTTAGATAAACACCAAGTGAACACATGGAAAGAGTCAAATTCTCTCCTTAGTCAATGTATGAAGAATTGAAGTAGACAGGCAATAGGAGGCTGGGCTAAGTTTATTAATAGCTACGATACTGGTGACTGCCATACTAGACGGCGATTGTGACTCTGTGGATGATCTGTCCTGTATGGATAAGTACTTCCCAAAAAGACATATATAAAACGTATTGCTAGCAGCTTTCTTTTTAAATGTTGTTTTGTCAACATCGCCATGATCACCATCATCATCATCATCAGTGTGAGTGTGAGTGTGTGTGTATATGTGTGTGTGTGTGTGTGTGTAGACAGAGCACATGCAGCTATATGCATGTGGAAGTCAGGACAATCTTCAGGAGATCTTTCTCCCCGAACACTCCACAGAGATAAGATGTCTCTCTTGTTTCTTCTGGGTTCCACTGTATATTCCAGGATAACTTGTCCAGGAAGTTCTCTGCCTCTCATCTTGACACTGAGTGCTGTTTTCCAGATATGTCACCAGAGTTGTTTCTTTTTCATAGGAGTCCCTTGGGACTCCAATTCAAGTCATCAGGCTAGTGTGGCAGGAGCTTTTACCCACTGAGCTATCTCTCTGCCCAGTCACCTTTCTTAAATTCTGACTCCTCCATTTTCAGAGTCATGAAACTCTTAAATCACTGGTTAGTAGGGAGTGAATTTATCCCTCAGAAAGATGGGGTACTGTCAGCAGGGATGGGGCTTCTAGAAGCTTGTAGCACTGCATCTGCATGAGATGATGCTCAGGACTGTGTCCTAGTCCGTGTGGGCTACCACATACAGAGAATAGGTGGCTCATTCATTAGTTCATTAGTCATAGTTCTGGGTGGTGGTAATTCTGAGGTCTAGGTGACAGCAAGATCCATATCATCCTGAGTTTTCTTTTCTTAGTCTATAGGCAGCCACCATCTCCCTATGTGCTTATATGATCCCTTTTGTACAAATTCTGTGGAGTCTTTCCTTCTATGTCACAAAGGCCTCATCTCTAAATACCATCCTATCAAGGCTTAAAACTTAACAGAAAGAGTTGAGGGAGATAAAAACAGTCCAGTATTTTCTTTTGCCTATTTTCAAGTTCTTAACTCTCCAAAGATTTAAGCCTTGTAAATAAAAAACAGTATCTGTTTCTCTCTGAAACTGAGTAAATGAAGACACTAGAAATAATTCTGAGGGCACACAGGGAGGGATGCTCTGAGCATGAAGAATTAAGGGCTACATGAGCCAGTCACACTAGAGATGATGAGTTTCTAAAAGAGAAAACACAGGAGAGTTCTCACTTCCTGCTCCCTAGCCCACTCCACAGTTGTCTGGCTTTTTTTTTTTTTTTTCTATCTTAGTGACTCTAACATCAACATAGTTCCAACAAATGTGAGCGTCCCATCCATGTGCTTACTGTGTGCTGACCCCTTCCTGAATCTTACTTTGAATGTACACAGTCATCCTGCAGCATCAAACAGGGAAGTGACATGTCCATGAAAATCTGATGACTTACTCAAGGCCACTTCCAGCAAATGACAACGGGTCCCTTTAAGGCTATATCTGCCGATGCTACGTTTGTGGTGAGGTACCACATATCAGTTACTACAGTTCACAGCTCTCTTATCCAGAGAGAATGCAATATGCCTTACGCATCTGATACTGCTAAGGCCAGAACAGGACCTCAGGGAAGATAGCGGGAGCTCAGTACGACAATAAGACATGCAAGTGGAGATGTTGAGAGAGCAGTCGAGCAGAAGGGGCCTGCAGATATAAATGTGTATCATCAGCATAAAGAAGTTATTTAATGTGATAAGCAAATTCTTGCCTCCAGAAGAATGCTTGTCTGCCAGAATAATCAACAGAATAACAGCCAGGCCCAGTACCCAGGGGTATGGTCATGCGAGTTCTTAAAATAATGAAATGCTTCCATACCGCTTGGTTGATAGCAGCTGTTTCTAGTCTCACAGAGCTATCTGCCTCCCTATCCCAGGCCCACCCTCAACAACTATGGATCTGATTGTGGTGATCATTTTACAGTATGTGTACATGCTGTACTCCTTAAATAGACACAATTTGTATTTGCCAAGTGGACTCCAACAAAGAGACATTTTAAAAGGTGATTTTTGTTTTAAATTTAGATAAATGGTCTGCACTGATTCAAAGAAAGATAGAGACAAAGGCAGGCAGTGTCCACCACACAAGGCTGAAGCAAATTGCTATTGAATGGGGTCACTCTAATCCCTAAGAGACAAATGGGAACCTTGGAAGTGGAAGGAGATGGGCTTAGTGAGACGTTATGAAGACGGCTGTAAATGGCCCCTTCTGAAAGCAGATCTCTTGCCACATCTCTTCACCACGGCTGAGACAGAGCATCAGATTCCTCCTCCTCGTTGCCTACAATACTCTCCACCCATCTTCCCCACTTACTCCCTACAGTTCTACTTCATACTGCTTCTGATATGTTGCTCTCCTTTCTTTGATTACACTGTCAAGTCTTGTTCTTCCTTTGAAGGATCCTGCTCCTAATCTTTGATATCTGTGTGGTCCATACCTTTACTTTTTTCTGGTTCTCCAAATGAGGCCTCCCCTAACATACACCCTGTTACTCACATTCAGCTATGTGCTTGTAGATGTTTAAGTATTGGCTTTCTGGGATAAAGCACATTCCAGTTTATGGCATTCATTCATTTCTGCAGGATCAAGGTCTTCACTATGGCCAGGCTCGAGCTTCTGTGTGACCTATATGAAATCATTTGTGCAGACAGAAAGAGGGGCACATGTTTGTCTCCAGAGCACAGTGCCAAGGCCTCAGCTGACGAGACACCCAGCACTTGTCCTCACCTTGCACCACTCACCTACTTGTTCATCCATCTGTCATCTAGTCTCCATGGACTAGTGTGCAAACTCTAAGACCTGAGTTAGCTTTGTCACCTTTCCTCCTGAACCCTTGAACTGTTGTTGTCAATATTTATTTATTAAATGAATAAATATGTGAAATAGTATGGAGATAATACCTAATGAAACATTCAAAGTAGCCCAAAGTTGTAAATTATTATGTACAGGGTCAGATGACAGGACATCAATGTCTTCCTTCAAGTCATGGGTTTCTAAAAATAGGTAATACTAAAGGTGTGCATGAGACAATTTTAAGTTTAAAAACTCAGAGCCTCTATTTATATATTTTATATTAAAAGATATAAAACATACAGCCAAGCTTCTTTGTAGAGGCTTGTAATACCAATTACTCAGGAGCCTGAGGTAGGAACACCACAAGCCTACATTATAACATGAGTTCAAGGCCAACCTTGGCAACTTAGTGAGACCCTACTTCAGAAAAAAGTAGAAAGAAGAGTTATGCTCAATGGTAGAGTACTTGCTTAGCAACCTTTAGACATTGTATTTAATCATCAGTATGGCAAAAACAAATAAGTAACAAGTAATTAATTAGTGAGAAATATACCAACCTGTGTTAGTGTTTAGTATGCGAATCAGGTATACATCTTACTTTGATTATCCTACATATTGACTGTTGTTAGTAAATATAAATATCAAAATTGTCAGAAATGAAACATACTATTTTTAACTATGCTTCAAACTAAAGGTGAAGCATTTTCAAAATAATGTGAAATGATTTATTGAAAATTATTAAAACAAACTTGCACTAAGGGGTCTATGGGGACAGTATTTTGAAACACACACTGGAAAATGTTATAATTAAAAAAAAAAAAAATCCTTGCCAGGCATGGTGATGCACGCCTTTAATCCCAGCACTCAGGGAGGCAGAGGCAAGTGGATCTCTGTGAGTTCAAGGCCTGGTCTACAAATAACAAAAAAAAAAAAAAAAAAAAAAGTTGCATTTGGGATGAATATCATCCATAAGGACCAATCATGAGTTTTAGAGAACTTTCCCCAAGGTTAAGAAAGTGTAAACAAATTCAAAATGTTGTCAAATATACTTTGAGCACCGAATCTGTTAATACCTTTGAGCCAAATGAAGGCCAAGTAAACCAGGACTGATGAAAAGAGGGCTGGCCTCAATTGAGATCTTCCTCTGTTTGGCTTGAATAGCCTTGCAAAAGAAATCCCAGACTCCATAAATAAGAGGGTGTGAGTTGATAGAGCCCTCGAATCATTCTTAACCAAAAAAGGGTGGGGGGACACCAAAACAACAAAATAGGAGGAACCATTAACTTTCAAAATGAATCGTCTCAATTACACCTAATAAAGACATAGACTAACATAGTGGATTAATGTTATCAGAGAGGCAGCTGATGGGAACAGATGCAGAGACCCATAGACAAAACAGTAGGTGGAAAGGGAGCCCAAATTGGAGCTCTCCATTGGGTCCCTTCCCCTGGAGCGCCAAGAACCCTATGAAGATGGGGAGGGAGAATAGTGGGACCCAAGCACTCAAAATTAACTAAGCAGGACTCAGGAGGCTCTCAGAGACAGAAGCACCAGTCATGGAGCCTGCATGGATCTGCACTAGGTTCTCACATTTATGTTAGGATTTTTAGTTTGGTGTTCTGTGGGACTCCTAACAGTGGGAGTGGGAATGTCTCTGACTGTCTCACCTAGTCTTGGAACCCTTTCCTCCTACTGGGTTGCTTCACCCAGCCCTGATATGAGAGTTTGTGCCTAGTCTTATTGTGTCTTTGCTATGCCCTATTTAGTTCATAGCCCTGGGAGGGCTGCTTTTTTCTGAAAAGAAATGGAGGAAGGGTGGATTGGGGGAGTGGGGAGGGAAGGAAGGAACTGGGAGAAGTAAGGGGAGGGGAAACTGTGGCCGGAATGTATTGTATGAGAGAAGAATAAATTTTAAATGCCTAAAAATAAATAAATAAATAAATAAATAAATAAATAAATGATTTTTAAGATTGAAAACCATATTGGATTTAAAAACAGGATCCATCATTCAGCAGAATTAAAGAAATACAGCTCACCATCAGGGACAGATATCATGTTAGGGTACTGAAATTAAGCATAGGGAACCAAGAGGCAAGCAGGCTTATATATATTAATATCAGACAAAATAGATTCAGAGCAACTAATCAGAAGATATGGGAAAGGGCACAACATAGCCATTAAGGGAAAAATCCAAGAGGATATTGCAAGACTAACCATTTGTGCACTGAACACAGGAACAATCAATTTCATAAAAGAAATACTACTACAGGAGAATCACATATTGATCCTAACATAGTGATGGTGGGAGACTTTTTCTATACACTACCCTCACCAGCAGACTTCATATTGACAAAAATTAAGCACAGAAATGCTGAAGTGAAATAACATCATAAATCAAATGGACCTAACAGACATCAAAGAACATTCCACCCAAACACTAAAAAATATGCTTTCTTCTCAGCATCCAATGGAATTTTCTAAAAAGTTGACTATACTAAACACAAAGCAAGTATCAAAGATATGCAAAAATTGAAATAACACCCTGCATTCTATCTGACCATCATAGATTAAAGCTAGATATCAACAACCATAGAAATGACAGGAAGTGTACAAACTTATGAAAACTGAGCCACTCACTACTTAAATGAAAACTGGATCAAGATAGAAATCAAGAGGCAATTTAAATCTTTTGAGAACTGAATGTAAATAAAAGCACAATGTACCCAAATCTACATGGAACAGTGAAGGGCAGTTCTAAAACATAAGTTCCTGAGAGTGAGTGCCTATATCAAAGAACTGAAGAGATCTCATGTTAAGAAGAGCTTGATGTACATGTAAAATGAGGCCATAACCCTAGAATTAGTAGCTTTATCAATTCAATGTGTGAACTGAGTTATCTAATGTTATCTTTAAAACATCAATTTCAACTGTCTTATCAACAAAGAAAACAATATTTCATTATAAAAACAAACACATTTCCAAATTTTGTTGTCTTCTTTACAGTAGTGTTTGTCAATAATATTTGTATAGGAATGACACTGGATAAGAATAGAGACAGTTCCATTCCCTGTGTTAAATGCTGGTCTGTGCCCTTAGTGCCATATAACATGGTCCAGTTCTGTTTCTAGCACTGAATAGTTTCAAAGGCATAGCTTTAAAGGGAGAATATCTCACTTCTGGCATGGGTAGAATAACAAAACCAGGCATAAAGATAACATGTGAGTCGATCTCATTGGTGTTTTCCTTTTTCCAGTATGATGCCCCAGCAAATAAACCTGCCTTTTATGGAAAAGACCATAGATGAAGCATGACCCTATTTGAGTCATCCAGTGTGGAGGCAGGGATGTAGTGGGAAGAGTCCTGAGGGATAATCATAGGCCCCATTTCCCATCTGAAGCTTTTTTCCAGTTTGTCCTCTGAGACGGGCTGTGCCATGTTGAGCTCATCAGTGCTCTTGGGCCTGTTCGCTCTAATGTACAGTGAGGGTGTGAAACTACATGTCTCAGATGCATCTTCCTATGAGGCCTTCCAAACTAGTCCTAGACTGGATCAAAGTGAGTAAACAAAATGTCATAATTTTAGACTCAACACAATTTCAGTCTCTTTATGTGGTAGAGACAGACTAATCACTACAAGAGAAAAAAAAAAAAAAAAAAAAAGAATTGTACTCAGTGTGGATGAGGGGTGTTAAAACTACATAAACAAGGCAAAGTGGTAACTGACACAGACTTCCAGCTCTATAATGGTGATCAGCCCTGAGAAGGTCCATTGATCTTCATGGTTTCAAGTTAGTGTGGGCTCAGAAAACTCTCTGACACAAGATTCTTACCTTCTTGGAAAGTGTCCGTAGATTTTGTTTACAGATGAATATTTAGGTCCTACCACAATCCCTAGAAAATAAAGTTTTATTTATGTTGGATGCATTAGCAAGCTGATAGTAATAGTCACATGTTAGCAGTACTGAGTTGCAAAAATTGCCCTGAAGTCTTGGTGTCAGTTTGTTCTGTCAGTCCTTCCAAAAAGCATGTAGAGCCAATGGGGCTTTTATTCCTCTATGACCAGGAAGCTTCCACACATAGTACATGATGAGGCCATATTTTAACCAGGCAATCTTGTTCAAGCATCCGTAAATGTAAATACCACAATGCATTGCATTGGTGATCAGAAAGAGCATCCAGCTTGATGCCAGCACGTGAATTTATGATCATGGCCGTACTTGTAGGATGAAAACTTCAGGGTGGAAAACAATTGTCTTCCTTTAGAAATACAAGTTATAAAGAGATCTGTTGTTAATGTGATTGATCAAATTGGGCTTCCTTTCCCTTGTACCTGATTCCTCTAGATACCCCATCAGAATCAGTTATGTTAGCAAGGTAGCTCTTACTTTTAATCTGCTTACCATTCTATATTTTAATATATGCCAGGAAGAACTAATCCCATGCTGAGTAACAAGAGCTTCAAATTCAAATGCCTCTGGTTCTCACACTTGAGACAGTTTGTAGAGCCATGGTCCCGATGTGATGTGTTTGTGTTTAGGAGGATTTTGTCTTGTGTTCTATCCTAGGACATTCGCATTCCAAGTGTTTACATGTCAGCAGTGGTCAAACAAAATATTTCAGAGGGTTACATGAAGGGCCAGTAGTTTTCAGCTCCTATGCCGTGACTAAGAAATGGATCAGTGAAAATGCCACCAAAGAGGCCCAAATGATCCCAGGATAAACCCCTCAAATGAAATGAGAATGAATCTACAAAGGGAAGATCAGGAGGAATGGACTAAATCATTTGCAGCTGTAAAGGAAGGCACTCAGAGTTGGCTACTCTTTAAGTTTCTTTTTATTTTTAAACAGGGTATACCCTAAAAAATTTTATCAAACATTCTTTCATCAATATTGTTTCATCTTCACAGAAGTTGTGTATTTAGCACAGTTTGAGAGGGGAATCTCCTTTCTGTAGTTGTGTTTGTTTGATTTTTAAAAAACGCAAAGGATTTGAAGCTCAAAGCCAGCTTTTTATTAGCACCATTTTGCAATTCACTGCATGTTAATAAGAGTCAAAGCTCCCCTCGATAGGGATAACTATCATCCATCATCTTCACAGCATTCATTCTTTCCCTCCTCAAAGCTACACAGGTAACCCCCAAAGAAAAATGCCCCAACACCAAACAGTGTGAGCAGACATAGGGACAACTTAATGCTTTCTGTCTGGAGATTGAACAGGATCTGCATGTGACCACAGAAACTCATCATGGCCATTAAAAAGGAAAAGCCAGCACAACGATCAGCAAGAAAAGATCCTTACAAAGTTGTGATTCTGTGGAAGAAACCTCACCAAGTTCCTCCAATTAAGAGAATAATATATTTCCCTATGTTCAAAATGAAGGTCTTGGTCAAT
Organism: Onychomys torridus; assembly: GCF_903995425.1. NCBI lineage: Eukaryota > Metazoa > Chordata > Mammalia > Rodentia > Cricetidae > Onychomys > Onychomys torridus. Next base: position 63,342,144 of record NC_050465.1, read on the forward strand.
TTCTATTTCTCATTTATTTTTCATTTTATATCCCAAGTCATCCAAAGCTAGGTAATTCAGAATACTTGCATTTATTTATTCAACTTAATGTATGTAAGATAGATTAGATGTTTCATGCTATGCATACAATACTTAATACTAATTTTAGAGGAACTAGTCTACTATTTTAGGCAAGCTTTATGTCAGACATAATATTTTTAAAGAAGGCTAACAGTTTAAATATGTTATTGTAGACTCCTATGAAGCAAATTTTCAGGACTGTCAAGTGGTTATCACACAGTCACCTCAATTGTGTATACCTTCTACATTCACAGGACTGTTCTATGAAAAAGAAATGTTCTACGAAAAAAATTGAGACAGGGTTCCAAACTATGAGATAAAAAATTCATGTGAACTATATTGCATGAATCCTAAATGGTCTTATAATAAAAACCCGGAGCCAAATTTTGGGGTAAATACTGAAAGATCAGAGGAAATAAGCCACAGCCACTTCTCACCTCGCCAACTCCTCAGCCGATCTTATCTCCAGGAATCTTTAGACTGAATGTCTGAGTCCTCAGCCAAAAGACTCTAGTTCCTGTCTCCTCATGCTTTATATGCCTTTATCTCCTCCAACATTTCACTTCCTATCACAGCCTTCCCAACACTGGGATTAAAGGCATGTGTGGTTCCCAAATACTGGGGTTAAAGGTGTGTGCCACCAGTGCCTCACTCTGTTTCTCTCCTAGACTGGATCAATCTCATGTAGCTCAGTGTGGCCTTGACTCACAGAGGTCCAGATAGATCTCTGCCTCCCAAGTGCTAGGATTAAAGGTGTCTGCCACCACTGCCTGACCTCTATGTTTAAATCTGTGGCTGGCTCTATCCTCTGAGACAGTACAACAAAATATCACCACAGAACCACTTCACTAAGTTAAAACTAAAGTAGAAATGATGGTCTATACTCTTACCTACATGTACTTAGAAATACTTGGATAAGAAATAAGTTGAGTCACCAGTCAACGCTGTGCCCTGGAAAGTCCATTGAACAGAGGGCTTTCAATGGAAGACTGTACTTGAGAGCTAGGGTAAGTCACCCTTCCCACAGTGGTATTAAGAAGATTCTTGCCAGGCGGTGGTGGCACATGCCTTTAATCCCAGCACTCAGGAGGCAGAGCCAGGCGGATCTCTTTGAGTTCGAGGCCAGCCTGGTCTGCAGAGAGAGATCTAGGACAGCCTCCAAAGCTACACAGAGAAATCCTGTCTCGAAAAACAAAAAACAAAAAGAAGAAGAAGAGGAGGAGGAGGAGGAGGAGGGGGATTCTTAAAGAACCCAGGATGTTGTATCAAGATGTTTTCTTCCAGAAGTACCTCTCCCATCAGAGAAAATAAAATTAAGATTACTCCTACTAGGGAGAAAGGTACTTCACTAGTAGCAACACTATACCAGAATAGTAAAGACAACAGCACTATGCTTGGTGGTTCTCTGGGGCAGAGAACAGAAAGAAGGACAGACAGAGAACTAACCACAAAGAAGCTGATGCCATAAGTTCCCTTGACATAAATGGGCCCAGTGGAGCCCCGCTCTCATGTCCTCTGCATCAGCACATTCACTGCAACAATGACAACACCAGGGAGGTTTACAGAGAGCACTCAAGCTAATTGTCTACAGTGGCAGATAGTACTTGTCTGGGTTTCTTTTTATCCAACAAGAGAGAGAGAGAGAGAGAGAGAGAGAGAGAGAGAGAGAGAGAGAGAGAGAGAGAGAGAGAGAGAGAAGCTGCAAACAGTAGCTGGCAGTTATAGAAAAACCCTGGTAATTTCATACATACTCCTTATGCTCCTTTTCCATATTAGAAGTCACACAAAACAGTGACTTAAAATACAGAGCACATACTAGACACTAACCATATCTGTCTACTCCCTTTCCTAGGCTCTAAGCAGGAAGAGCAAACGCTCAAAAGGAGAGCAACTTAGGGTGAATTTCTTGGAACCAAACACTAGCATGGAAAATTG